>NW_026542599.1:67271096-67750998 GCF_028750875.1 Macrosteles quadrilineatus
GGTATATAGTTTTTGAATAAATATACTTTTTATACAATGTATTCAACTTGAGTACAAAGCATATATACAACGCATTTCATTACACTACTAAAACCATACATATTGTAAGTCAATAACTTACACCCATAAAAGTCCAGTTGGAATTGAAAATTTAATTCAATAGTGTTCCGCAATTTCACATAAACAAATGTTGATAAAACCGTACACTAAATTTCACTTTTTCTCCAGTAAGGTGACAGTTTTAGCACAGTTTTGATATAAATCAGTTAAAATATGACAAACTCTAACTTACTAAAAACCATTTTACTACATTCTGCACTCAAACACCACTTAAACCTTACATATCGATATTGTACTGATATATTTTATACCCATGAAAGTGTAGGTGAAATTGGAATTTAATCGTATTTAACAGGGTTCCACCCGCTGGCTGGTTACCACGTAAACACGATCCTACAAAAAATAACCTCCTGGCATTATTAAAGTGTTTATCGATTTGAAATAATCTGTAAAATATCCACAAAGATCTAAACTATGCCCTGGATGAACTAAAACGCTGTAACTGTTTCTTTAAGTATTTACAAAGTAATTTTGAAAATCTGTAAATAAGTCTTTTCACATTTGATTTTAACCTCTAAATAATAGTTGAAAATTCACTTTTCCCATCCATTGCCATCTCTGATATAATATTAAGAGAAAAAAAACACACATTTGAAACAAATTAGTTTCCGTGTCGTTCACGGACTTCTCAGTAATCATAATTTTGGCAGTAAGGTGACGTTTAACCTAAATAAATTCAGATATTACCTTTAGAAATTCCATCCCCATGTTAAAGTTGTCGCCAGATTTGTAATTAAATTTGTTTTAGTTGATATGAGCCACCTACAGATTGCTCTGATATAAATTACTGATTTCTGCCGATTACACGATGGTATTTACCAAGTCAAACTGATGGAATGACTTATTATGAGCTATAGCAACTGTTATGACCCAGAAACTATGTCAGTAACAAAAAATAAGGTACAAATAGAGTTTTAGACACTAGAGCAATCTGTGACTGGCTCAGACAACTACATTAGTTTTTAGTGAAAAATTGGCAACAGCTGATCCACATAGATGGTATTACCATGGACAAAAAGAATTAAACCGCAGCACAGCTGACGGTCTTTATTTAATTCTTTTTGTCTATGGTATTACCAACACTTATTTTCAAAGATACATTCTTTACTCAAACACCACCAACTATGCACAACAATATCTCACAAACATAAAAGTCTAGTTGGAATTGAATTCAATTCAATCCTCTACAGACACCAAAGTGCATAAATACTACATCACACGGTGCAGTAGACACTTCGATCGTACCGAGATTCTCCCCGCCAATAAAATACATCTCGGCTACCAGGAGCCGCACAAGCCTATCTCTTCTATTAACTACCAGCGTTTGTGTTGATTAATTTTGTCATTATAAATAAATTCGCGATCCGATTTCCAATTATCTTTCCCAATTTATTCAGTCATTTGTCGCCGATAGCGCTCACTGCGGCGGACGCCCCAACTAGGCGGTGCCTTTGCTGACTCGATTACCTTCCAGGTGTTAAATACTGTTATAATTATTTTCGGATGGGGTAATATTTTAGAGGCTTTATAAATATTTAATATATAGTTTAGGCGTAATATAGGGAGTGGTTCTAGTAGCACCGCCTTCTCGCTATGTTTTATGTTTGATATTAAGGATGGATATCTGGTTGGAGCGTGGTTTGTGTTTTAAATGTTTTTGGGAAGAATTTTTTTAAATATTTTTGGGATAAGAATTTGTGATGGATCAATTTCTTAAGATAGTTTGTAATAATATAGTTTATCACACGGTCGAAAGTGTCTTTTCCAACCTCGCTTATTTTCCGACCTCAGTTTCGACTCAATCGTTAAACTTGAGCTCGGATCGAAAAGACTCACTTTACGCCCTAGTGATGAAATAAACTATTTATCTACAACACTTTTACATCGGCACACTCCCACATAAAACAAAAACATTTTTGATCGTCAACACTTCAATTTTATAGTCTGCGTTTCCCCTACAGTTCCAATCACGAACGCATATTTTACAGTTTTCACAGTTTAATCCCTTGGCAAATCCGCGCTCCGCACTGTAAAGATTGACACCTTCTAGTGACGATGATCGTTGCAAAACAGATGTTTTACAGCTGTCGGCACAATGGGTAACAAGCGGTGGAGATTGCGCTGTAAAACAATTAAAGCGGCTACTGACTTTATAGCGGCACTTGGAAACTGCTATAGCTCGTCACAACAACGCTGCAGCGCTGTAGCGCAACCAAGTCTTTGTTCTCGATGGTACGATGGATTTCTCATGTATTCTGTTTGGTGGAAATCTATAAGCTAAAGTGAAAGTTTAATAAGAGAGGTGCTTATAGTAAAGATGTTCAAAATATCAAATTGTTGTGGATATGCCGAGGAATTAACTCGCTCCGTAATCAGAAAAAAGGCTTCTAATGATCAATACACAAAAATCCTCGTCCCTTATGAGTCAAATGAATCAAATTGTTTTTTTTTTCAAGCGATCCTTCCCCTTCCATAGTTTTCGATCTTTTCATTTCATAAAATACTCTACGTCTCTTTACATTTACTTGCAAAGAATTGTTAAACTCTTGTCAGGTTAGCTTACATTATTTTTTCAGTGAAAAAGATTATTCAAATCTTTTAAACACAGTGTTTTTATTACCACAACAGAGTAAACATGGGGTATAGTGTATATCCTGTGGCATCTCACTGAATCTTCTCTAGTTTCAGCTCTTCTTGTTTAAAAATCTTCACGAAAAGCCACTATTTTTTCAAAACTAACAGATGTAGGCTCCTTTTGACCTCATCTTACAAATCTTTGGAGTAAGGAATCAGCTAGGGACAAGTAATGCAGAAATATTCCAATGTGTATCAAAAGTCAAATCCTAAACACATGTAGTCTTCTTAACAAGTTTGGTCGATAATAAGCGATATCTTAAGCAGGCATTAGCCCACAGTATACTACTACTTAAATTGAGTTTCAGTCATTCAATATTTACTACTCAACAGTTGATTGGTGGCTTGACTGCTGATAAAGAAAGGCTATAGCCCAGGCCTCAAGATTCCTTTTTTGTTTGAGGTTTTGAAATGTCTAAACCCCATGGTCTAAACTAAGGCCCTAAACCCCCTAAGGCGGATGATAACCAGGAAGTTTCTTAGTACTGTGAGTTTCTTAAGCATCACCACAATCACTCAGAAAATAACAAAGGTCGAGACTCAAATCCAAAAGCTCTAGTAGTATTGAAGCAGAATGTACCTAACCAAAAATATTATGGTTCTTCGTCAGTAGTTCCAGGCAAAACTTATACGGAATGCATCAGTCTCAAAAGAAATCATATGCAATATTTATATTTGACTTCGTTACTACAACCATTTAATTTTTAGTTTCCAAATTGTTTTCTTTAGTACCAAAACTTCTACACCTAGTTTACCCTATAGCAACTATTCTCCGTACAAAAAGTTGTATAATCTAAATAAGAATTTCTCCTGCAGAAGATTATTCCTTGAGTTTCTTCTCGTACTTTGTTGCCACTGATCACATCTTGATTCTTTCTCTTCTATGGTTGGTGTTTCCGGTTCTTCCTTACCCATCGTTGATATTCCTTGAAGTATATTTATCAGCCACTAAACTCATAGCAATTGCCAAACTACAATATCTGCTGTTTTGTCTAGTACCGAAGCGGCTAACATTGCTATACTCTGCCATACTCTAGCTTTACTCCTTTACAGAATGTTTCTTTTCAGCTATAGTTGCTACTTCACAACATAGTAGTTGATTTAGAAAAAGACAGATATCAAAAAGTTCATAAGTGATTAATTCTCATACGGTAAAGAGGTGTTGCTACTCCACTACTGCTGTTGTTGCTACTCCACTACTGCTGATTTTGCTACTCCTCTACAGCTGTTGTTGCTACCCCTCTACAGCTGATGTTGCTACCCCTCCACAGCTGTTGTTGCTACTCCTCTACAGCTGATGTTGCTACTCCTCTACAGCTATTGTTGCTGCACTGCTGTAGTTGCTATCAGCACTCAGCAGCAATGTTGCTGTATCAGTTGTAGTAAGCTGTTGGTAACGAGAGCTGCAGTGTAGAGCGGCCGACTAAGTTGAGAGGTAATGGGGTGTTGCTACTCCTCTGATGTTGCTACACCGCTGTAGTTGCTATCCGCAGCAATGTTGCTGTATCAGTTGTAGTTATTGGTAACGAGAGCTGCAGTGCAGAGCGGCCGACTAAGTTGAGAGGTAATGAGGTGTTGCTACTCCTCTGATGTTGCTACTTCACTGTAGTTGCTAACCGCAGTAATGTTGCTGTATCAGTTGTAGTAAGCTGTTGGTAACGAGAGCTGCAGTGTAGCGGCCGACAAGGTGAGAGGTAATGAGGTGTTGCTACTCCTCTGATGTTGCTACTCCGCCGTAGTTGCTAACCGCAGCAATGTTGCTGTATCAGTTGTAGTAAGCTGTTGGTAACGAGAGCTGCAGTGTAGAGCGGCCGACTAAGGTGAGAGGTAATGGGGTGTTGCTACTTCTCTGATGCTGCTACTCCGCTGTAGTTGCTATCCGCAGCAATGTTGCTGTATCAGTTGTAGTAAGCTGTTGGTAACGAGAGCTGCAGTGTAGAGCGGCCGACTAAGGTGAGAGGTAATGGGGTGTTGCTAATGCAGCCGCAGCCGCCTCTAGCCGCAACAGTCAAACCAGTTCCAGGCCAATTGGGCGGCTCTTATGTTCGCCGCATTAGCCGCTATTTCCCCCGTTTTAACCTTTTTTACCCGTCTTCAAGGCGTTATTAACGGTCCCGAGTGTGTAATCTTCTTCACTTGTCGGGATGTTTAGTTTGCTCAATCTATTTATCCTCATTTTCATATATTTATCAAAAATAACAACTCTCCCCCTCATAATGAGTGCAAAGTGGGGAGCGGGTGTGAAGCGCTGTGTCAATTTGTTGTTTTTCTACTCATTATCAAGCTCCTCCTGATTACCGGTTTGCGGTAAGCCAAACTGATTTTGATGGTTGACGCTTTAAATAGCGCTAGTAGGTTGTTACCTCTTCTGGAATATTGAATAATTATTTTGGGAGTGGTGGTTTTAAAATGAGTTATTTCTTGATCTAGAGAGTTTTGTTTCAATTTAAACGTTTACTGTTTTGTTATTCTCTTCAGCCAAACGTTAAATTTAAAAAAGAAGTATATTATGCACAATTTTTAATATAATTTTCTTTCAATAAAAACCCCTATTTTCTGTGTATATTTGTAGATTTGTGTGGACTGTGGAAACCACGGTTGGAGCGTTAATTTCGAAATGTTAGATAATGGGGTTTTTGCATTTATAAAAAGTAATGTTCTATTTTATTTAATGTTTTTTGGACAAATAAAAACATACAATTGTTAGTTTGATTATTCCAAATACATTATCACGCGAAAGGCTACAGTAGGCTAATTCGTTTTCAAATGATTTTGAAATCGGTTTGGGCTGAAACAAATAATTGTACGAATATTTCTTCCAGCTCTACAGCTATTATAAATTCTGTATACACTGTAAACAAAAATAACATTATTTACTTTTCCACTATTAAAAAAATACAAAAGTACCATTTTCTTCTCTCTTACTATTATAAAGTTTTCCATAGAATAACATTTGCCAAATTCACTTCAAAAATGTCATAATAACAAACATTTGAGATTTGAATATATAGTAGTTGTTCCAAATACATTTTGAAATAGAAAAAAAATTATTATGCTTAATCCATAACTTGATCAAGTGATCATAGGCGCAACTGATTCAATAGAATAGTCCAGATAAAAGCCTATATAGCATGTTGGAGATACAGACCTGTTAAAAAACATTTAAATATGATTATGTGCAAAATGAAGTTTACTTTGTTTGGTGTTTAATATAATTAACATATACAAACTATCCAACAAAGAAGGCATGAGTGTTAGATTAGTTGTTTCCTTTTATCTCGATTTCATGCTATTAACATGAAAACGTAGGAAATTCCATTCTCCCTGAATAAGGAAGAATTTATATGACATTCCTTGAAGTTACAACCTTGTCTTTATCGTTTTGAACATGACCCATAACAACATAGTTTACACTATATGTTTCTAGAAAATTACTGCTACCGTGAACTTTCTACAATGCCAGTACTTAAATGTTTTATATATTTTAACTTCTAAAATAAATAGATCTAATATGTGTTAAGATCTCAAGGGTATTTATTGCAAATATATATTGCAAAAATATATTGCAAATTGCAATGTTATACGTTATTTCTTGATCATTTCGCAACTACACATGC
Organism: Macrosteles quadrilineatus; assembly: GCF_028750875.1. Lineage (NCBI taxonomy): Eukaryota > Metazoa > Arthropoda > Insecta > Hemiptera > Cicadellidae > Macrosteles > Macrosteles quadrilineatus. The sequence goes on from NW_026542599.1 coordinate 67,277,468, forward strand.
ATAATAAGTTCTTCGGTTGAAGTGTAGTGTTTATTGAGATTAACCTAACGAGAATTAGAATATGTATTTTTAAGATCGAGAGTTTAATAAATTTTATAGTTACATTCGGATTCTGATTAAAGCAATCTTTGTTTTTCTACACTTCGATGAACAAGATAAATGAAAGGCTGAAATTAAATTTTAAGAAAATTCATTGATTTCTTTTTAGTTTAAGGACCCACATTCCAAAGGTTATTTTTTAAAGCCAAACCAGTTCCAAGAAAACTTAAAGTTTAAAGTTTTGGACTTTAAAAAGTAAAGAAAAATCTAGGATGGCAAATAGCGGATTTAAGTACAGTACTACAAGTAAAGGAATCCTCGATAGGAAATTATGGATAAACTTTATGACGTCAACATGAAGTTGGAATGCCAATCTATTATCTAAAATACAATGCTTGTGTCTAGCGTCTTAGTAAGGGAGTCATGGGGTCGATTCCTATTTTATCGAAAAAATATCGATAGGTTTTAAGCCTCTTTTACTAAATCCGATTGTGATCCTTTCCCATAAACGTTTCGGATCCTTACGACATTTCTCATCAATGTTCAATCCCTTACACTCTAATAGAATGCAAAAATCACCGCTCATAAGTATGATGGAACATAAAATTTTCTTCAGATTACTCCGTCGAAAAAATCCAACATATCCTCAAAATATCCAAGGATATCGTCTGCTTTTCCCAAGTATTTTTGAGATCCTTCCACAAAAACGTCCACTGCCATACACACTAACGCCTCCGCTAAAGACGGTAGAACCTAAAATTTTTTTAGTGAATAAATAAACAATAATCTCCAACACATCCTAGGATTTTGACTGTTTCACCCAAACGTTTGGGATCCGTTCGATATTTCTCATCAAAGTTCACTGCCTTACACTCTAATAGAATGCAGAAAACAACGCTGATAAATATGGTGGAACATCAAATTTTCTTCAGATTACTCCGTCAAAAACTTCCAACATATCTAAGGATTCCGGCTACTTTTACCAAGAGTTTGTGATCCTTCCACATAAACGGCCACTGCCATACGCACTAATAGAATACAGAGAACACCACTGATATCATGGCAGAACCTCAGATTATCTTTATTAATTACTCCAGTAACAAACCCCAATTATCGTACTAAATATCCATGGAGTTTGAGTTTGACTACTCTGACCAAATGTTTGTGATCTTGCCATATAAACGTCCACTGCCATACACACTACCACTGCTGCTAAACACGGTAGAACCTGAGATTTTCTTTAGTGAATACACCAGCAATAACCTCCAACGCATCCTAGGCTTTTGACTGTTTCTCCAAAACGTTTGGGATCCTTTCGACATTTCTCATCAACGTTCACTGTCTTACACTCTAAGAGAATGCAGAGAACACCGCTGATAAATATGATGGCACATCAAATTTTCTTCAGATAACTCCGTCAAAAAAATTCCAACATATCCTAAAAATATCCAAGGATTTTGAATACTTTTTCCAAGTATTTTGTGACCTTTCCACACAAACGTCCACAGCCATACACACTAACACTGCTAAACACGGTAGACCTGAGATTTTCTTCAGTGAATACTCCAGCTATAAACGCATCGGCGGCCTCTGGTATGTAATATGGCGTCTTTACGACCCCAGCACAACAGCCCTGTAAGGAGCAAGCAAATAACGAGACTTGCTCTCAACAGCAAGCGAATAAACGCGTGGTTATTAGCAGGTAATGCTCCACCGGTTTTCTATTATCCCGCTAATCACGGCACGTTAGCTCGTTTGTCCGTTTTATTGCCGGTTCCCTTTTGTTTACCCCGTATGGTCCGTTGTTTTAACGCGTCCACATTTATTTTCTGCATGTTCACGCGTCAAATTGCCGCGACGCGAATCTTCCTGGAAGTGTTTTCGAGCTCGGTGTGCAGGTTATTGTATCGTTTAATTATTTTTATAGGTGTGATCTTTTAGTGTAGCATTCTGAAAGGCTATTCGGACATGATGTTAACGGGTTCAAGTTGGTTTGGTTCTTCGATTGCATTCCGTTTGGGAATACAGGTGTACATGTCCTACAATGGCAAATACATGTCTCAGCTGCTCTTTGAGATTTACTTGGTTGAAAAACTGATTATTCATCAGAAATCAGAAATCTATATCAGCAACTCTGTCGGTGGTTTTATTCAACTTAGATTTTTTATCTGTTTTTTTTTTACATTTTACGCCAGTTATTTTAAACTTCTTCAAACTATATACAAGAACACAGACTATACCATTCAGTAAAATAGCTGCTTCACTGAAAACTCTCCTTAGATGGATACTCTCTTGTTCCTATATAATTACTTAATAAAACACTAATTTCCCTAACTTTATACAAAATTCAGTGATCTATACAGTAAGGTTGCTGAATAAATTAAATTCATCAGCGACGTGGGGTTATGATGGCGCTTTTAATGGAAAACATTTAGACAATCTTTTCTCTACTGTACATCTTAGTTCACTCATACTTTCAGAAACACTACATAGGAATACTGGCCGAACGACTCGGTATGATGGCCCATACTTTCATACAGGAAATTTGACCAACAGTGATAGTAACATTTCGGTGCACGAACTTTGCTCCTTGAAAATCGTTCTATACATGTTGCATACTTTTTTTAACTCTTCCAAACTCTTCAGAATCAGTGACCAAATCACTCGGTAAAATGGTCCAAGTCTCTACAGAAGACTTGTCTGTAGCAGAGGAGTTTGCTTCAGAACACCTACCTTGGATGGAAAATCATTTTGCTCATCTGTGACTCTTACAAATAAACATTTTTCACATTTTCTTCTTTTCCACGTTGGTTTACTCAAACGTCTTCCTACTCTATAGGCGCACTGACCAAACCACTCAGTAAAATAGCTGCTACCGGAAACTCACTTGCGATGAAGGAATATTTGGTGATCGATCTTTTCTCGATGGAAAACGTTTGAACAATCTTCAACTTCATTTGACATGTTAGTTTACTTTTTACTTCGGAAAACTCTATACATGATCGATAGCCAAATGACTCAGTACCTGTTCTACACAAAACCTTGCTCACACGGAGGAACATTTGGCTGCTATACCATTCGATTAATAACATTCTCAAAGACCTTCACCTGTTAGTTCTCTCACTTATCCAAACTCTTCGGGATCACTGGCCAAACCACTCAGAAAGATGGCTACAGGAAACTTGGGAGGAACTTTTTGCTCTATCACCTCTCCATGATTGCCGGACGATCCGTGCAAAAAGCCAAGTCGGAACGGCACCCGTACACGGCACGCGGCAATTATTTGTACAGCGGCCGGACGTCGGACGCGCGCTGCCGCGATTTCCGTCCGTTTAAGCGATGTTCTGGCCCATTAGTGTTGTAAAGTGGACTCAAACGTCCTTTGTCGAATTTCAAACGGGAAGTCGAGACTTGGGTCGTACTGGACTGTGAATAAATTAAATTGTCGATCAAACGCTGCCGAAGAGGAAACATTAGAGGAAAAGTTGATTATGTTGTTGAGGATTTCCGACGAGCTCTGTTGATGTTATTGTTTCCTATGAAAAAGTTATTTATGCTTCCTCGGCAGATGTTTCCGCCGATTTGCGGGCCAAAGTTTTAAGTGTGATGGATTGCGAGGTTGAAAATTGGGGTTCTTTGACGTGGCTTTCCCCTTGAGTGTTTCATGTTACTGCTCTTTGGAAAACATCTGACGTGCTTGAAAGCTTTGTGAATGAATTTGAACACTGAAGTAAACATCAACCACAACTAAATAATCAAATTATTGGCTCCATTACCATTATCCCTAACAGTTGAGTTCTCGTAACTATGGCAAACGTGTTGGGTTGAAATCCCTAAAATGCCTTAGGTAAGCTTAGTTTAACCTGAAACTATTTTCGTGGAATATCAAACATGCATACGAAGACAGTTAGTTGGTTTCTAAAATATGTTTACTCGACAAAATATACTTACAGCTTGGTTTTCCAAATTCTTTGTCTTCTTTGAAAAACTCACTTATATTACGGGGTTCCCAAATCGTCTTCAAAATCTGAAAAAGCGAAAGTTAACGTTAATTGTTTTAATTGGTGAACCATTAATAAGTTACCTGGCACAAGCTTGACTTAGTAACATTGCATACCCGTTTAAGGGATTTTAGGATCGGCATTAACACAGAAAATATCCAAATAAATAAATACAATTTCCTAAAGCTTCTCATGAATCGGAAAGGTTGTTTCCACATTTTACTAGTAAATGATATAATTGATAAACGAATCGAGCGTTGAAAATCTTTAAAATAAACTACAATCAGGTCTCATTTGAATGTACATATATTCATATCCTAGCATAACACGTCTAAGAATGTAATGTATGTTTGTAAAATCAGTTAATCTACGGTTTTGAATCCTCAATCAACTGCAAAAGGTTGTATAACTATCTATTAAAATTCTACAGGAATGTTTCAGGATAGATTTAATCATTTGTAATTGGTTTGCAGCTGGTATAGAGTAATTCGCAACTAATAACTACAACCAGTAGTTAATTCGCACAACAAATGTGTAGTTTTTAACTAACAACTGGTCCGTTAAGAATAATAAATTTTCAGTTTGCTGTTATATAAATCATACTAATATTGCTGTTTGAGTGAAAATAAATTGGTAGTGATTAACTGTTAAATCCTTTGAAAAGCTGCAATTATAGACCACTGGTTGAGACAACTAGAATAGTTAGACGATTAGAAAACTGTTCAAGTAATTTGATTAATCTAGTAGTCAGTTGAGGGTGATTTTACAATTTAAAAGTAAACTTTCCTCCAAAGATGTATTATGGTTCTAAGATATTATATTGATTATAAGTTAAAGCATAGATAAACTGATTGAGGAATAGGTCCGTCTCTTTGTTCTGCTTCTGTTTTAGCGAATTTCCCGTATAGGGAATAAGCTAATACCGTAGGTCACATGGTAAGACCTGGACCCGGGACCGATTTACTTTTTCGTTTTGAGGTCCGTAGAGCCCCAAAACACAATCCGTTCAAATTCATATGAGTGTGTCCGTTAGCACGACAACTCGAGCAAAGATGATCCGATTTTAATGAAATTTGGTATAAACGTGTAGACCTACATTTATTCGAACGAGATCGCGAACCAGCATGATCGGACTATGGAAACAGGGGTTTTGGGGGGGTTTTATGGGGTAAAAATGGGTTTTTTCATTTTTCATCCCTGTAAACATACGATTTTACAATTTCTTTCCAAACCATTTTGCAGAGCTCAAAAACAAATAGTTTATTATATTGAAGCAGTGTTATATGCCTAACGCTTACGGAAAGAATACCAAAAAGTGTAAATTTAAAATTACAATGTCATTCTATGGAGAATGAATATACTGTTGTAGCTTGCTTGTCTTTGGACATATTTTAATGCACTTTTGAATTTTTTACTGGTACTTCATACTAAGCTATTAATATTTCAATTAAAACTCCCCTATTTCCTTCCCTGTAGCAGCAAACCTAAGTACTCATTAAAATTAATGATATTTAAATAGGAAATAGATCTGACAATTTTAAGGGAATAATTTAGTTAAATTCCAGCTATGTAGATGGAAATTCGCTTAGTCTGAAGGTTTGCTGTGGTGGGGGTATTTTTTGTGCTGTGAACAAAGAATCATATCGTAAAGCTAAATCTTCAATATTGTATGATCACAATTTGTTAATTTTAATCAATTAGCAGTGGACTTTATGAATTTAAAAGGCTGGTTCTGATAAAATGTTTCCGAGTGACAAAGTTATAGATTCACGTCTCAGTTGGAGACATTTTTTGCTCATTCAAAAATCGTTTTAAACTTTTGGCTGTCATTTTACAAGTTCTCTCTTCCTACAGTAACATAAGAAAGCGTGGATTACTCATACACAGAGTAATAGGATAACATAATTGCCCTGGATTATTGATCAAATGATGTTTTACTACATAATATTTCCCCATTTTGTAGCAGATGTTATATCTTTTATTTTAGTTTAAAACTCAGACTCATTGGTAAATATGATGTAGGCTATTCATATTCTGTTTCGGTAAGTTTCCAGTGAATTTTCATTTTCTCGTTGCATGAAAACGTTTTCTCAGTTGTAGATTATTTTTTAGAGGTGTGTGTTTCATTTATAACACAAAAATTTTAATTTTAAACGTTCTCAAATTGTTGCAAAAAGCCACAATTTTTAGAAAAAGATTTCGGTTAACACACTTTCTTCAACAATTTAAATTATTAAATTTTTTTCGTACAACCAATATTTATGTGGAAACCAACTTATACATTTTCCGTTTTTGGTTTAATTGTGTGTCTTAAAATATAAAAGAAATTTGTGTGTATTAACGCATTTTTCATACTAGCTGACTACATGTTAATCGTAAAGTTGAAAATATAGTGAGTATTCGATAAGAATAAATTGCATTACAATCGGCAAATACATAAATTTATTGGGATTATTATGACATTGTGTAATGTTAAAATTATGCGATAATGTCCGGCTATGTCAAATAAGGGGTTTCCTTAGTGAAGTAAGGCTTAGAGTCATTGCCTTACTTTACCTTATAGCATTGTAGTTCAGAAATGCTTTTAGAACAGGTAGTTTTTAAACTAGTTTAAAAGTAGTTATAATATTTTGTAGAAACAAATATTCAACTCCACAACGCTCTCTAGATATACCAGATAGAATTAACTTTAAGACTGTCTTCAGCTGATTCATAAACATTACAATTATAGGAAATATATATGTTACATGAATACTTTATTTGCAGAACAATTGCTGGAAAATAGTATATTTCGTACCTAGGGCCGAAAATGAGGTTTTGCCGGCTCGAGATAGTTTTTAAGTTCGAGATGAAGTCGAGAACTTAAATCGATCGAGAGCTGCAAAACCATTTCGGTCCGTGGTAAGAACGCTATTTTTTACCACACTATACCCTATTACCACTATTCACCACTATAATAATGCACACTAATAGTCAACACAACTACAACTTTAAGGTTATGCGAAGAAATAATTTGAGGAATCAGCAAAAATAAAAATAAACAGTTGCTAGGCAGCGGCGACAACAAACAAGTATATTGCAATGCTATGGATACAGCTTGTGTATTTAATATACATTATTGTTTAAAGAAAATAAGCGAACAGTTGATTTTGCGGCCCTAGGGATGTAAAAACCTGCTCGATCCCCAAATGACGATGACAGCTGGCATGGCCAGCAAAACGTAACTGTCAGCCACAAATAACGTATGTAGAATAGCTAAAAACATCACAGTGTGGTGAAAAAGACTTTTAATTTTTTCCCGTCAAAATTTACTCTGAAGGATTTCCGTTGATATGACAGTCAAAGCCGCCGTCTCGTCGGCAGTTTCAATTGTTGAAACAATGTTCACCAACAATGGAGGTTTAATTAAGTTGACTGTTGTGTGTTATTGTTCGAATTCGATTGTTTGTGTTACGGATCAAAACAGCCGCAAAGGCCTCCCGTAGTCTCGATATGCGTCTTAGAAAGTACTTGAATATGCTACATGTGTAAAAACCCAGCCTTTTGTAGAAGACTATTGGAAAAATAATGCAATTTCTACATTCGAAGCATCTAGAAACTGTACGACGAGATACCGGGTGTTCAAATAGTCTGGCACCTTGATATTTTTTCTTAACGCAGAAAAATGAAACTATAGAGTTACGTCCTCAATGTAGTTACTGCCTTTTTTTAAATTTAACCCGTATTTCTTCTCTTTGGGAGGACGATCTGTGGAGGAAGTCTCAAAAATCTTAAATGTAAGGTAATATTATCACTCATTTTTATTAGAGAAACACATTGACGCAAACCCGACTGAAAAGGGACATTTTGTTTGGATATAGCAGTCTCATGTTTGTTAACTTTTACAGACATTCCATGCCCATGTTAAATTTTTAGTCAGATGTTTTTCAAAATCTTCGTAGTTGATGTGAGCAACCTACAGATTGCGCTGATCTAAATTACTAAATTCTTTCAAATACACCAACTTTTTTACCAAGTCAAACTTAAGGGATGACTTATAATGAGCTATGGCAACTGTTATGACCCATCAACCTGGTAAGCAACAAAAAATAAGGAATAAAATATAATTTTAGAAACTAGCGCATTCTGTGACTGGCTCACATAACTACGTTCTTTTTTAATAAAAGATTGGCTACAGCTGGTCCATATAGATAGGAAGTCTACTTCAGTAACCAATCGTCAATGTTTTTACGTAGCGTATAAGAGACAGAAGTGAATACTCAAACCGTGTTGGTTATGATGGTGTTTAAACTTAGCTACAAAGCATGGGTCTTAAAGGCCTGTGTGGAACGAATGAAGGAAAATAACGAGACAGTAAAACACAGAAATGGAAGAACTGATAAATTCCAGTTGTTGTAGCAGGATTTGAACTCACGGATCGCTAAGATTCGTTGTATGACGCACTACCGACGGACAATATGTTTGTTAAGTCTCCATATGATATGTATAATGGAACCTGTATCCTTACCTTCCATCTACCTGGGGACGGACCAAATGGGGGGTAGCGGATTTTTATCACCCTGGTATTTTACCCTCGATAGCTCGATGGATTAAACGCGGAATTAAACATATATACGTCATATATTGATTAATATGACGTATAAACAAACATCAGAATGGTAATTAATTCGAAGATTTCTTTAACGATTATACCAAACAAAACGATTATACAACCGCAGTAAAACAATGTTTTCATTTGTATTGTAACAATAACAAAATATGCATTATTGTTTCTTTAGAAATAAATGTTCACCCAATTATCATTTAAATGAGCTACTCAGTTTATTTTACATACTTATTGGCCCCAACAGTTGGCCCCAAACACTAATCCCGAACATCAACTTTAAACAGCGAATTCTGTTTACTTAGTTGAGATTACTAAATAAATAAATAAAGATAGGCGACTAAATAATGAAATGTTTACAATTTATTAAAAACAGAAATAAGACAATCAATCATTCAATTTCTAAAATTGGCCAGGGGGTAAAATTCCGGGGGATAAAAATCCGGGGGTAAAATTCCGGGGGTAAAAATCCGGGGGTAAAAATCCGGCCCGTACATCTTCAGTTGTCTAAACGCTAGTTATATGGACAGGGGGTAAAATTCCGGGTTTTATCGCTAATATAATTAATCACGCTCCGGCTATTTTCATTAGACTTCCAAACCCGCGGGGGTAAAATTCCGGCCGCTAACAAACTTTTGGCCACTCAGCTTACTACGTCATAGTGACGTCAGCTTTGCCCAGAAGGTAAAATTCTGGTGACCCCCAATTGGCCCGGGCCAGTCTTAGTCATACAAAGGGGACGCAGGTTCCATCATACATACTATAATTCTGAACCAAAGTTCTCTCTTTGATTTCCGATTTACAGAAATTAAAATGTTTAGTTTCCACAAACGTACAGAACATCACATCTACATCACACTCCAGGCTTGGCGGTGTGCGGCGGTGTTGGAAGGGTCGCCCAGGTAGTAATATGTCATTTAGCAGCGCCGACGCTACCAGCATTATCCGCCATTGTGTATTGTCCGTGAGGTCCGAATGCCTGCACGTGTGCTCTAATCATCGCTTTATTTCGGAGCTGGGACGGTAAAACCCCGACAGACCTCGTATTTATTAATTAACTCGGCAGCGTATAAATTGTGGCGGTACCTCGGGGAGACATCTACGGTGGGGCGGACTGAATGCGCTCTTTGTTTCGGATGGAGCCGAATCGCAAATTTTTCGCGCCCTTCACTCTGTTAAGGTGTAGAGATTTTTTTATTTTCTGCATTATTTCATTCGGTAGGGTTCGAAAGCGTGTCCTTAATCTAACTAATCCCCGTACCAAGTACCGGACAACACGGTTAAGCTCTTTTAGGGCGTAAAGCTAATTATACATATTGTCAGCACTGTTTTTCGAGAGAAAAATTACTTTTCCCCCACCGTTTTATTCTGAAGGCACAATTTGACTACCGTTGCTCACTTTGGATAACCCTAGCTCAAACTTAACAATATTTTAAACCCTTTCAGGTGTAGGAAACATTTTTTCCTTTTCTAAACTGCCTCATCTATTGAGTGCACACTTAACAGTTTTTGCTTACTCTCGCTAATATGCCAGCATGCATTTTACAAACCTTTTGAAAGTAGTTTCAAGCTATTCTCTTTATATCTCGATAGTAAAATGTAATTTTTGTCAATTAAAAATCTTTATGAATTAAATATTTTTTTTTAATTTTAGTTCATTGCCAATAAATATGATCGATTTTTTCATTAGTTATCTTACATTTTCCAAATAATTCAAATCATTATTAGTTATCAAATAGTTTGGCGTTAATTATTCACCACGAAAGTTCACAGAAGATTGTTGTATTAGCAGATACAGTCAAGGCACTAAAAATTGGTATTCTACAATAATTTCACTTAGAAGCTAACTAAGTACTGAACAAACTTAAACTGATCAAAAATACCAAATTCGTGAATTTCTACTGCAAACCTCAGTACAGAGATAAATACTCGACAAATTACCTTACAACACTAATTAACTTACCAAACCCGCGAATGTTATCACCTCAATGCACCATTTACCGTATCACCAAGGTCAGCAGCCTCGCATCCTGTCCATAATGGCGTAGCGTGAGTAATATTTGGCAAACACGTGTAATTTCACGGCTAATCCAAGGCCACAAAAGAAACAAACACACCGGTAGCGTAGATTACTCTAGTTGGACGCGTCGCTGAACGATTTTAATTTCAGGCCGGGAGTAATATTAATCACTCATTTATTGAGGGCCGACTGATGGCTGGAGATTAGGTACTATCTCGCCTCGGACGGTGTTTTGATTTCTATCACGGGGCCACGCCCCCGGACCGACAAAAGCCGGCGAGGCGCTCAAATGTGTTTGTGTTACCCCTAATTATAGGGCAAGTGTTTGGAGAGCCGCCGCATCACGGCAATCACGGACGCTGGAATCTCACACGGGATTCTCCGTGATCCTGAGCTGCCTTCGCTACTCGTCTGTTCGACCAAGTATCTAGCACGGTACGTTTACCACCGATACAAGATGTCTTTTGGAGCCAGTTCCTTCTAGTCCCATCAACACTCTTCTCGTACACTTTTACACACTCTCTTGCCATCTGATTTTTTAGATGCACCACTTTACCTCTCAGGGCAGCCTCTTTTATACCCAATATTTCTCATTAGGTTCAGCCTCTTTTAAGATTTCGTAGCCCTGGTGCTATCTAAGGTTCCCTAACACACGTCATTATTTCCATAGTTTTCCAAGGTACAGCGTACTTTATCATCTCTGAACGTCAGTCAATACAAAAGCATATTGGAATCAACACTTACTGAACCCTTCTTTTTTATCATCATTACTGCACAGGTAACTTAATCTCTAACCATAGGTACCTTCCACATTATAGCCTATTTTTCAATCGCTCACCACCCTGTGGTGAAACAGCAATACTGTGTTTCACCACCCTCTGGAACATAGCTTCTTTCATCACCTATATCCCTCACGTATCTCAACTACAGAATCTCTAAACATCAATGTCTTCCAAGATACAGCATCTTTTTGACATCTCTTACAACAGTGCCTTCTAAAGAACGGTCCCTTTTTTCACCACCGATACCCCTAACGTACCTCACTTGCAGAATCTCTTACTACAAGTATCTCCACGGTACAATATTTTTTTCAACCGTTTACTACCAGCTTTATTAGAGAGCTCTAAGAGCCTTCTAAGGGACAGTCACTTACAATCAAAACTCCTTCGGTTTCTCTCTTAACCCAAAGGTTCAGCTTCTCTTATAAGAGGTTAGGACCTCTTATTGCACAATATTTTCTCGTCCACATGATTCTAAAGGTTTGCGCTGGGAACGTGAGACGCAAAGAGGTAAGTCGGTACAGTACAAGATACTACTTAATTTGAGTGGTGATGCCAGGACTTGAACTCGAGAGATCACTGCAATAGTTTCTACAGTCAGTTGCGCTACATAATAAGCTTCCGATTCACTGAACATCTATATATAAGGCAAAGCCCTCACTGACTGACTGACTGACTGACTCACTCACTCACTCATCACTAATTCTCCCACTTCCCATTTACCTAGGAGGCTGAAATTTGGTACACTGATTCTTTAGGCATTAAATAGGAAAACTAAGTTGTTTTTATTCTGATCGGACTCTCGGGCTCCGCCCCAGTGGCTCTGGAGTTTCCCATGTTAACCTTATGAATACTCATTGAGCGGAGCGAGCGAAGCGAGCGAAGCTCTTTGGGATCAACTTCAATGCAAACAATATAACACCATCACTCAATAACGGCTGAACACATTTCAGCCAAACTTAACAAGACTACTTAGACTAATAATGAGATGGTTTGTAAACAAACAAATTTCAATTAAATAATGCTAATGCAATTTAAAACGAACTTAAAATTTAAAATTTTTAACATTAAGCTTATGGGACTAAAGTAGCTATGACAGTTTTTTTGTTTACAAGAAAAATGTAAACAAGAGAATCATAAGGTATTTCTGAACTTTCTATACTTTTCTTTTAAACGATTTTAAACCATTCCTATGATTTTAATAAACAAGAAAATGCCGTTAAAACATTTTTTTAAGGCACGGAATTCACTGAAAATCGAGAAAATATACTGAACTACTTTCTCAATGCGCGGAGCATAAACAAGGAGCGGAGGGATACGGACCGGTGACTACTTTCTTGGGAACCTATTTGTGTTGCCAGCTGATTAGAAACAGCCAATGTTAGAAATCAGGATTTAATAAGCGATATATCGAACCGCATCGAAATCGGTATCTAATCCGATAATACCTCATAGGTTATATTATGTTTAATTACATCGACGGTACAGTAAGTTATTACACTTATTGATAAAACGCAGATTGAACACTGATTTAGGCATGTGGGGAGGTAGGTCGGGGTTTATGAGTATTCGTGACTACATTAAGTGTTTTGAAGTAAGGTTAGATTAGGAAGGTATAGTGTAGGTTATAGGTAGGCGATCGGGTTGTTTATTTGTGTTGCACCATATAATTTTTTAACTTTTGGAATGGAATAGTTGGTTAAGGTTAAACGGGGAAACGATTTCAAAAATGCTTGCATATGGTCTTAACTTAACAAACCATCTACAGTATTCTAGCTTTGACTTTATATAAAGTCAATGATTCTAGCAAATTATTACATACTGACAAAAAGAAAAGAGAACATTTGGATTTGTACCTTTGACCATAGCAAAACTAACATATAATTATGGAATGTGAAAAGTTGTATATCATTATATACTATTCTGTAATATTAATAATTGTTCGGCAAATCCTCATTTTAATGGCTCGGCTGAAAATGGAATCTGCATTTTGTGAAACAGTAATTTGGTAACAATTCAGTTATTTCAAATGTTGATAACAGTAGCCCATCCTATACAAATACTGTTATTTGATTGCCAAGCCACGGACTATACATACGTCCAGTTACAACCGTTGATAAGTAAACCTGGGCTTATAGAAGTACACTTTTAACCACCGTATGGATAATTGTCTAGGCCTGTCCAGAAGTAGGCTACTAATTTCTAATTATATTATCTACATTGTATATTTAAGGCATGTCTTCCCTACTTATTATATTATTCTGTTTTCACTTAAATCAGCTGAATGCGATTTTACTTATTACTTATGTTTAGGCCTACATTCCAGCCATTTTATGTTGCACGGTTGAATTTAAATGTCAAATTTCCCCTCCTGTTGTTATACTTTAATACTCGTTTTTTTATAGTTACTGTTTTTTTTATACTTAAATACTTTAACCGATTGTAAGGGTGAAAAATGTAGCCGTTGCATTTGAATGTTAAATTACCTTTCTCATTTTTATACTTTACTTTTTGGATGTTAATATCAGATTCCAACTACTGTAATATTTTCCTGGTCAAAACTACCATAATGCACTTCTCGAAGAGGTAAATTTGAGTTATTATTATTTTAATCTTTAAAACCAGCATTAGTAAATAAATCTATTGACCTTTTTACATTTAGTTACTTATACAAATATTAAATCGCGTTTGTTCCGCTCAACTGGCTTTCACCTCTCTGAAAGCAACCCTAGTATTTAAATGGAATTAATGAATCTTAACAGCTGTTTCAATTAAATAAGGTTCTGTTCTATGATGTGCAATAGCATTAAAGTTACAAGGATTACCAACAGGGTGCAGCACTATTATTTTTTTTAATTTATACAACAGCTAATTTGCAACCAAAAGGTGAGTGAGCGTTCCGAAGGAACTTCAACCTGGAGTCGAGTTAGCGTAGCGAACGAGCTAACTTGAAGGCAAATGAGCACAGCGAACGAGCTCCAACCTAAAGGTGAGTGAGCGTAGCGAACGAACTTCAACCAGGACGTGATAGAGCCATGCGAACGAGCTCACTTGTGAAGTAAAACGGGGCAAAGCCCGCGGGTACAGCTAGTTTTTCTATATAACAAAATTCCTCCAGCATTTCCAAATATATAGCCAATTTCACTTCTGATAGGAACTTCTATTTCCTCACTTCAACAAGATTATGCCGATATGTAAAGTTACTAGAACATACAATCTCTTGCCTAAAACCCCCGATCATGTATAAGGAACCTCGTCCTTTCCCCTTGCATGCCGCACCCTAAAAGAAGAATATTCATTGGAATCAACGTAAACCTTTAGAATCATGTGGACATCAAAGTCCCTCATACGAGTATGGGATTTCAGAAGGTATCCATGAAGGGGAAGGACGAAGAGACTGGAGTGGGGGTGGGGGGAGATCGCCTAAAGCAAATATTGTTCTGATCTTGCCGCCAAGCCGCTTTGTCATCCACAGGCCATCCATTTGAAATTCTAATCGGATACATTATGGCGACTAAATACATACTCCGCTAAATCCATTAATAAATCCATTACAAACACAGCCCCAACTCGCACAGTCTGGTGAATTATGACAAACAAAATAAACAAAATACTCAGGTCAAGCTACACGTATTAATTCCGCTGAATTGTGTCTGGATTGGTTGCTTATTACGATTTGTAAGATTTATAGACGATTATGATATGGAAATTATGTCGTCATTATTGGTTGTGAGAAATTTATTCTCGCCTTTAGTCGCGTCATTGTGTGGACTTTTTGAAAAAGAAGTTTATGTCCAACTGGTCGTTTTCTTCTTGTAGTGACTATGCAACATAGTGTAGTTAAGTATTGTAAGTTGCTAAGTCAACAGTTATACAGCGAAGAGTAAATGGCAATAATTTACGACTGTGTTGGTCATGGTGATTGCTATGTAAAGAAGACACTTGAGTTGAAGGTGTTGTCTATGATCATCATTTTATATTATAGTACTTACTAAAGCCTGTTTTGATGTAACATTTTATATATTTCGTATAAGAAAATATTTACTTATGAATGAACTAAAGTGTTGGACTATCAGAAACTAAGATTATTCCAGTAAATAATATTTGCTTTTGGGGTCTGTTTAGTACATACACGTGAGACTTGGAATCTGTAGGTCTGCGGGTTCAAATCCCAGGAAACTACAAGGTACCTTAAGATATATTATGTGATGTCGTGATCCAGTGGCTCATAACTTATCTGTAGATAAACATTTCTAGAAAAAGATCCTAAAGAGAAAGTTATTGAAATTTCAGAACCCCGTCTACGAAAAATCTCCCGAAATTTTTAACAGTTTCTCTGTGCCTTTTCTAGATAATATTTTGAAAATTAAATTTACGAAGAAAGAAAATTACGTTGCTAATTTCCCCTTTAAAGGTATCTAGAATAACATAAATGCTGTTGAAAAGTTTAAGATGGAGAACCCATGACGAATACATAATACTTCATCAACCAGTCACAAAACCACAAAACGGATCCAAGATGACATTGAAAATCAAACAAGGTCACCACTCTTTCCCAAGATAACATTAAGATACAAAGACAGATAAATGTTGATGGATGGAACAGCTGTCTCGGAAACAGTCACCTCGGCTCTTTGATCTGATGATAATGAAGCTATAACGTCACCTACAGCTCGCGTCACGCAGTCTGTCGAGGTGTGGAGGTCCTCTACAGTGTGTTCCTTGTTTGTTTGGTGTCTGTTGATGATAATGAAGCTATAACGTCATCTACAGCTCGCGTCACACAGTCTGTCGAGGTTTGGAGGTCCTCGAGGTCGTCCTTGGAGGTCGAGGTTTGGTATCAGTGTGATCCTTGTTTGTTTGTTACCTGTTGATGATAAGGAAGCTATAACGTCACCTACAGCTCGCGTCACACAGTCTGTAGAGGTGTGGAGGTCCTCTACAGTGTGTTCCTTGTTTGTTTGGTATCTTTTTATGATAATGAAGCTATAACGTCACCTACAGCTCGCGTCACGCAGTCTGTAGAGGTTTGGAGGTCCTCGAGGTCGTCCTTGGAGGTCGAGGTTTGGTATCAGTGTGATCCTTGTTTGTTTGTTATCTGTTGATGATAATGAATCTATAACGTCACCTACAGCTCGGGTCACGCAGTCTGTCGAGGTGTGGAGGTCCTCTACAGTGTGTTCCTTGTTTGTTTGGTGTCTGTTTATGATAATGAAGCTTTAACGTCACCTACAGCTCGCGTCACGCAGTCTGTCGAGGTTTGGAGGTCCTCTACAGTGTGTTCCTTGTTTGTTTGGTGTCTGTTGATGATAATGAAGCTATAACGTCACCTACAGCACGCGTCACACAGTCTGTCGAGGTGTGGAGGTCCTCTACAGTGTGTTCCTTGTTTGTTTGGTGTCTGTTGATGATAATGAAGCTATAACGTCACCTACAGCTCGCGTCACGCAGTCTGTCGAGGTGTGGAGGTCCTCTACAGTGTGCTCCTTGTTTGTTTGGTATATGTTGATGATAATGAAGCTATAACGTCACCTACAGCTCGCGTCACACAGTCTGTCGAGGTGTGGAGGTCCTCTACAGTGTGCTCCTTGTTTGTTTGGTGTCTGTTGATGATAATGAAGCTATAACGTCACCTACAGCTCGCGTCACACAGTCTGTCGAGGTGTGGAGTTCCTCTACAGTGTGCTCCTTGTTTGTTTGGTGTCTGTTGATGATAATGAAGCTATAACGTCATCTACAGCTCGCGTCACACAGTCTGTCAAGGTCTGGAGTTCCTCTACAGTGTGTTTCTTGTTTGTTTGGTGTCGGTTGATGATAATGAAGCTATAACGTCACCTACAGCTCGCGTCACACAGTCTGTCAAGGTCTGGAGTTCCTCTACAGTGTTTTCCTGGTTTGTTTGGTATCTGTTGATGATAATGAAGCTATAACGTCACCTACAGCTCGCGTCACAGAGTCTGTCGAGGTGTGGAGGTCCTCTACAGTGTGTTCCTTGTTTTCTTGGTATCTGTTGATGATAATGAAGCTATAACGTCACCTACAGCTCGCGTCACACAGTCTGTCGAGGTGTGGAGGTCCTCTACAGTGTGTTTTTTGTTTGTTTGGTATCTGTTGATGATAATGAAGCTATAACGTCACCTACAGCTCGCGTCACGCAGTCTGTCGAGGTGTGGATGTCCTCTACAGTGTGTTTTTTGTTTGTTTGGTATCTGTTGATGATAATGAAGCTATAACGTCACCTACAGCTCGCGTCACGCAGTCTGTCGGGGTGTGGAGGTCCTCTACAGTGTGTTTTTTGTTTGTTTGGTATCTGTTGATGATAATGAAGCTATAACGTCACCTACAGCTCGCGTCACGCAGTCTGTCGAGGTGTGGAGGTCCTCTACAGTGTGTTCCTTGTTTGCTTTATGTCTGTTGATGATAATGAAGCTATAACATCAACTACAACCCGCGTCATGCAGTCTGTAGAGGTTTGGAGGTCATCTACAGTGTGTTCCTTGTTTGTTTGTTTTCTGTTGATGATAATGAAGCTATAACGTCATCTACAGCTCGCGTCACGCAGTCTGTCGAGGTGTGGAGGTCCTCTACAGTGTGTTTTTTGTTTGTTTGGTATCTGTTGATGATAATGAAGCTATAACGTCACCTACAGCTCGCGTCACGCAGTCTGTCGAGGTGTGGAGGTCCTCTACAGTGTGTTTTTTGTTTGTTTGGTATCTGTTGATGATAATGAAGCTATAATGTCACCTACAGCTCGCGTCACGCAGTCTGTCGAGGTGTGGAGGTCCTCTACAGTGTGTTTTTTGTTTGTTTGGTATCTGTTGATGATAATGAAGCTATAACGTCACCTACAGCTCGCGTCACGCAGTCTGTCGAGGTGTGGAGGTCCTCTACAGTGTGTTCCTTGTTTGCTTTATGTCTGTTGATGATAATGAAGCTATAACGTCATCTACAGCTCGCGTCACGCAGTCTGTCGAGGTGTGGAGGTCCTCTACAGTGTGTTCCTTGTTTGTTTGGTGTCTGTTGATGATAATGAAGCTATAAAGTCACCTACAGCTCGCGTCACGCAGTCTGTCGAGGTGTGGAGGTCCTCTACAGTGTGTTCCTTGTTTGTTTGGTGTCTGTTGATGATAATGAAGCTATAACGTCACCTACAGCTCGCGTCACGCAGTCTGTCGAGGTGTGGAGGTCCTGTACAGTGTGTTCCTTGTTTGTTTGGTATCTGTTGATGATAATGAAGCTATAACGTCACCTACAGCTCGCGTCACGCAGTCTGTCGAGGTGTGGAGGTCCTCTACAGTGTGTTCCTTGTTTGTTTGTTATCTGTTGATGATAATGAAGCTATAACGTCATCTACAGCTCGCGTCACACAGTCTGTCGAGGTGTGGAGGTCCTCTACAGTGTGTTCCTTGTTTGTTTGGTATCTGTTGATGATAATGAAGCTATAACGTCACCTACAGCTCGCGTCACACAGTCTGTCGAGGTGTGGAGGTCCTCTATAGTGTGTTCCTTGTTTGATTGGTGTTTATTGGTGGTAATGAAGCTATAAAGTCATTTACAAGACAACTATCGTCTGAAAATTTCTCTAGGTGTAAATGTCCTCAAAAATGTTTTCGTTCATTGGTTTGATTTTCCATTGCTGTAATAATCTAAAGATCCAGCAAAGCAATTATTTTAGGGGTGATGGTGATTTTTATGCCATCAATTGTATTGATAAAATTGAAACAATTAGTCCAGTTATCTTTTCCTTGTCTTTTTTTTACTGGTACGAGTTACAACGGATTATTTTTTTTTAAATATTAAGCTTATTATTCAGATAATCCTTAAGGTATTATACGACTGTAAAAAGTCTCACAAATCCCATCGTAACCTAAAGAATTTACGGTCGCGGGTCCGACCAGAATAATCTCCAAAATCGAACGTCGTGATGAACCGAGGCTTATTTAACGCCAGTTAAGCACAAAATGACGCCATAAATCAAACGCTATACGTCTTTACCACCGCCATCTTTTAATTATAGTCCTAATAGCCCTCACCGCCTCGCCGAAACGCCGACTGCGCGGCGCAGTGAATTAAACGGCTGTTTTACATCTTGATTTTTGATAGACGTTTGAATTTTTTTGGAAAAATATTTTGAGGGATTTGTGTTTCTGACGTATTGTCAGTCGGTTAGCTACAATTTCATAGAAGGGGAAGAAGTGTAAGCATAGCTAAAAATTTAAATAGGTATTTTAATGTCTTTACCTTTTTGTCCTTAAGAGAACTTCCTCTCTGATTAACCAACCAACTCTTCTTAGAGAAGGTAAATATACTTAACAACAAAGAACCTAGCTTGATAATGGGTGTGCTTCTAGATTAAGGGTTAGCGTCTCAGACTTCAATGGGACAGGTTCAATTCCCAGCTCCACGACACAAACGGACATTTTGAACCGCTCCCCTCAAAGCCTTTAAGTACTTCTTCGTGTAAGTCCTCCTGTAAAAATTCCACCGGCGAAGACAAGAAAAAAGGGTTAAATATCAAAAAATATTAAAGAAAAATACACGGCCACTTCTGCGATGAACAAAAAACTTCACTCCTGATAAAAATCTGTTATAAGTTGCAACTCTCTGAAAATTTTCAAAAGCATCACTGTCACACTAACGGAAATCACATGGTGAATCGTCAATCCTTAAAATATTCCTTAACTCATTCCCAACCAATCGATTCTCCAACTAGTATCTTACGTTTGCGCAACCGTCACTGAGTGGGTCCGGGTTCCATTATGGGAGAAGCGTAGGCATAAATTACACGTTGATTTACGCAAGACATTCGTCACTGAAAAGAATAACAGTTTTAATAATGGAACCGTTGCCGGTTTAATCCGTTTGTTTGTGGAGCCGCTCCGTTTCAATTTCGCGACCTCGGTCGGCGACTTGTTTATAGTCGCCATTAACAGAAACAAATTAACAGCTGGTTTATACCTCAGCGTTCGACTCCTGATTGTTTTATACGCCGATTAATTCCGCTTGTTGATCTATTTTAGATTGAACAGCTGGCCAACAAGTGTAATCTACGATTGCGGTTGTGCTTGCTCCTTGCGCGGGTTGTCATCTGTGATTTATTTCGTGAATAAGTATATTTTTTTGAGAATGAAATGAATGTAATAGTTCTGTTATAACTATGAAATACTAGCAGAGTACCCGTCCTTCGTACGGGGTCGGCTTATAAGAATAAAATGCTTATTGCAGTTATAATTGGCTTTGCGTTTGCAATGGGGGAAGATACGGTTTAGGAAAATTTGGTTCTCTTAATTTACGGTATGGTATAGTATGGCACATCTACCATAGCCATAATGTCCTACCACTGCACTTAAACAATAGAAAAAAGTAAAGTTCTCATTGTATATCACAGCTTTTTGTTGCTAGTTGGTAAAAAATAATGGTGCTGCACCCTGTTAGTAAACCTTATAACCTTTTAATAATATTTAATACCATAGAACCAACTTGTGTAGTTAAAACAGCTGACAAAATTATTCAATTTCTTTTGATTATGAATACTCATAAGGTCAACATGGGAAACTCCAGAGCCACTGGGGTGGAGCCCGAAAGGATTTTTGAGATAAGAATACGTCTATATGTTAATCGGGGATGTGAGCTATAACCATGCCAAATTTCAGCCTAATCCGACCAGTAGGTAATGCGTGATCGAACTTCAAACAAACAACAAAACAAACAAACAAACAAATAAACAAACAAACACACAAACTTTCATATCTATAATATTAGTAAGAAGATAAGATTTAAAATTTAATTATCTTAGGACGGTTTAATTGATACATGATTTGATTCAGAATGTACACATTTAGACATTTCATTTCATGTTTAAAATGTAACCAGTTAAATGAATGGAAATGTTTGGTTTGAGCCTGACAACTTGGCCTACTTTCATTTACTTATTACTATTATATAGGCCTCAACCAATTTGTTAATCAATACAACTGGAAGGGCAAATGGTTGTAAACTTAAGTATCATTAGCAAATCAATTATCTTAGTACCAAAAACTAGAGAGAGAATATAATTCTATTTTCACCTAACTTTGGTAATGTGTCATTCGTCTGTGATATATTTATGTAAATGGATGGCTTCAGTTTACATAGAAAGGATGTTTACCCTTATTTATATCCATAATGAAATTAATATCTACACCACAGTAGATTATTTTAGTCAATAGTTCTAACAACATCCTAAACACATTAGAAAACACTCCACTTTCACAACTAATAGTTTCATACTAAACACCTTTAAACAAAAACACATCGTCAAGTTTTGACAGAGTCAATTAATTTCAATCTGGAATATTCTCACAATTGAGACACATTGTTAATATCAATTACATACTTTCACATGGATTGTTTACATGTTCCCATGATCGAGCAAAATGGCGTCCATTCTGTGTGTTTGGCCAATTATCACTGAAACCGTGAGGGATCAGTCTAGACATAATAATGAGAGTATTGGCTTTGTAAGCTATACTGGTACGAATTTTAACTGACAATTTGTAAGGAAATACTTTGATTGAATCTAAGAAAAATGTTTACCGGAGTAGTGGACATCTTAAGACTTTTTAAGGTGAATGATACCCCCTCTGGCCCCTCACGTTGATGAAGACCTTTTTTTAAAGTTAACCCCATAGTGTTTTGAACGTTGTAAATTTACGTCATTCATAAATATATATAGCGATTGGTCAGCTTTCGGTGAAAACAGTTCGATTATTAAAAAAAGTTCCACAGTTGTTAGATACTGACTGCTGTACAGTATGAATGACTTAACTTTTATCAACAAACAAGTTTAAATTAACAAAACACGATTTTAAATTTGTTTTGCGGGGTTGATTTGGACCTTGCATCGTATACATTGGTGAGTATCCTCAGAACGTTTTATGATGTAGATATTTCCTGAATTCACAGTGAGGGAAATAAAGAATGGCGTTGGAAATTCTACAAAATTGAGTCTACTGATGGAAATCTTACAAAGCGTTATAAAATTGCAGAATAATTGTATCTAGTGGTGGTGTTCCTTAAAATGGTACATGTATTAACTGAAATCCTACAGATTTATAGGTACATTGTGTAATAAAACTCATACAATTCTTTCTACAGTGATATTGAGTACCTACAGAAGGTAGTGGAGGTCCCACAATATTTCAAAGTAATTGAGATCAATGTTATGGATATTCTACAACATTGTATACAGTAATTGAGATCCAACAGTATTGTATATCGTACTATGTGGATCCCACTGAATTGTGTGTCGCTGCACGAAATACTCCTTCATAACATAACACTGTATTATATCGATAAGCTAGATGTTGCAGAATTGTCAACCGTAATGAACTTCGGTATTAAACTATTTATTTTTATGTAGATAGAGTTAGCATGGCGTTATAACATGGTCGACTATCAAAATCTACTGAACGCAGAACCACTGTGCCACTGGGCACAACCGACTGTTGAGATGATTATGCAAATAAATATGTGCAGAGGAAGGCAGAGGTCGGTATAAATAAGTAGCTACGTTGAACGTACAGCGTAACAAATCGAGGATGACCTTTGCCACTTACGTACCATTCGTTACGTTTCCTCAGCTAGCTCATGACGAATCCCACCTACGCTCCCGTAGCTACCATGGTTGATTGGACTGTTGTTGAGTTAGCGTACAAATCCGCCTTGGGGAGAAATATTTTACTTTTAAAGATAGCAAAGTCGTTTATGGACCGGATTTACGTGAAATAGCAAAGTTTCAGGGAACTCATGGAATTGAGATATATTATCTAAATTTTGATGAAGAGGTGTTGTACTTGTAAGCCCAGTAAAGATTGCAATGGCATTTTAGATTTGAAATGTTTTGGAACCAGGGTACCTATTCTCTTGAAAAAGCCAGGTTATAGTTATCCAAGAAATTCAAATATATTAGGACTAACTATAAGCTATTGATTGAACTGTTGCAGTTGTGAACTAAAAGGCATATAGGCCTAAAATATCTCGAAATAGATTGGTTGTGATGATAATTTTTACAACGTAACTGGATTTCCTTGAAAGCTGGTCTTGATAAAGCTCTGAATTTAAATTCTGGATGCTTTTTCCATATTCCATTAATTACTGTTGGGGTTTAGCTGTGTAATAATGACAGGGTATGGAGCCAATAATGCACCATCTTTCTTGTAAACCGAAAAGGGTTCTCCTTGGCAAGGATAACTCTCTTTCTCTATGTATGAGAACCTCCTTCACCAAAAGTCGTGTGATAGATTTGCAATGAATTTAAGAGGAAATGCAATCCTATGTCAATGTCCGATGTTAATCTAAATGGAATACTTTCGTCTATTTAGTTGGCTCCAGGGTTTTATAAATGGATGTGGTCATATTTACGCTCTCTTAGGCTTTCGGTCCATAGCCATATTTCATCTGAATGATTTCAAAATTGGTGTTACAATCCGAGCGAATCGCAGTCTTGCTTTGCTTGCCACGAATGATTATTTGGCAGCAGCCTCCCAAAAAGGAAGGTCCATATTTGTCCAATGGTGAAACGATCAACTTTTCATCGAAGATAACTCTCACATATCCATCTTCTCCAGCCAATGCCATCAAATCTTCTCACATCCACGACAGATGTTCCCGCTGAAAAAGACATCACACCTTGCCAATCAGCCACACTAATTCCAATTCAAAGCAGTTCCAATAAAGCAGACAATTTAGTGGGTAATGAATTTCATTTGGAATTGGGTGACTGGACTTGAAGCAATAAGTTGAGTTGTAATTACTTGTGCTCGTGTGGGCAGAGTAGTTTTGACGCAGGCCGCTGCGACGGGGAGCGCTGGGATCGAGGTGCCGCCACGCTGTCTGAGAGCATCTTTCGTCTTGGGTTGATTGGATTTTGAAATGGGATTCCACACCGACAGGCGCGGGGCGGTCGTTTAGAATACCTCGGGTTGTAAATGTGTTCCACCTCTATAACCTGTGTTTGTATTCGTGTTTCTAATAGAGCATCTGCGCGCTTTTGAGATTGGCTTTGAAGTTTTTCTTTTTCATTGGAGCAGGTCGGTCATTTGTGATAAATGTAATTAACTGCCACTGTGTTAAGCAGCATTGTGTTCTGCAATAAAGTCTGCGTACTTGTGAGGCTGAGGTCATTTGTGATAAAGACACTTCGCTGCCACTTGGGGAGCGAGCTGGTCTAGTGGCAGGACACGGGTTTTCGGTGCCCGAGGTCCTGGGTTCAAATCCCACCAATCACCAATATATTTTACTATATGATAATGCTACAACCCTCTAGGACTATAGCGTCCTATAAATGTGAAGATGGGACATAAAAAATATAAAAAAAATAGCTGCTGTTTTAAGCAACAATGTGAACCATTGCGTAATGCAATAAAACACCGAGTGTCCAATTTCATTACTTTCCAAAATTATAGAACATCTGTGTGCTTGTGCAATTTGGTCTCAAAATTTACTCGCAATCTTTTCCATTTGCATTGGTGAAGTTAGTTAATTTGATACAATTTGCACTTGGAGCAGCAATAGGAGTTCAGAATTGCGTCTTACCATAAAATTGTGTGTCTAATCTAGTTTTTGTATCTCTGAATGGAGACGCATCTGCATTGTGAGATTGACCCTGAAGATTTCCCACAGTGTTTTCTATTTGCATTGCACTGTTGATTAATCAGAATCGCGTATTAGCACTTCGCAGCATCATTGGATATCCAATTTGCCTTTGTGTTTTGATAACGCATCTGCCTGCTTGTTTGATTCTGAACATTATCTCACTTTTTTCACTTGCATTATTTGTTGGTTAATGGTACAGCAATAATTATTGTCATTTTGTCTGTGCCAGGAAATTCACCACAGATTGTCTATATAGACGTTAGTACCCATTGGTGATAGTGAATGTTGGAAAAATGCGTAGTAAGAGGTTTGAATATCAAAGTATGGCGTTGTCAAAGCATTATCAGAGTAACCCTTTGTCGGGAGTACCTGTGGGATTCCCGACGAGAGCGGCTCGGCCAAGACTCAAGACTGGTATTGGAAGCCGTTGTGTTTTATTGCAAGACCCCTCCCCTCCCCCTTCCCACCTCGTCGGCATCTTTGGTTCACGCCGATGTGAGTTATAGGGTGCGGCTCGAGGCACCCTCAATGATGAGGCTTCTAAATTATTTTCCACTTAGAGGTTCGGAGGAGCAGACGTAAGTTATGCAAATCGGCCAACTGTGACTTACTGACACATAGATCGGGCAAATAGCTGGCTGAAATATCTTATAACGACTGATCTATGGGGTTTTGATGGGGTTCGTTCGATATATGACACGTTGTGGCGTTTGTGGCATAATTGCTGGGATTTTCTGTCACGATTGTGGCTATTTGGGATTTTAG
Source organism: Macrosteles quadrilineatus (assembly GCF_028750875.1). NCBI lineage: Eukaryota > Metazoa > Arthropoda > Insecta > Hemiptera > Cicadellidae > Macrosteles > Macrosteles quadrilineatus. The sequence goes on from NW_026542599.1 coordinate 67,303,310, forward strand.
TAGCCGCAGAAGTGTGTTTAGTTTCTATTTTCGATTTTGAGTATTCTATGTTTACTATTACCAAAGAAGATGGGGAGATAAATTCAATTCTACTCAATTAAGAGTGGAGTGATACATTGTGTATTGTGTGGTCTTGGTACTGACAAAGACTAGCTATTCTTTAGCCAGGACCATTAAAAGATTAATGATCAAGGGGAGCTGGGTCGAGTTTCAAACTATCAAAAGCTACTGCCTTTACTCAAGATCGGACCTCTTGAATGTTACCCAAGGATTATAACCACTAAATTAATCAGCTAGAAATCAGAAGTGTTCATTGAAGTTTTCAAAATATTGTCTATCCGGGACAAACATTGTTGCAAATAATTTATTATCCAAAAAATCGCCCAAAAGCATTTACAAAAGATTATTTGTCGTAGTAGAACTTTCTTAATTTATTGATACGTGGCCCCGTCTTAATGAACCAGTTGTAGGTAATTACCCATTCAAATATCACGGTACTTGAATAAGTTGATGATTTTGCTATTAAGTTTGAAACATTCAATCTACGTGAGTGTCTGACAGCGAAACATCTGACAATTGGTTAGTGTGAAAATAAATCATCAACAATTTGTTATTCGAACAAAGAATTAATTTAACTTTCACCGTTTATAGAGCAAAAACTTAAAAATATCCAACAAAGAAGGCATACTTCGGTTTTCCCACTTCACTAATGTATTATTTTGATTTGGATCTTTTGGCAGGCACAATGAATAATCATAAAGTAGGTTAATTTTATCCATCTACACCGTAGTCTCTACTCCTGCTGTATTATTCCTTAACAATTTATAACTTAACCCTTTCGTATTATGGTCACGTTTTAATATCACAGCCAATGTAACATACCAATCTGCTTGCATTAACCTTGTTATTTTGCCACGAACACTTTAAAATATATCTTAGCCATCATAGCCACTTGAACTATTTCACATCGAGGTCTATTCCAGTAGCGTTTACGACAAACCAGGCTATCATCGCGATCTAGTAGGACCTGTCCGTGAACTTTCATATAAGGACACGTCTCAGCCTGTATTTAGGCGTTGTTACTTTTCCATTATTGAAAATTACCCCTTATTTTTACCATAATAAATGACCTACCGCTCTACTAATTCAATAAGTGTTGCGTTACCACGAGCCTAAGGCCGTAACTTAGTGGCCAGTGGCCTCAGGCCTGCTTTGTGTTTGCCCTGCAGACGGCGATGCAAACATTACAGAAAATTACAGACCAATTTCTCTACTGGGCGGTGTTTGGGAAATCTCTACACTTCTACGCCCGCGGATAGGTTATTCTATTCAGTGGAGGCTATTTTCAGATGTTTGGAGTTATTGTTGATGGAAAACTAAGGGGGTTTATATAGTGAGTTTTTTCGGAGTTTGCAAGGAGACTTCTGAAATCTTGAATTGTAAATTGAGTATATAAAACATGGTTAATTTGTCGTATTTTACACCTTAAAAATTGTGTTTTCATTCGTTGATTCAAAAGGTAGAAACCAAAACACAATTATATACACACAATACATACAACAGTATCCAAACGCATTTGTGTACCTGAAATGGAGGGAGGTAGTACAATTATTTAGTTATAATTCAGAGAATAAAATAATGGATACTTTCCGACGCTCCATACCTGTGAAGATTGAAGAAATCTTACAAATAATCATAAATCCCTTGATAAACGGTTATGAACGAAAAAATATATTGTTGAGGCGCAGTTCACAGTCGGTCTGGAGATGACCCCATAGTTTACCGAAATATATTCTTGTAATAATAAAGTGTTTTTTTTTTTTTTTTTTTTTTACAGAAAATGTTTCTAAGCGAGTGCTTATCAACAACACGTTGAACAATAGTTATGAAAACACCACTTTGTTGTTCTACAGAAACGTATTTTGTGTACTATATTTTAAACTGAACATTAATTCACGGTGAATGTGTAGAACGGAGTGAGATGGTCACTGGTCAGTACTGTAACTGACTGAGACCAATTTTGTTTCTTCAGCCAGGACCACAGGACCAGCCCAATAATTTAGGACAACAGGGTCACAGAGTGTCAAATTTGACAAATGATATTTTGAAATACTGTGGACGGTTTAATCATATTAATTTTAATATCTAAATCAAAAGATGGACTTACTTCAATAGAGACCAAGCTGAATTATTAGTAGAGCAATCTATTTAAACTACATTTTTTTAAACCAACACTTTTCGAATTTTTACAAACGTGACCTTTGAGTATGCCAAAGTTATACGAGCTTAACATTCCTAAAGTTTTCTGAACAATTACTATTCACGGTCACAAAAAGGTAAAATTCATATTTTCTCTTGACAAATAATATTTTTGTGGTTTCAACATTCATCGTGTTTTTTTTAGTACCCACCGGCATCAATGGAGACCAAAGTAGTATGAATCAAAACCAGATTTTTTTAAATATTTGACTTGACTCAACAGAAGCTGAACACCATTTATCTTGTTTCAGGGGAAGGATCCAGTAGGGCGACAGTACAGGAGCTGCCAGACGACTGGACACCACCAGTAGGGCTGAGCCCCCGAGATAGGGACGCCGTGGACGACCCTAAGCCACTGCCTCCCCTTGGACCGACCCCCCTGGTGCAGCCCCCTGCCACCCAGCCTCTGCCGAGACCGCCATTCTGGATACGCTAGCTTCAACTCCGTCTAGTGAAAACTATTGACAGTTTGCACTTTTAACTTCGACTCATTCATGTGTAAAAAATCAAATATTGTTATGAATTGTGATGTCAACGATTATTAGTCTTCTAAGATGTATTTATTAGTTACTTTAATTCGATTGTTCAGTGACGTATTGCAAACACAATGTGATAGATTTTGTAATAAGTGAAAATGTATAAATATATTTCATTTGTGGCAGTTTTGGCAAAAAAAATATACCAAAATAACGAACGAACTGATGATACGACGAATACGAAATTTAGACTCTTTTCACTTGGAAGCATAGATTAATTATTTTAAAATTCTATAAGGAAAAAATTATTCTCTGTTGTAAATTAGTGTTCTAATAATGTTACATTACTATTTTACATTTTCCTATTTTTATTTATACAAATATTTATATATATTTTTAGAAACAACAATTGCTAAAGCAGATAGTAAAAGAACAGCACACACGATGTCAAATTAAAACTAATTGGAGAAAGAGTTTTAGGCCTATATTAAAATTTCCAAACGAATTCTTGTACAATTAATTAGGAAACGAACCACACAGGGGGCAGTTGTTTTTTTGCACTCAAGCTATTTAAACTACTATGTTTTTATAAAAGAGGCCAATAACTATAAATCATAAATTTTAACATCTTTCCCATTGCTACTTTTACAAACGCAAATTATTCAAGATAAAAAAATAAAAATTGTCATAAAACATTTTTGTAGAGTTCATTCTCTAACATAAGAAAACACACTCAATGTAAATATTTTTCACTGTTAACTTAATAATTCAAGGATAAAATAGTAGTTACAAGATCTTTTGCCATAATTTGTACCTAAACGATAAAAATACATTGTGATGGTTCATTCAAGGTGATGTAACAGTATACTATATATAGATGTTTTATTTAACTTTATGATTGTTTTAACATATTTCATAGTTAAGTTGTCCTTTAGAAATAGAATCTCAGAGCTTCCCGTAAAGTTAGTTTGCTATTGACATAAATATTTATTGATTCTATATATGCTTATTATTTAGAACCTTGTCAATTACTGCGGCAGAAATTTGGTAAAAATCGTGAATTCCATAGTTTGACATTACATTATAGGCTAGCAATGCCTAAAGTAAATTTCCATTATTTTTTTTTTATAGCGCGCTAAAAATTAAAAAAAAGAATTTCCGTTTGAAGACTAAATAGACTGTTTCATTGTTACTTTTTTCAGTGAATACATTAAAATTAGTCTAAAACTAATTTAAAGGGTTCACTCAAATAAAATTCTGCACTGTCAAAATTTATATACAAATCCAAATCCTGCTCTATTTTACTATGACTTAAAACTTGTTAAGTAGAACTATTTGTTGTTAAACATTGGCTTTCTCCAGGATGAGTTCTCATAATTTGAAATGACAGCCACTAATAGCATAGATAAAAGGAGTGCTACTTCTTTTAATCTATAGTAATAGCTTACAACCACTTTACCCTAGTTGAACTAAAACCACAGTAACCAATTCTGTTGGTGTCACGTCAAAAACAATTTACGAGTATATAAAAGAAAGAAAAAGTTTTATCTTTCAAATAAAAGAATTTTACATAGTCTCCGCTGTTACGGGACATGTTTTTGTTTTTTGAAACCATTGACTTTAAATACATCTGTGTAGATATACTGTGTAGTCAATGTTTGAAAAGTTGTGTAACCTATTGGGGTCTATAGACCACATTGAAGTGAGTTAATTTATAGTCTTTATCTTTTCTCAGTATCAAGTGGCAGGTAACTTTGATACAAATTTGGTCTTTCGATCAAAATAACTTTATAAAAACATATTTAAATACCCAGCATTCATGACTTATAAGAGATGAAAATCATTTAGGAGGCTTTTTAGAATATTGTTATTGAGTCCCAGTTCCCAGTCGAACATTGGTCAAATAAATGGAAGTTAGAGTTTTGTAGCCTGAAAGAAGAGTTACACTCAAGCAACCATGGTCAGTATTTTGTTGACTATGGGGGTTGATATTTTTTAATCATCAACAACTGTCATTTTTGACTGAACATTTTGAACTGGAATGCCTGATGATAGCACAACTTCTAACTACAGTCTGGACGTCTGTAAAGCGAGAAATTGTGGCCATGTTGAAGTTTATTTGCTAAATATAAAATCTTTTTGGTGTCAGGAATTGAACAACATAAGTAGTTTTTTTTGCAACATTACTAGTTTTCTTTTTATTTTATAAATAAACCCCACCATTATTTTATGAAAACACTGTATTTTTTATAGTTTGAGTCTGGTATTCACAATCACACACTCTACTTTTGACACAATCCACCAAATTTGGATTGCCCTGTCAGGAGTTTGAAAAAGTACGATAACTTCTTATAAACTTTTCTTTTTTAATAATCCAACCCGCCATGATTTTATGAACCCCCCTATTTCCAAGGTACCCGACACTCACTTCCAACACCCAGATTTCTCCGTAGCCACTCACCTCGCTTTGTGTTTCACCTGCTTTCCAACCATTACCGAAACTGCCATATTGTCGGAAGCCAGGTTATGTGTCCGTTTGTTCTCGACCGCATATGTCTGTTTTACCATAATTAATCGCCATGCAGCTTAGCAGCTTCCTAACTGCGATAGAGCGATCCGCGCCTGCCTTCTTATTATCGTCCGACGGGAAATATCCCGGTAACCGCCGCCGCTTACCCTCGCGTTAATGCGCTCGTTTTTGAGTAATTTTAACGAGAAGTACTTGGTAATCACCGCTTCTTCCGGCGACGTTAATTGTTTACACTGTTGAAAATCCCCGTCAAAATGTCTCTATCCGGTGAACAGCTTAGGGAAATTGTTGGGAGGTGTTGAATTGCCTTCAATGTTCAATTATATGAATTATCAATTATTTAAGATGGGGACGCCGCTATGTGCCTATGTGCGTATTTTAACCCAAATATGAGTGAAGGATGAGTGTAGGATGAGTGGCGCTATCTTTTAGCCTTAGTGACTAAGGCCGACATATTCCTTAGACACAGCTGTTAATTAGCCCATGCAGCTAATGGCAACTAAGGGACCCTCAGTTTATAGTGGGATCCGAACCACATTTTTGCCTTGGTATTAACGAATTAGTCTAATTATCAGGATAGTACTGCGGATAGTCGTAGTACTCAAGCGGACGTTAATCCACACCAGGGAGTATCGCATCCACAGTGCGCTTATAAATATCCACTACATGTTAATAGGATACAAGATTTAATTTATTTTTTATTTTTAGATCAACTTGTTTATTCTATGAATTTGCATTAACATTTTAGGTTTTATAACGTCAACAATTTTTGATCGGGTGGGTGAATAACGTATTTTATTGGTCGGGATTTTTTTTTTTTTTTTTTGAAGTTGTTGCTCTTCGTTAAATGTTGATGGGTTACATGATAAAACTGTTTATTTGTTTCTTGGAGTTGTGCTTTGGAATTAACAATTTAGGTTTTTTTTGGCGTCGATATTTTTCCATATGTTAGGTGAACACTGGTTAACTGTTCAGGGGAATTGTTGAGGAAGATATTGGATGGGGTTCTCACTTGATTCCGTGTTAATGGAAGTTGCATTGAGAAAAGCCAAAACTGAATATTTTGGTCCCACACTGTTAGAAATCCTCGTCTTAATGTATGGATTTGGTGAGCAGTGCTGGAGTTGGTAAAGGAAATACAGTAGTGTATATGTTGGATAGGAATCTTCTTTCTATGTTAAGGTAAGTTAAGTTGAAATGGAAATTATTGTAAATAGTTAATACATAATCATTTTTAACTACCAGAGTAAATTAACGTTACGAAACGAATATTGATTAATAACTGTTTTGTTATTCATATAATAAAGGATGTTTGTACGATCACTTGGCAATAACAAATTACATCATACTGGATATTACGTCATAAAGGAACATAAATCCAATTTAGTATTGATCCAATGGGACATATGTGCCTATTATCGACACAGGGATCAATTAAAACTTGTAAAAAGAGAGGAAATATGGCCCCGCTTCACTTATTGGACTAAACATACTGTAGCTTGACCAGCTCATAAGTAAATCTTTAATCACTATTGCTATCATTTTCGTATAGCTATTTTGGAGTCATCATCAAATATACACAGAAATTTTCTCTTCGCTGGAGGGGTACCTCTTTTAGAGAATTTCCTATATAGGGTACAAGCTATTACCGTATATCTCATGGTAAGACCTGGATTCGGGACCGATTTCCTTTTTCGTTTTGATGCCCCCAGAGGCCAAAATCCGTTCAAATTCACATATGTGTGTCCGTTAGCACGATAACTCGAGCAAAAATTATCCGATTTCGAAGAAATTAGGTACAAACGTGTACACCTACGTTTATTCGAACGAGTTCGCGAACCAGCATGATCGGACCGTGGAAGTGGGGGTTTGGGGTGCTAAAATATATATAATTTAGCATATTTGTGTTTTTGTGCGGTTAATGGAAACAAATTTTAAAAAAAAACTGTACAATTGAAATTTTCATATTATTCTTATAGTTAGGTAGTTCTTATAGGTAAACTGTTGTAGTTATTTGCTTGTTTATAAACATATTTTTATCAACTTTGGAAAATATATTTATTTCATACTATTCTATTAACATTTGACTATTAAATCACATTATTACCCTCCCTGTAGCAGCAAACCTAAGTGCTCTTTAGACTAAATGTTGTTTAAATTGAGAATAAATATAACATTTTTAAGGAGATGTTAATTGGAAATCAAATCAGTTAAATGGAAATTTGATAAGTCTGCAGGTTCGCTGCGGCGGATGTATTTAATTTATATTTGGACGGATCGACAGCTTTAGTCGGAAGCTGGATCATAGCATTATCGCATAGCAATAAACGAATAAATAAGTGATATGTTGGATTTGAACCTGTGATCAACCCAATAGACCTATTAACCGTTCCCCAAGAATTTAGATGACCAACAATATTTTCACATTACATTCACTAATGTTAAGTTTTAAGATGAAACCAAAATAATTTATTTCCTAAGTTTTCTTGAATTTTCACTTCAAAAGTACACACATTCCATTTCATCAATCACAACGCTAATCATAAACATACAAATATAAATTAATAATTACAATAATATACAGCAACAGAATAATGATATACGGAAGGACTGATAACCGGGCTTGAAGTACCAATATTTTGTTATTAATAAGATAAAGTCAATGATTGAGATTTAAGAGACTAAATTAAAAAATTAATGAGAAACAGCTGGCAGGAGAGGAGGAGAAAAGGTAACAATTGAAAGATTATGTGAGAGAGATAAAAATAAACACATTTATATAGTAGTTACAATAGAATAAACTATTTTATTTACTTTTTGATACAACATAATATGTTTTGACAATTCAATAATTAAATATGACTAGTGCACCTGTTGCTCGTATTCGAGCAATTGCAAAGTATTACAGCCATTATTTCAAAACGAATAATAGTCATAATTTACGATGACTAAGAGTCAACTCGAAGATAATGTAATCAATCACTCCACTTCAGTTATCGAAACTGAAAAGGAGCTCTGAAAACAAACGTTTTTGTGTGTATCATGTGTTTACTATGGCCATCGCTATTTTTTATGCAACTAATACAAATTGTTCGTCTGTTTAAGTAAACAAAATATTTTCTTCATAAGAAATACATTGTGATTTTGATGACCAGTGGGTCAAAGCCCGAGGAATAAGGGAATTTGTGAAAGGCGACACAAAAATATTTAATTTTGACACATCTTTAACGGAGGAGTAGTGTTTCGTAAAATCCACATACTGGGAAAGACGATTACATTAATTAATAAACATACGGTGTCAAGTAAATGTTTACAATTTACCAAACGAATACATTGGAGTGGGTAAAAATATATAAGGTGAGGCAATAACCTATTATAGTAATTTTCTCTCAATTCCAGTGAATATTTGGACCATCAACAAGTTCAAACAGCTCCGACAGCTAGCCAGTGTAAGTGGACCAAATAGAATATTAATTAAAGTAATTATTTGTTTTCCCGAACCCTGTAATTTGATCGGCGAGGACACCAAAAAGAGGTTAATGGATTCAAATTTATTCTACGATTGACAAACTCCAGCCGGTCCTCACGATTATCTAAATAATAACGTTGGTTGGACCAGTTTAATGCTAGATTAGTATGTTGGTATAAACAGCCTGATTATTAAACACTATGGGCTCTATAGTAGTTGTGTGAACTAAAAATTGACGATAATGATTTAATTTGGTTCGTCCCAAAGAATTTTAAATTATCCCGCATAATTTTGGTGTAAAACTTTATGGCCGCTAGTTTATTTGGGTTTTATTGGTTTCTCTAGTTTAAATATGTATTTTTGCATAAGTATACTTAGAAAATAATGGACTGTACATATTTTTAGTAAGTGTTTGATATTGGGCTTTAGAATCAATATTGGAGCTTTCACGAACAATCAATTTTGAGTTGAGCTTGCGTAAAATAAGTAACTAATCTGATTTGAATACTTAAATCTACAAGATTGCGTTTAAGATGGTAATAAACATACATTATACTCCTATATTTAATTATTTTAAGGTATAATAGTGGATGTCCTGTATATGTAGGGTGCAATTGGATGTGTACTGTTTATTTATAGCTATTTAAACAACGGTATGTACTACATCCGAATAACAAAACCAATTTGTAAAGAATATATCATCGATCAACATATACTACATGTTTTGCAGGAGAATGAAAAGTCTACTCGCATTATCCAAGTTAATGCTAATAATTACTGTATGTCTAAGACATCTCAGATGTCTGAGAAGATAAGATGTTAATTTTTATTAATTTACTTTCCTGCATATACAGCCCCGTATATGCACTCCCTTTTATTCAGCCGCGTAAATACAGCACCATTTATAATTTAATATAAAATTCAAACAAGGTACATACATAAATGAATAGGTTCAAATTTAGAAATTAGATTTTTTTTAGTTCTGGTTGTTGAATGTGGCTGACATGTTTCTTACACAGCTGTTAATTAATAGCCCGTACAGCCAATGGCAACTAAGGGACCTACAGTTTACAGTTTATAGTTTACAGTCTTTATTTTAGTCCATAGTCAACGATTGAATAGATCGATAACAGCTGTTGGTATAGCAAAATGAACTCAAACCAAGGAAATAATAATGTTACTGACTAAGGCTGACATGTTCCTTGGGTGTTTGGTCGCAAATTTTCATGTCTGATTTTTTGTTATTGTTTAATTGTACTAAAAATTAGAGAACTAACACCGGGGCTTTAGAATACAACGATAAACGTATTCTTTCAATGTTAAAGGATGTTAATAATTACGTGATGTTAAAGTATTCTAAAGCCCCGGTGTTAGTGTACACACTCTCAACGAGTAGTGCTCCGACAGCGCAAGGCATCAAAGGTACGAATTCACAGCCCAAACGAGTTAACATATCACATTTTTTTTATTCCAACATACAGATACATTTTTCCCAAAAACAAAGAGCTATTTTAAAATTTTTTTAAATTTTTTTTTATTTTTTTAAAAAAATTATAGAAAATAAAAAATAATTTTTTTTTTAAATTTTTTATTTTAAATAGCTCGTGATTATTATCTTATTTTTCCACACCTGAATGCAAATTTTGGTGAGAATCGCATTACCCATTCTCCCTGTGAACTGGTACCAAAGATTAAAGATTTACTACTTTCAAGCTCCATATCTCGCTTAGTATTCAAAATAAAACATTTTTTCTCATATATTTGTATCTCTAATTTTTAGTACAATTGAACGATAACAAAAAATAAGACATCAAATTTTTGACAAAACACCCTTAAAGCCCATATAGCCAATGGTAACTAAAGGACTTATAGTTTAGAGTCTTTACTTTTGACCCATAGTCATCGATTGAGTAGATCAATAACAACTGTTGGTATAGCAAACAAGATGAACGCAAACTAAAGAAATAATAATGTAACTTACTAAGGCCAAGGCTAAAATGTTCCTTAGACACAGCTGTTAATTAATACCCCATACAGCCAATGGCAAATAAGGGACCTACAGTTTATAGTTTTTATTTTAGTCCATAGTCATCGATAGAGTATATCGATAACAGCTGTTGGTATAGCAAACAAGATGAACGCAAACTAAAGAAATAATAATGTTATTGACTAAGGCGGACATGTTGCTTACACAGCTGTTAATTAGTAGCCCATACAGCCAATGGTAACTAAGGGACCTACAGTTTATAGTTTATAGTCTTTACTTTAACCCATAGTCATCGATTGAATAGATCAATAACAGCTTTTGGTATATCAAACAAGATGAACGCAAACTAAAGAAATAATAATGTTCCTCAGACACAGCTGTTAATTAATAGCCCATACAGCCAATGGCAACTAATGGACCTACAGTTTATAGTTTATAGTCTTTATTTTAGTCCATAGTCAACGATTGAGTAGATCAATAACAGCTGTTGGTATATCAAACAAGATGAACGCAAACTAAAGAAATAATAATGTTACTATAAGGCTGACATGTTCCTTAGAAACAGCTGTTAATTAATAAAAGCCATACAGCCAATGGCAACTAAAGGACCTATAGTTTATACGTAGTTTATAATCTTAACTTTTAGATCGATAACAGCTGTTGGTGTAGCAAACAAGATGAACGTAAACTAAAGAAAAAAATATTGGTATACTTTATTTTCACCTTTTCACCCCTTATTCAAATTGTGAAACCATAAATATAACTAACTCCTTAGATCACTCACATGATGCACAACATTCATCATGTTAGATGAAGAGCTCTAGATAGAGAAAACAGGTGTTAGATAGGCAGATCTTGTTAGTGTGATGGATGACCGCCATATTTGCTCTAACATGCTTGTCTAGTTAGTGGCTAAATAATACATTAACGCCTTCAATGGAGCGAAGTACCTTACAGACTCTTAATTAAACCGAGGCATGAGAATGTTGGGCCAATTTGGTCGAAAGTTCCCTACTCGGTTGGTTGAATGGTATCGTTCAATTAGTTTTACTAAATTTAGTTTACGAACAGTTGTTGTAAGTGTTTTAGTGGTTACAAACTGTTTTAGTTAGTTGAAGAACTAAACATTTGTTTGCACTATTTAAATATATAAGTACAAGACTGGCCTAAACTCTTATTTGGATAGAATCATCTATCGGATGCAAAATTGACCTCGTTGTGAATCGAACAAGCGGGCTTCAAACTTGAAGGTGATAAGCAAAATCACTTGGTTCCCAGACATTGATTAATCAATTAACCAATTAATTTGATGACCAAAGGTTAGGTTAGGTGGTGTTTAGTTTATGACGTTTAAATGATTATTGTGAACATCTCCCATTTCTAGTCCTAATTAAAACACAAATTTCACCAAATGTCTGGGTCAGGAATATTATTACATTTTATTAGTTTTCTTGTAGCAACAAACCTAAGTTATTTGAAATATTTGATTGAAAATCAATTCAGACAAATGGAAATTTGTTTAGTCTGCAGGTTTGCTGTGGCAGTGGTATTTATTCTAAAACTGGCTACAGCTTCGGGAATGGGATGTCTAGCTATCCACATTCAACGCTAGCACACAAGTCATTCTTCTGTAGAATACATCAGAAGAAACCCACACCAGGATTACTCATCTCTTAGTAACCTCAGGAATGTATGTATCAGTCCTTTCCTCACCTACAGCAATAAACTGAGGTGATTCACAGGTTGTATTCAGAGCAGAGGAGTGGACAGCTGATATAACATGGCTATTGTATGTTAAAATGCCGGATATACAGTGTGGTTTCCTGCTCTACCAGATGCCATCTTGACACCGTGTGTTTTGTTAATTGATGATCTCTTTGGGGAAGAAGTTGAATTGCTTGAAGTATTCTAGTTCTTCTGGGAGAAAAACTTGTTGGAGTATAGGATTTTCTCTAATAGAAAACGTTGACAAACTCTATAGTGCATGTTTTCCTAGTGCTATTTTGACTCGGTGTCTTTTGGTAGTTAATGATCTCTTTGGGGAAGAAGTTGAACTGCTTGACAAATATTCTTGTACTTGTGTGAGAGAAAATTGTATTTTAAGTCGAGGATGCTGTCCGATATATAGAGAACACGGCGCACTCTATGGTTTCAGGGCACGTTTTCCTAGTGCGAGTTTGACATGATGTGTTTTGGAAACTGATGATAACTTTAGGAAGGAAGTTGAACTGCTTGAAAAATATCCAAGTACTTCTGGAGAGAAGTTGGAGATGAGGATTTTCTCTAATATTAGAAAACGTTGACAATCTCTATAGTTTCAGTGCATGTTCCCTACTGCTAGTTTGACATGATGTGTTTTGGAAATTGATAATAACTTTAGGAAAGAAGTTGAACTGCTTGAAAAATATTCAAGTACTTCTGGAAGAGAAATTGACCTTCAAGTCGAGGATGTTCTTTAATACTAGAGCACGCCTTAAATATTGTAGTTTTAGGACATGTCTCCCTGGTGCTATCATGACACAGTGTCTTTTGTTAATTGAAGATGTCTTTGGGGAAAAGGTTGATCTGCTTTAACACGTTAGGTGCTGATGACGGGAATTCCCGCCATTGCTTAACATTGAAATAAATGCAATTTTCATGTTCAAACATGTCAAAGGCACTTTAAGTGTTAAAATATTCAAATACTTCTGGGAGAAAAAGGTTTTGGGGTTAAGGATTTTCTCTAATATAAGAAAACGTTGTCAAACTCTATAATTTCAGTTCATGTTTCCCTAGTGCTATTTTGACTTGGTGTCTTTTGGTAGTTGGTGATCTCTTTGGGAAAGAGGTAAACTGCTGGGAAAATATTTAAGTTTTTCTGGAAGAACATTTTGCTACAAGTCGAAGGTGTTCTATATTATAGATATATCTTATCTAGCATGTAATATACCAATATTCGGCTTCATGCTATGTCTTCGAGATGATTACTTTGGGATACAGGTTAAAATGCTAGAAAATATTCAAGTACCCCTGATGGAGAACACTTTTGGAGTCGATGATGTTTTCCAACATTAAAACACGCCTCAAATAGCTCTGTGGTTTCAGTGCTTGTCTCCTTTGTTTTATCTTGCCACGGTGTCTTTTGGTAATTAATTAATCCTTTGGGAAAGAAGTTGAACTGCTTGAAAAGTATTTCGGTTTTTCAGGAAAAACCCTTTTCTGCTACTCAAGAATCTTCTCCAATACTAAGACACCACTGGTCTACATTTACCAAATCTATGGTTATGAGTACAGGCCAATAATTTATATATGTCGAATAAATGGATTTCTTCGATCTATTTCAGAACCAGTGACTCAACACATCAGCTTCCAGAACATTATCAGTTGAATCATCCACCAACTCACACAACATCCGGGACCAGGGCCAAGACTGCCCAAAATGGCTGCGCTAATCGTCATAATTGTGTTTTTTCCACCAGAGTAATTACAAACGAATCCCTAAACGAAAGGTAATGGGCGCTTTCGAAATTAATCATCGGGGGATTAAATTATTTGGAGATTATCTCCGGAAGTTCACGCCCGGACCCGGCTCTAGCGGCGGCCGGTGTTTGCATAATAACGTATGTTAGAACCCGACATCAGCGCGGCGTACAAATTACAAATCCACTACTGACAGCGGCTATTCCGGCAAACACCGACTGGATTGATTTCTCGCGAGGCCCTGTTATACCGTGCCGCGGCGCGCCCGCACTCGCAATCACACGCACGCGCCCGTCACGCCGCTCAACACGTCTTTATCAGGGGAAATTGCAGGAAAGTCAAGAATGTAGAGGTGTGTGGAAAATATTTGAGATATTAGAGACTTATACTAACCTTATAACCCCTTGGCAAACCCCGTTGGACTGGAAATTAAAATCTGACCAACCAACACGACCATAAAACCACAATACATTTTGTATAATAGTCGATTGTTGTTTTAGGGTTTTTATGGGCTGATTTTAAAATTAATTGCTAACCTATGCTATGGAAACATAAACAGGACAATCAGGCTATGAAATGAAATTTTATTATTGTAACGAATAAGCTTTGTATGATTCTTGCGTCATGATGAACAAATAATTAGTATATAATTGTATATATCACGAGCTTGTGTCAACTCTAGCTTAGTGCAAACGTATTGTTCACTAGGCCTACTCGTAACGAAAGGAACATTCAGGGGCTCGATAGGTTGTAAACCACTATCTTTCCCCGAAATATCACTTTCGTTACTATTTTTCGATAACTATACAATCAAAATATTAGTGAATATATTTTATTTACCTTTTGAGGTTAAGTGGGACAGAGAGTCTTGACTTTGCTTAAATAGTCTTCCTTCATTCTGAAACTGAATACATAGAAATGTATGATTGTTTAGATTAGTCTGTTAAACTGTTTTCCAGTTTATTATTTCTGTCAATGTGTTGCTGAGTAGGCCTACTGTCCTGAGCTACGAATCTTTAATAGTAGTATCTTTGACTATTGATCCAAAAATCAATGATAGTAGGAAAAAAATTGGTAAGCCATAGGCCTATTACTTGATACTTCTATCGAGGAAGAATTTGTCCGTGGTATTCTTTAAGATTTTATAAAATGAACTAATTCCAACCAAATGCTCCATTTTTATTTTAAAACTAACGTGTCAATTTAATCTACTCTCACCCTGAAGTACCCAGAAGTGTTTTAAAACTTGACTATTAGTCCGAGTCATTATACCAGACGTGTTATTAAGCAAACAAATATTAGTTTGTGTTTCGTCCGATGCCTAATAACAGATGAAAACTCCACTGAATGTGAGTAAATATGTAATTTACTTCTAAACTAACACGCAGCGCTCACATGCGTGATATCCCAAGGCTCGGGTGTAATTATTCAAATAGACTTTTTCAACTTTTTATTTGCTCAGAACCTTCAAGGTGTTGACTCTGGCAGAAATAGCAGGCTTTACCCCGTCAAACTTCACTTCATGTGAAAGATGCAAACATGCGATGTTTTTCTGGGTCATGTGTTTTTCATGTCGTGATCAACTTTCTGGAGCCAAACATTATTGATGAAAGTTTCGTATGTCTTGCAGGGTTTATTTTAGAAACATGAAATTGTGTCATTCTCTTGACCTATAGCATTTATGTTGGCTGTGGTAAAGAATAAGATGAGAAGAAACTAAGGCATTCAATCAGGATAGTGAAAATGCACTGCTTAACTAGGAAAGACTTTGGTAGAATTTTTGAAACCGCCATTGTTCTGCTTAATTTAGTTTCAATGCTAGATTTAAGTCCCGATCTTTAAATTTCTTTAAAAATAAACACCTAACTTATCAACACATACTTAGCTGATTGTGTGTATTCTAGCCAATTTTCATTGACAATATGTATTATCAATCATTGGTATTACACTCGATTTGTAGCTAACAGTTATCCTCTTATTCTAGTTGTTCATGGTAAAAAAATGTTGATGTAAATGTTTATGTATCAGAATCAGAATTTGTAATTGCCATTTCAAAGATGTACAGGGCAAAAGTAATCAAAGCTTAGGCCATTCAAATAAATCAATATATTTAAAGAGTTACATACTATTTACATGTTAAAATGAAAACCCCTGTAAAAATCCTTTATCAACCAAATATTACCTTAAACCAAGTTTAATGTTTTTTTCACTTTTGATTGAATCAGGAAGCAAATTAAATATACTGTTAATTTTTAAATTATGATAGGGCCTACTGACGTCATCACTGTTATTTTTAGCCCATTTTTCATCATATGGACTGTAATATATGTAAAAGCTGTTATAAGCAATGTTAACACTTTAAATTTGACCTTAAAAGAGAGAAACATTTACGTTATACCCGAACGCAGAAGCGGACATTGAATACACATAAAAATAAGCCATAGATTAGTAATCCATTGTCAATGTTAACACTTTCCATACATAAACACAACCAGATACCAGATAACCAGATCTACTTCGTTGCAATATGGTTTTTTAAATCGCCTATTTAATATTTTAGACAGTGCTATAGAGGGATTTAAAATCGAGAAAACTTTAAAAAAAGACTCAGTCCAAAGTCAAATAATTTTTCGAAACTCTTTAATCTAATTGTTCTCACCACTACCAACTTTTTCCAAGACTGAATCCTAATTTTCCATTCTTATGCAGTACACTACGTTCATAAACGCATTACCGTTGCAAAGCTTTAATTCGAGTGGGCAAAGGTGTGATTAAGTTTTATGTCATACTTAGCCGGATGCAGATAAGCCAGTGTTAATAATACCAACAAGAGCCGATTACCAGGTTGTGGGTTGAGTATTAGCGGCTGTGCGGCTGTGAATTGATTACAGCAAGAGCGGCTAATTTATATTGTAATGGTCCACGGCGAAGGTGTCGGAATTGGCGGGTAAACAGGGACAGGTGCGGCGGGAAACACCTGCAGGTGATCTTTGGGAAATCACCGGCGACTTGTAGTGTTTGGAAATGGTTTTAAAGCACTTTTTTGTCGGACGCTAGGCTCTGTCCCGGGATTGTTTTTCACAGGCATTAATTGCGCCAACTGACCTGAGGTAGTCGGGTGTTCCTGAATTGCGCCAACTACTCCAGGGAGCCACGCGATACGTTTTAACTGCACCAAGTGGTGACCCTCTTTGACTGTGTAATTGAGTAGGTTAGCTTAGGTTAGGTTAAGCTAAGTTAGGTTAAGTTGAATTAAGTTGGGTTAAGCTAGGTTCTGTGAGGTTAGGTGATGTAAGGTTAGGATAGTTTAGGTTAGGTTAGGTTAAGCATGTTAGATTAGGTTAAGTTAGGTTAGGATAGTTTCGGATGACACGTCAACAAGGACTATCCTTCTGCCGGCTACTCACCTGGCTTGGGCTTGGCGCAATTAAGGAACTCTTTAGTGCAATTAATACATGACCGTTTTTCACATCTAGTTACGTTTCTAGCTACCACAAACTACAGTACTTTAGCTAAAAGTAAACTTATTGGTAAACTATAGCTTGTTTGGTATTGTAGAAACATCGTTACGAAATCTTTTATCATTGCCTTGATTGATACATTCCATTTATCTAGCTGTAGCTAGCGGTATCTAGCTGTAGTTTTATTTAAATAGAACTTTCTTAAATGAGCCAATTTTGGGTATGATGCTGTAAAAACTCTAATCACTCCTTTATTTTTGGAAACTATATCGCCATTTGATAAGAAAGTATAAAGTAAGTATATTAATAAAGTAAGTATAAATTATAATATTCGATACGATAAAGAACCAAGCTTAAGGCTGCTTTAGTTTAGGAAGTGTTATTTATACTTTCAACTTGACATGGTTATGAAGTCTTAAAGTGCAGCAATCAGTAATTGGCATAGTGAAGTCACTGAATTTTATGTTCGTCATTGGCCCATTTTAATCAACTGCAAAACTGGCTACAATTTCTACATAGTTAACTTTAAACCACAAAGTCATATTATTTAACGTTCCACACGTCCCACACAGAGAATTATACAAAAATACTGCAAAAACTTTTTACATTTTCACAACAAAATACAACGCAACTTTTACACACTCTCTTTTACTACCAAAGTTCTACCGTCGACCACCTCTTGCAAAACAATGTCCCGATTCACTTTGTTGCGGCCGCCCGAAATCAAATCAGAAGCAAATGGAGAAACCGAATCAATGATTCCCAGTTTTATTCAAAGCAATAAAAGTTTCCAACCAAAATGATTGCACAAGACTGCTTCCTTTCCCTCACGTAGTACTATCATATCTACTCACCGTCCACCAGGCGATCAATTTATCGTAATCGACTCGGAGTCCGTTTCGAATTGATTTCTCTAACTGGTATCGATTTATAGTGCTATTAAGAAAACGTCGCCACAAATAGTTTTATCGATTCGATTTTGAATCGTTCGATAGCACTCAGTTTTGAGGATGAAGGGTGATTTTGAAAACAAAAAAAGTTATTATGAAGTAAATATTGTGTGCTAGTATTGACTGTAGACTTCTCGTCGTACAATCATGAGTTTATTTTATTGTGTTTTCCCACAGCCACGTCTAATACAGTATTAGAGGTGGGATGCCACCTCTATACTGTATTAGACGTGGCTGTGGTTTTCCCCAACAATTCTTGAAGGCATTTATTCAAAACATATGTTTCTCTAATATGTGCATTTGACAATGGTTGCCGATAAAAAGCAAGAGATAAAGTGTTAGCTAAAGGGTTGTTCTATTTCTTGTAACCTAACATATTTCAAATGCGTTAAATAGCCTATAAATAAAGGGGAACACCAGTACAAAGAGGACTACGTGAAATCAAATAGCTAAAAATGTATATACAGCTCATCCACAATATGGACAGTGACCATATGAGCGACTATGGGGTTACAATTTTCATTATGTTAACGCATCATTTTTTAAATAATTAAATGAATCCCGAAAAACGAAAATGAATAAAAAATGTGCATACATTGTGATGTAGTTGTTGCCTGTCGTCCTATCTGGATTCAATACAATAACCGTTCACAATCCATAATACCTTCCAGATAACGAGTACCATTTCCTGAAATCACTCGACTAATAAAACCCTGGGAATCCAAGCAGGGTCACCCTATTCCCTCGTCTTCATAGTTCACCAAGCAAGAATGAAACATTTTGATAGTTTTAATTGCTTAATTTGCTACGTGTCTGTGGTTATTCATTAGGGAGAAATATTGGCTATAAAACTTTATTGTTATTGCGAAGCCCAATTATAACGCGTTACAAATTAGGCATGACTCGAGTTCAGCAGACCTGTGTGTTTATTTAGCGTGTGCGAAGCAATTATTCTACATGCTCAGAACAGCTGATCCACACAAGATGGCGGGTGCGATTATGATGGTAAACGGCTCATTGTGTAGTTGGTTTTCCTCAGAATTTGACGGTAATTATGTGTAAAATGGTATTTAGCACTCGACAAACAGCTGATCAACACAAGATGGCGGAAACAGCTCATCGTGTAGTTGATTTAGTTCTAGCCATTGACAGTAATGACGTATAAAAGGATATTTAGCACTTATCAAACAGCTGATCAATACAATATGGCGGCAACAGCTAATCGGGTAGTTGAGTTACTTCTAGCTTTTTAGGGTGATGACGTATAAAATAATATTTAGCACTTACCAAACAGCTGATCGACACAAGATGGCGGAAACAGCTAAACGTGTAGTTTACGCTGTGAAATATGCCTGAAAATAAATGTTTATATTGTGATATAAAATCAACATTTTATATACAGATATATTCTCAATTGACGAAAATTTTTTAATATCTCCACTTTTTCAGGAAAGAAAAATTTTATGGCGTGTTCTGTTAGAACTTTGTTTTCCACTAAATTTTTGTCCAAATTAATTCAAACATAACCCTTAAAACACAATATTTCTATTTACCTATTTACTACAAAACAACAGGGTAATATTTTCCGTAAATTATTTTTATTCTTAAGTATTTCCTCCTGGTTTCCCGATTGCTATCGTTCCAAGCCTAAGAGTTTTACCTCCACTATGTTTATTTTCTTTTTTCCGTTCAACATATTCGTCATTCATAAAACTTATTCATCATTATTTCCTCATTTTTCATCCTAAGCATCTAAGTCAACGTACATTTTATACCCTGTAAAGCCTTAACACAAAAAAGTCTATGAGCTAGCTTACATCGGAACTAACAATAATGGACTAATAACGGCCGACGGCCTGGCGAGGCGTTGAACATTAAAGAGCCCGGGGCCTGAGGCCTACGACAGCGTCAGATATCGTCCGATGATACGAGAAGCGATTCGAGCCGCGTTCACACAATGCAAATTACCTCAAACCGAATCTGCATTGCTAAGCGGCATTTGCCGCAACTCTTATTACAGGTTATACAAATAGATTAGCATACCCGTGACGTTCATCGCGGTGACGTAACACTACCAAGCATCTACAAGTGTCAACGTACTTGTATGTGTTACATTGATGTGTATGTTTACTAGTTATAGATTAGCATACCCGTGACGTTCATCGTGGTGACGTAACACTACCAAGCATCTACAAGTGTCAACGTACTTATGTGTAACATTGATGTGTATGTTTACTACAGTTATAGCATACCCGTGATGTTACGTTGTGATGTTTTGCGCTCATGGAGGAGTGTCACTTGATTCCTGAAGAGGAAATCTGTACTAAAAATGTACTACATATTTTTCGTATAATTTTATTGGTTTTGTTTACAATTCTTTCAATTGTGTATTTTCAAGTAGGGTTTATGCGTGGTGTACATTAAAATGAAATAGATTCTTTAGAACTGGAAAAAATACATAACATTTTGTTAGTAATACCTACTCGATATTATTGTTTCACCTACTTTTGAGATCTTTTTTAAGGAGCTGAGGGGTATTTGTTATTCGCAAGAATTTCGATATATCAAGTTAAAGTTAAATATTCATTTAGAATGTCAGGTAAAGGTACATAAAATGTCTTTTAGCGAATTTCCCATATAGGGAATAAGCTATTACCGTAGTACTCATGGTAAGACCTGGACGTGGGACCGATTTTTTTTTTATTTTGAGGTCCCTAGAGGCCAAAAACACCATCTGTTCAAATTCATATATATATATATATATTTATATATATATATATGTGTGTGTGTGTCCGTTAGCGCGATAACTCGAGCAAAAATTATCCGGTTTTGATGAAATTTGGTACAAACGTGTAAACCTACGTTTATTCTAACGAGTTCGCGAACCAGCATGATCGGACCATGGGAACGGGGGTTTATGGGGGCTTTTATGGGGTAAAAATGGGTTTTTCCCATTTTTGACCCAAAAAACATAAAATTTTGCAATTTCTTTCGAAACTATTTTGTAGAGCTTAAAAAAACAAATAATTTAGTATATTGAACCGTTATAATGCGCCTAATGGTTACGGAGAAAATTCCAAAAAATTTGTAAATTTAAAATTCCCATGTTATTCTTATAGAGAAAATAAAAATTGTTGTAGTTTACTTGTTTATGGATATACATTGATAAAATTTGGCAAATTTATTTATTTCCTCCCATACTATTCAAGTATGGTCAAAAAACACTTTTTACCTTCCCCGTAGCAGCAAACCTAAGCACTCGTTAAATCTAATGTTATTTAAATAGGGAATAAATATGTCTTATTTATGGAAATATTTGAGTAAAAATGTAATCAGACAAGTTGAAATCCGCTTAGTCTGCAGATTTGCTGCGGCGGGGGTATTTTATAGGATATTTGTATCAATGAAATGGTTGCAGTTAAAAATAATTACATTTTGGTAATTTACTTTAATGTTTTTTTCTTGAATACCATTTTTCATTTAGCGATTCACACCACCTGAAAATTACCACTTACATTTTATATGAAGTATATAAGAGGTTTACTATCACTTATATCGAAGAAACAACCAAACACAAAAAACTCGTAAATACATTTTCCCCTCCACCCGATTTCGCACGAAACCGTCCGCCATTTTGGCGACATTCCCGCGCGTCACAGATTAATCAGCTGATCGCCAGTGGTAATTACGAAACAGTCGGTCGGCAAATATTTGAACGGACGGCGAACTAATCGGTCGGCATCCAAAGAGGGCTTAATAACACATATTTTCGCTCACAATTTGTGTTGGGGAGCGGGACGGGCAGTGTTTGAGGGCTCGAAAAACCGACACTAAAGTATAGGCGATAGGCAGCCCAAACTGTCTTGCCTGAGGCTGAGACTGGTTCACATGCGGACCCTGGTAGCGCGCTGTAGACAGGCATGGGGCCTGGGTACCTACGTAATATTACACTGTAGCCTACATCAATAATATAATTCCTACATGTAAATGAAGAAAATCTGTTAAGCTGTGTGATTATTGTGCTCGTCTTGTAATCATAAGGTCGCTGGTTCGATCTTGAGAAAAGCCAGTTGCTTTTGGATGGTTTGAGACTGGACCCAGCTATTCCATGATCATTGGGCTTTTAAAAAGGCACCAGTTGATTTATTTTACCCTAATCCTTACTCATATTTGGGTTAAAACGCCCAGTTGAACCCCCACCTTAATCAGTGTAAGGTAATAAGATGAGAATTAAAAAAAAAATAAAAACACACTACGTCGTTAAAAAAGTGGTCCATAACCATTAAGCAAACTCCCATGGAGTTGCCATCTCTTTGTAGTTTGTTTTAACACCTCAATCACTATACTTTCCTCAGAGATCAATTAATCTAATAATTTTTTTTCTTCTATACAACCAAATAGTAAAGCATTCAAGTAAGAGATGCATTTAGACGACATCAATGCCATCTAGGTTTAACCCCGCCATTGCTCAACGAAATCAATTTTACATTTTACATTAGGATAAATATACAAGCTTATTGCAGAGTCAATGCGACACTCCATGTATTTCCAAGTATGTCTACTATATCAAAATATAAGTAAACTATCTTGAACAACCCAATGTTTTTACATTTTTTCTACAACTGTACACATACACCTTGGAACTCATGGTCCGTTAAAATATTCAATATCCGAGCTTCCCAGCAGTTACAAACAGACATGTGCTAAGTTTACACTTCAATTCGCCGATTATCGTAAACATGTCCGTAGTCAGCGATGCCGAGATTGCATTTCACGCCGCGGCCTTGTCCGTAGTCCGCACAAAGAGGGTTCACGGTCCGAGTGGATTTATTCGCCAGATCGCTGCCGAGCAAATGCGGCGCTCAAGCGTGAAACCAAAATAAATATTGTCGTTCCGAGAAGGCGCGAAGTCAGTGGCGAGTCTGCGCTGTGCTACCGATGTAGTACGCATGCGCCGATACGCTGCGTAGTGCTACCGATGTAGTGCGCAAGCGCCGATACGCTGCGTAGTGCTACCGATGTAGTGCGCATGCGCCGATACGCTGCGTAGTGCTACCGATGTAGTACGCATGCGCCGATACGCTCAATACGATGCGTAGTGCTACCGATGTAGTGCGCATGCGCCGATACGCTCAATACGATGCGTAGTGCTACCGATGTAGTGCGCATGCGCCGATACGCTGCGTAGTGCTACCGATGTAGTACGCATGCGCCGACACGCTGCGTAATGTTACCAATGTAGTACGCATGCGCCGATACGCTGCGTAGTGCTACCGATGTAGTACGCATGCGCCGATACGCTGCGTAGTGCTACCGATGTAGTACGCATGCGCCGATACGCTGCGTAGTGCTACCGATGTAGTACGCATGCGCCGATACGCTGCGTAGTGCTTCATCTGCACTGCGTGTTGCCTTCTTCGCACCGTTGGTATAAAATGGGTTAGATATTGTTTCGTTGTTCAATTGAAATAAAAGTACCAACGTAAATTAATCAAGGTACTCATACCTTAGGTTACTCATAGTTGCATCCCGAGCATGCATCCCGAGATCTTTGAGCTGTAAGTTGTTGAAGGGAGTATTTGTAAACCCCACAGATTGAATATACTTCCATCAAGGTTTATCATCATTTTGGTCAGTTGGGGACAAGTGCGTTGATGTATTATTCATGAGCTATTTTCTGATTTTGAATACATTATGAAAAAAGGCGTGTTTCTAAATTTTTACCTGTCCTTAAATACAATAGCAATATGGATAGTGTAAAATTTAGTCTGAAATGAAAGAGGAAAATGTTTAACCTCGTATCTCAATTTAATAAATTGTAAATTGTAAGTGCATTATGATACCCAATATGGTTTCAAAAAAATCATTCAAAATATTTAAAGCGTAAAACACAAACAAAGTCTTTAGCTACTTTTTTATTTTGGAAATGTTTAAAAGTTTGTAAAAACAATACATTCTATTACACTGTGTTAGGTTATGTACGCCTCTAATAAAACTGCTCAATGCCCTTTAATAATTTGCATCAATGTTTTTTTTTTTTAATATGTGTAAGTTAAGCTCAAAAATTAAAAATTATAGAACTAAGTTTAAATATAATAGGTAGCTTAGTAAATAACAAATTATAACCTCAAAAACTCTCTAAATATGTATTCTTAACTCAACGAATTGTAAACTATTACGTTAAAATTAGTTACATCTACATCAGTTCTTAAATGCAGTATGTTAGAAAGGTGTAAAAAGGTGTGAATATATAACAACAGTCTAACTAATGTTTTTAATCATTAAAATTTGTATAAAAACTGCAATCCAAAAACCAATGGATGCCAGAGACCAAAAAGCAAACAAGAGCCCAGTGCAAAGGTGCGAGGAGGTGCGGCGACGCGGGACTCACTGTGAACCGGCCTGCGGACGCCGCTCTGTTATTTCCAGCGCTGTGTTTGATGCTGCTAATAATTATTAGTGAGGCAGGTAACAAGAATGGGCGGAGCGGAGCAGCTGGCCGCTCGGCCCGGCAGCCTAATGTAGCCTATCTTGTCATTGTGTCACACCTAGCTGAGTTATAGCGTTACACCTCGCCGTTCAACTTCACACCTCCAATGTTCAACACTACAGATAGGCCTACATACAACCTCCCAAGCACTATAGAAGGAGACACTGTGGTGTATCTTGTCATTGTGTCACACCTAGCTGAGTTATAGCGTTACACCTCGCCGTTCAACTTAACACATCCGATGTTCAACACTACAGATACATACAACCTCCCAAGCACTATAGTTGTAGACAATGTGGTGTATCTTGTCATTGTGTCACACCTAGCTGAGTTATAGCGTTACACCTCGCCATTCAACTTCACACCTCCAATGTTCAACCCTACAGATACATAAAACCTCCCAAGCACTATAGATGTAGACACTGGTGTATCTTGTCATTGTGTCACACCTAGCTGAGTTATAGCGTTACACCTCACCGTTCAACTTCACACCTTCGATGTTCAACACTACAGATACATACAACCTCCCAAGCACTATTGCTGTAGACACTGTGCTGTATCTTGTCATTGTGTCACACCTTGATAAGTTATAGCGTTACACCTCGCCGTTCAACTTCACACCTCCGATGTTCAACACTACAGATACATACAGCCTCCCAAGTACTACAGATGTAGACACTTTATTTATTTACAGAATGTCATTACATCATAAAATGACAGGACATTTGTCAATGCATTATAATACTTAAATCTAAATAGTAATAAATCCAAATAAAATAATTTCAACACTTAACCCTCCCAATTTCCACTTAAAAATTCATTTAAAGAATAAAATGTTTTTGTCAATAACCATTCTTTACATTTTTGTTTGAACTTTTTTGGATTTGCAATGTTTTTTAAATGATCAGGAATCAAATTATACAATTTCGGTCCAATATATTGAGGTGATGCTTCAAATAGTGATAATCTATGGCTAGTAGGCTTAATTAGGTTCTTATGTCTAGTGTTATACCTATGGTTAGTGTGACCCTCCCTGAAAATGGACAAATTGTTGAATACCCAAAATAATGCTTCTAAAATATACAGGTCATAAAATGTCAAAACGCTAAAAGCCTGAAAGATGACTTTGCACGGACTTCTTCGGGGTACTTTAGCTATGATTCTAAGTGCCTTCTTTTGAAGCCTAAAAATCTTCTTACCATGGCAAGAATTTCCCCAGACAAGTATTCCGTATGACATTAATGATGAAAAATATGAATGATAAACTGTTAATTGAGTTTTAGTATCTGTAACTTGAGAAATTGTTTTGAGAGAAAATATTGCTGAAGAAAGTTTTTTCCGTAGTTTGTCAATGTGAGGAAGCCAGTCAAGATTTTCGTTTATATGAATACCCAAAAAATTGACTGTCTCCTCAGACATTAACTGATGATTTGTAAAAGTGGTCTGTTTTAAACTATTTCTATGATCTGATCGAAAATTAACTACTTGAGTCTTGTCCATGTTCAAGGAGAGCCCATTTACTCTAAACCAGTCACTTAAAGCGGCCAATTCTGTATCTACTGTGTGCTGAAGGGATTCAACTTTGGGTCCCTTACATAACAGCATTGTGTCATCAGCAAATTGAAATACATCCATCTTTAACACATTTGGTAGGTCATTTACATAAATAAGAAATAGACAGGGGCCCAATATTGATCCCTGAGGCACCCCTACTTCAACTTTTTCCCAATTAGAATTTATAGTATGTCCAAATTTGATAATTTTAGTCCTTTGATATCTATCCCTCAAGTATGTAGAAAACCAATTTAGTTCCTTGTTTTTTATTCCATATTTTTCAAGTTTGTCTATTAACAAACTGTGATGAACACATTCAAAAGCTCTGGTTAAATCACACAGAACTCCAGTTGTCTTCTGAGATCCATCCAAGGAACTCGCAACACAGTTTACTAATTTAGTCATTGATTGTTGAGCACTTAATCCTTTTCTAAATCCAAATTGGGAATCATTAAAAATATTATTATCTTCTAAAAAAGTTCTCAATTGTAGGTCAACACATTTTTCGAATATTTTAGATATACTTGAGAGCATAGCTATTGGGCGGTAATTTTCTAAAGTGTTTTTATCATTTTTCTAATGGAGTGGTAAAATTTCGGAGTATTTTAGTTTGTTTGGGAAAATACCGTGCATTAAGGACTGGTTTATGAGATTACAGAGAGGAGTTTGTATTTCATCTATTACATGCTTAAGTAAGAACAATGGAATCTGATCCCAACCGACAGATCTTGTGTTATTTAAGGAAAATTGTATTTTCCTGATTGAATTTTCTTCTGATTCGGTAATTAGTTTGAATTTAAATGTATTTTTGTAGTACTTTGAATCTATAAAATTCAGAGCCTCTTTGGCTTTAGGACTACACCCTACTGATGTATGTGCAGATAGAAAATGGTTGTTGAAATTATTAGCCAAATGTGTAAGTTTCAAGGAATCGTTTTGAACATGATAAGGTAATTCTGATTTTTCCTTTTGTTGTCCAAGTTCCCTTTTAACAATCTCCCATGTTGCTGTGGTCTTATTAAGAGAATTTGTAATGTAATGATCATTGTATTTCTTTTTAGAGAGTTCAATTGTTTTTTTGAATATTTGCCTGTATGTTTTTACATAATCTTGGAAGTCCTTAGACTTATTCCATCTTGACTCGATATGGAGAAGCCGTTTTCTTTCAGCGGATATTTTTATACCAAGTGTAATCCAGTTTTTGGATGCATGTTTAACAGAATTACATTTTGATTGTTTAAGAGGGAAAGCTTGATTAAAATTTTTCAGGATGCAATCTAAAAAGCTATTATAATTTGTATTTACAGTTTCAAAAGGATTAAATTTCCAATCTGATTCAATAAGACTATTTTTGAAATAATTTAAATTTTCTGAATTAATGACCTTTTAAAAGAAACATTTGATCTTTTTAAAGCTGAGGGGGGTGGTTTTAAGTCAGCTAGTGATAATAGTATTGCTTCATGATCAGATGCACCTGCATTGATAATTTGGGTTTCAGCTTTATCTGAAATCAATTTCATGTTAGAAAATATGTTATCAATGCAAGTTTTGGAGGTTGGAGTTATTCTTGTTGGTTGAAAAAAGTGATATTTTAACCCAAACTGATAACAAAGGTATTGTAAACTTCTTAATCGGTTATTGTTTTTTAGAAGATCGATATTATGGTCTGAAGCTATTAAAATGTTTTTTGACTTAGACTCATGCCAAAGTTTAGACAAAAGACAGTCAAATTTCTCAAAAAATATGTCATCAATGTCCAGATTTGGTATACGATAGATTGAAATAAATAATGTATTCCATTCACAAACTTCTACAAAACTACATTCAAAATTATTTTCTTCATTTAAAAACTTAAGATCATCTCTTTTTTTAAATTCAATTTCTTGAGATAACAAAAGAGCTGAGCCTCCTCTAAGTTTTCTGTCTCTACAAAAATAGTCAGCTACTTTAAAACCACTTAACTTATTTAATACATTAATATTAGATTTTTTTAACCAATGTTCATTCAGAGATATTACTTTTATGTTGTTGCTACTATTCTCCAGTAAAAAACACAGATCTGTAGAATGATTACAAAAACCTTGAATGTTCAGATGTAAAAACCAAAAGTTATTACTATTATTACTTGTATGCCTTACTTTGTTCCTAAGAGTGGAAATTGGGTCATGTTCCCTAAAAAAGGTGAAATATTTATAAAAGAGCTAGGTCTATTAGTATCATACATGCTTAAATTACATTGTGTCACACCTAGCTGATTTAGCGTTACACGTCGCCGTTCAACTTCACACCGATGTTCAACACTACAGATACATACAACCTCCCAATCACTATAGATGTAGACACTGTGGTGTATCTTGTCATTGTGTCACACCTAGCTGAGTTATAGCGTTACACCTCGCCGTTCAACTTTACACCTCCGATGTTCAACACTAAAGATACATAGAACCTCCCAAGCACTATAGATGTGGACACTGTTGTGTATCTTGTCATTGTGACACACCTAGCTGAGTTATAGCGTTACACATCGCCGTTCAACTTCACACCTCCAATGTTCAACACTACAGATACATACAACCTCCCAAGCACTATAGTTGTAGACAATGTGGTGTATCTTGTCATTGTGACACACCTAGCTGAGTTATAGCGTTACACCTCGCCGTTCAACTTCACACCTCCAATGTTCAACACTACAGATACATACAGCCTCCCAATCACTATAGATGTAGACACTGTGGTGTATCTTGTCATTATGTCACGCCTAGCTGAGTTATAGCGTTAAACCTTGCCGTTCAACTTCACACCTCTGATGTTCAACATTACAAATTATATGCAATATCCCAAGTGGTGTACTGTTCATGGCGACAATAATATTACTTTCAAATACATTGCAGATATGCCACTAATATATTTAACTATCTGAGAATCACTTTACTGTAACTAGTTTTTTTCCATTTTAAAACTAGTCACAATTTTACTTGGGAATACGTCGTCTACTACCCTCCACAGTCAAAGGTTTAATTTTCTTTGAATTGAAGATTTCTCAAAGATGTGAACAATTTGAATCCTCTTTTGGTGAGCGTTTTATGATAGCAATGTTTTTAGTCCGGTGGACATAAAACAACATAAAAACGGAGGTAAGATCTTCCAATTTCTACAGATGTCTACCTGCAGAATCCAAAGACCACGATGGGTCTGATGATTCCTTAACTAAGTCCTAATTTGACCTTGGGACCTAGACAGAGGTCAAGGAAGACTCAGTCAGCTCTTTACACGCAAACCGTCTGAGACAGCATCAATTAGAATTAACGAGGACATTGGATACAGACTACAGCACTCGCTAGGAAATAGAAACGTTTATTAATTCCACAAATTAAATTAATCCCCATTCATTCTAATTGCACGTCTAGTGGATATGAATACGGCATGATCTTGCTTCCTTTAATTTCGTTTCTGATGAGAAATTATTTAAAGTTTAATTTCCGTGGATTAATTATAATGAGTGAATTTCGCAGGTGAAATCAACCGTAATTTTAGGGATTGTTAAAATAGGTCATGTGTGACTTGACTGGGGGTTAAAGAATGGCCAGCAACCTACATCGATCGTTGCATACTACAAGTCTCAACAATGTCGGATTTGATTTTTAAATAATAATTAATCTTTGTGATGCAAAAGGATCACGTTGAGCTAAGGCATGAATACGTTTAAGGCACTCAATCACTTAAATAAATGATTGGGTTAATAATTCAGCATTCCTCAGTAGGCATACACTTGGATTTACAGAACTAACCCAACTATACATCAACTCTCCCCTCTTAGTGTAAGGGGAAAACAAACTAAATTCAGTAATAAATATAAAGAAAACAATTCACATACTAATCAACCAATGTAGATGAGTGAATTTCTAAAATTTTTCAGTCTTAAGACGAATGAGTACCGTACTGTGTTTGGAGCAAAAGGGAGGTCTTCAGAATATTCAAAGTTGCTGTTTTATAACAGACGCCATCCCTTCCAAACTCAAGCTTAATTAGGCCTATTAAAAAGGGAATCAGGAGACTACCAAGGTGGTTATGTTCAGAGAGACCTCCTCTAAGAAGGAATCTAAGAGGACCTCCACGCGAGAATCTGTGACTCAAGTCTATGTTGTCTACTTCATATCCAAAGGCAATGAAATTATTTCACAGAGTGTCAAAACTAATTTTACAGCTTTTACATGTTTCATCCACTACAACCGCAATAGCTATTTGAAATGAATAGAGAGGAAAGAATAAGAAACTTGAGAATATAACATCAGGCTCGAGTAGTACCAAATAATATGTGTTTAGAAAAAGATTTGACCTACCTTTGAATTCTTCTTCATCGTATAAACCTTGAGGTATCAATTTAGAGCTTTTCAGAACAGTTAAGAGTGAAAACAGAGGAAAGCTTCGTTGGATACTTTGAGAGAAAAAAACACTAAAAATAATTAAGAGCGAATTAATTGAGTACTGTACAATCTAGTTATTTATTTCCAACACGAACACACAACATAAACAAAAACAACAATAATCAAAATACACAATATGTTAATATTATAAAATCCCAAAACATGTCTTGGAGCCAGACAAAAGAAAAATGTATTAAAATCTATCTTTATTATATTAATAAAGTGATACAATCACATTTTATGTAAATGGTTAGTGCCATTAACCAAATAAAAATATAGGCATATGGCACATTAAAATGGAGCTCAGAGTGTGCAGAGTTGCCGAAAAGTATTGATGTGTACAAATTCTCTTTGAGCTCTGCCCCATTGGCTGATTTTCAAAAGGCTACCCCTTACATGTTTTGGAAATTTAAGTTATTTGATTTAAGTGAACAACAGCTGGTCAATGCAACTGACAACAGTTTGTTTATTTACATGTTTGTTTACTTATTTGATTATTTACTTTTATGTTCTTAACAGAGGTGCGGTAAATTAACATTGATGCTATTTCTATGAACAAATAATGTCTTTTGGTCGCCCGAGAGGTTGTCGCCGATACAGGTCGTCGTGAAAGAGAGCGGCGAGTTCAGGTACAACCGTACCCACCTCGGCCACCTCAGGACGTAAGGTATGAAGGTCCCGCTACTTTAAATGAAATATCTAGACATTGTAGTGCATGGCATTTTAAATATTAGAAATCTAGGAATCATTGTACCCTGTGATGTTCG
Source organism: Macrosteles quadrilineatus (assembly GCF_028750875.1). Classification (NCBI taxonomy): domain Eukaryota; kingdom Metazoa; phylum Arthropoda; class Insecta; order Hemiptera; family Cicadellidae; genus Macrosteles; species Macrosteles quadrilineatus. Next base: position 67,335,136 of record NW_026542599.1, read on the forward strand.
AATATGAAAGTCTCTCTGCCACCAATTGGTAATCGCCATGTCTTATAGGCCTTTTATCTGGAGAATATGATGGATTATAGGTTTGTGTAGAACACATAAGGAGATATAATTCAGCATTATCATTTGTAACATTTGGTGCTGACGTAAGACATTCTAAAGGTTATGGGCACTATTGTTTTATTTTATTTGGACAGGTCCATCGCTACGCGGGTGATCTCTTTGTGTCAGACCCTCGAAATCTCGGAGGACAACTTTATGTTCTTGATGTAGGTGAGGCCAAAGAATGGAGAGCAATTCTAATGAGTTAGATCAGATTTTGTAGGAATTGGGAAAATTTTGACAGAAATAAATCCATACGCGAGATCGTATAAGAATCTACACGAAGTTTTTACACCTGCATTTCTAATGTTTTCAATTAATAGAATACTTATCACTATTACTATATTTATATTTAGAATACACGTAAAATTTACATATACCCTCTGTGGAACAAACCATTGAGGCTATAACAGGAGCAATTTAGAACATTGTTGAGAACCTGGAACACTTCATCGTTTGCTCAGTCAAATTGTGTGAAGCTTGTTACCCACAGGATATTGTTAGGCTAATAGTTTGGCCAAGGAACCACTGAGGCTAAATTTAGACAGGTTTCAAAATAAATACAGACTACGTGACATGTTACATATCATCAGGGTGGCAATTCGCCTGGTGAAAACTACCCGGCACAAGTGTTAATCAAGTTACTGTCCAAGGAAATAAACAAAGGGTGTTCCTCGAAGATATTGACACTCATATAAGAATAATTTATTTAATCAAATAAATTCTGGAATGGTATATAGTTTATCACAACTTTCCTTGGGACTTTGAGTCTTCGATTTTAGTGGCCAACAATAATTGCTGTTGTTATAATTTTTCAAAATTAATAAGATTTCATCCAACCTTATACTTTCAAAATAAGAATCTTGGTTTATTTCTGTATGCCCCATTGATATACCGATGAAAACAAACATTTTATGCATGTGTAATTCATTTTTTACCCAACAAATCTTTGTCTTTTATTAAAAACCAACTCTTAGGAGAGTTTCTAATACTGTATTACAGGTTCCACTAAATGATGGGTTTTCTATAAAAGGTTGAGGTGTGTTACTTCTAAATAGGTTTGAGTTAGGAAACATGCCTGTATACACGGTTTACTGGAACTACAAATTGTGATACAAATTCACAACAACAACTGAACAAATTTGATGCAGTGCACATATTTTAATAATGATGTTGCTGAAGGTGGCATTGATTCTCAATCTCAATTCTCCAACATTGGAGACTTTCGACTTGTAAACTTGGTCTTTGACAAAACCCCAGACGGAAAAAGCACACGGTGTTAGATTTTAGTTCAACGTACCATTCAACACACCGAGCAAGTTCTTGACGTCTGACTTAAAGTTATGTTTTGAAGTTTAAAATCTTTAAGTGACAACAATGGATCAGCTGATACATGCAAATCATGTGGAGAAACCCTGTAGGAATTTCTCTATCATGTGGTAATTTCAAAAATTTTCTTTGTATGCCTAAATATATTGTATTTGGCTTAAAGATTATTCAGTTCTTTGGGACACCCTGTATTTTAGTCGTCTTATCATATAATTATTGGTGAGGCAGTCAGGAATATGACTTAAATCAGTCTTCAGCCGACACAAAAGAACTATATAAAATGAGCAATTTAATTCAGTACGCTTAATTACCAATTTACCACTAATCATCAACGCATTTTACATTATTTCCCTGCATCCTAATTACTCCAAAATTTCCAGATTATAAATTACTCGTGTATAATTAATAGATTTTAACTCCTCATATTTCACACTCACTAACTTCACCGTCTAATCTTTCACCTAGAAACTCCATTTGTCATTTCCAAATGCTAAATGTGGGAGTAAATTACTTAGACAAATGAACAGCTTGGTAAGCGACCCCAAGTGTTCTCAAATTTCATTTGTCATTACGAATATCCCATTACATGAGTCAAATTAGCCTTCGTCGACAAATGAGCTCTACTTTCTACCGGGGTCACTCTAATTGACTTTGAATGCATTTTATAATTGGGGGTTTTCACTGTTGGGAAAATAGCATTTCCCAACACCACGACGGACTTTATGTAAGCACTCATTGACTTTTGACAGTATGAGTAGACCTTTCCTCTAGTTGTAAGATGGTAGGCTTGATTTTATGTGTGGTTAACTAATTTTATACACTGTTTTAAAATTTAAATTTTTAAGGGGTCGGTTAAAAGTGGTGTTAACAAAACGTCAAATGACACTAAAATAGTTGGATTTGATTGGTATAATATACTTAAGCTCTAAATATTTTATCAAATGTTAAAGGGTATTGAAATCGACAATGTTTTGATGACGTGGATCCATTGATGATAGAAGTTGAAATTGAGTTGTGGAAAGTTTTGTCACTGACTTAATCCAAACTGCAAGCATTCTACTCAAATAATTGCAAAAATCTGAAGCTCTTTTCTATGTCACATGTCTGCCAAAAGGTACATCAAAATGAAGCTTAGAGTGTGTAGATTTGCCGAAAATTATTGCTATGAACAAATCTTATGCTCAGCCCCACAGGCCGATTTCCAAAGGGCTGCGCCTGACATCAAAAGTTTAAATGATTTAATTTATTTGATGAAACAGCTGGTCAATGCAATAAACTGGTGTTTGTTTATTTACTCGAAAATATGCTTGTGATAATTTATGTGGATTTATGTTGCTTTGTGTGATTAATGTCCATTATTTAGTAAGAGGGTTATATTTGGTGTTATAGAAAGAGTGTATAAGTTTTGTAGAGTATTCTTCAAAGTTTAATTTGTAATTTATATAGTAAGCTACATGTAAAGAGGCTTGACTAAAATTGAAGGATTATGGTAAAACATCTCATTCATGAAGCATCAATATCAAGTAATTCTGCTATTGCTACACTAAGGTATGTTGTCATATTTTTTGGGATATATTAACATCAAAGCAGGGGTTTGATAGTAAGTACGTTACACTTCTAAATCAGTTTATCTTTTCAAATTAAATCCTAGACTTCCTGTTTTTTCTGAAACACACATCTTTAATACTTTTCAATGAAATGGCGACCATACAAAGTAGGTATTTTAAGCCAAGTATGAATGGAGATAAGTGTAGGATGAGTGGCGCGATCTTGTAGTGACCAATGCTGACTTATTTTTTAGACACAGCTGTTAATTAGCCCATACAGCTAATGGCAACTAAGGGACCTACAGTTCATAGTGGAATCCGAACCACATTTTTGCCTTGGTACATACGAATTGGTCTAATTTTCGGGTTAGTACTGCGGATAGTCGTAACACTCACTCGTGCGGACGTTTATCCACACCAGGGAGTATCGCATCCACAGTATATGCCACGAATACTAGAAAAATATATGCTAATACATTTCCAAAATTCGTAACCTCCTAGTAGTTGGACTACAGATACATACAACCTCCCAAGCACTATAGAAGGACACACTGTGGTGTATCTTGTCATTAAGTCACACCTAGCTGAGTTATAGCGTTACACCTCGCCGTTCAACTTAACACCTCCGATGTTCAACACTACAGATACATACAACCTCCCAAGCACTATAGAAGGACACACTGTGGTGTATCTTGTCATTAAGTCACACCTAGCTGAGTTATAGCGTTACACCTCGCCGTTCAACTTAACACCTCCGATGTTCAACACTACAGATACATACAGCCTCCCAAGCACTATACAAGGAGACACTGTGGTGTATCTTGTCATTGTGTCACACCTAGCTGAGTTATAGCGTTACACCTCGCCCTTCAACTTCACACCTCCGATGTTCAACACTACAGATACATACAACCTCCCAAGCACTATAGAAGGAGACACTGTGGTGTATCTTGTCATTGTGTCACACCTAGCTGAGTTATAACGTTACACCTCGCCCTTCAAGTTCACGCCTCCGATGTTCAACACTACAGATAAATACAGCCTCCCAAGCACTATAGATGTAGACACTGTGGTGTATCTTGTCATTGTGCCAAACCTAGCTGAGTTATAGCGTTACACCTCGCCGTTCAACTTCACACCTCCAATGTTCAACACTACAGATACATACAACCTCCCAAGCACTATAGATGTAGACAATGTGGTGTATCTTGTCACTGTGTCACACCTAGCTGAGCTATAGCGTTACACCTCGCCCTTCAACTTCACACCTCCGATGTTCAACACTACAGATACCTACATACAACCTCCCAAGCACTACAGAAGTAGACACTGTTGTATCTTGTCATTGTGTCACACCTAGCTGAGTTATAGCGTTTCTCCTCGCCGTTCAACATTACACATCCGATGTTCAACACTACAGATACATACAACCTCCCAAGCACTATGAATGTAGACACTGTGGTGTATCTTGTCATTGTGTCACAGCTAGCTGAGTTATAGCGTTACACCTCGCCGTTCAACCTCACACCTCCGACGTTCAACACTACAGATACATACAACCTCCCGGGCACTATAGAAGTAGACACTGTTGTGTATCTTGTCATTGTGTCACAGCTAGCTGAGTTATAGCGTTACACCTCGCCGTTCAACCTCACACCTCCCATTGCGACAATATAGTTTAAGAATTTCTTTCAAATACATTGCAGATATGCCACTAATATTTTTAACTATCTGAGAATCACTTTACTGTAACTAGTTTTTTTTCCATTTGTAAACTAGTTACAATTTTACTTGAAAATGGGTCGTCTACTACCCTCCACAGTCAAAGGTTTAATTTTCTTTGAATTGAAGATTTCTCAAAGATGTGAACAATTTGAATCCACTATTGGTGAGCGTTTTATGATAGCTATGTTTTAGTCCGATTGACATGAAACAACTTAAAAATGGAGGTAAGATCTTCCAATTTCTACAGATGTCTACCTGCAGAATCCAAAGACCACGATAGGTCTGATGATTTCTTAACTAAGTCCTAATTTGACCTTGGGACCTAGACAGAGGTCAAGGAAGACTCAGTCAGCTCTTTGCACGCAAACCGTCTCAGACAGCATCAATTAGAATTAACGAGGACATTGGATACAGACTACGGCACTCGCTAGGAAATAGAAACGTTTATTAATTCCACAAATTAAATTAATCCCCATTCATTCTAATTGCACGTCTAGCGGATATGAATACGGCATGAACTTGCTTCCTTTAATTTCGTTTTTGATGAGAAATTATTTAAAGTTTAATTTCCGTAGATTAATTATGATGAGTGAATTTTGCAGGTGTTATCAACCGTAATTTTGGGGATTGTTAAAATAGGTTATTTGTGACTTGACTGGGGGTTAAATGAATGGCCAGCAACCTACATCGATCGCTGCATAGCCTACTACAAGTCTTAAATATCGGATTTGATTTTTAAATTATTATTCATCTTTGTGATACAAAAGTATCACGATGGACTAAGGCATGAATACGTTTAAGGCACTCAATCTTTAATTAAATAAATGATTGGGTTAATAATTCAGCTTCCCTCAGTAGGCATACACTTTGCTCTACAGAACTAACCACGAACTAACATTACTATACATCAACTCTCCCCTCTTAGTGTAAAGGGAAAACAAACTAAATTCAGTAATAAATATAAAGAAGACAATTCGCATATTAATCAACTACCAACGTAGATGAGTGAATTTCTATAATTTTTCCGTCTCAAGATGAAAGAGTATACTGTGTTTTGAGCAAAAGGAAGGTCTTCACAACATTCAAAGTTGCTGTTTTATAAGAGAAGCCCCCCCTTCCAAACTTATTCATTATTCTAAAAAAAGGAATCAGAAGAATACCTTATGTGCATAGAGACCTCCTCTAGGAAGGAAGGACACACGGAAAGTTCTGTGACTCAAAACTACGTTGTCTACTTCATATCCAAAGGCAATGAAATTATTACACAAAACGTCAAAACTAATTTTACAGCTTTTACATATTTCATCCACTACAACCCCAATAGCTATTTGAAATGAATAGAGAGGAAAGAATAAGAGACGTGAGAATATAGCATCAGGCTCGAGTAGTACCAAATAATATGTGATTAGAAAAAGATTTTACCTACCTTTGAATTCTTTTTCATCGTATAAACCTTGAGGTGTCAATTTAGAGCTTTTAGAGTTGGATAGAAAATAGAGGAAAACTTCGTTGGATACTTTGAGAGAAAAAACACTAAAAATAATTATGAGTACTGTACAATCTAGTTATTTATTTCCAACACGAACACACAACACAAACAAAAACAATAATAATAAAAATACACATGTTAACATTATAAAATCCCAAAACATGTCTTGATGCCAGACCAAAGGAAAATATATTAAAATCTATCTATTATATATTAAAGTGATACAATCAAATTTTTTGTAAATGGTTAGGGCCATTAACGAAATAAAAATATAAGCATATGGCACATTAAAATGGAGCTCAGAGTGTGTAGGTTTGCCGAAAAGTATTGATGTGAACGAATTCTCTTGGGGCTCTGCCCCATAGGCTGATTTTCAAAGGGCTACGCCTTACGTGTTTTAAAGTTTAAGTTATTCGATTAAATTAGTGAACAACAGCTGGTCAATGCAATTGACAACAGTTTGTTTATTTACATTTTTGTTTACTCATTTTATTATTTACTTACTTTTATGTTCTTAACAGAGGTGCGGTAAATTAACATTGATGCTATTTCTATGAACAAATAATGTCTTTTGGTCACCCAAGAGGTTGTCGCCGATACAGGTCGTCGTGAAAGAGAGCGGCGAGTTCAGGTACAACCGTACCCACCTCGGCCACCTCAGGACGTAAGGTAAGGTCCCGCTACTTTAAATTCAATATGTAAACACTGTAGTGCATGACATTTTAAATATTAGAAATCTAGGAATCATTATATCCTGTGTTGTTCGAATGGGAAAGTCTCTCTGCCACGAGGTAATCACCCTATCTTTATAGGCCTTTTATCTGGAGAATATGATAGATGATAGATTTTTGTAGAACACATAAGGAGATATAATTCGGTATTATCATTTATAACGTTTGGTGCTGACGTAATACATCCTAAAGGTAATGGACCCTATTATTTTATTGTATGTGGACAGGTCCATCTCTACGCGGGTGATCTCTATGCGTCAGACCCTCGAAATCTCGGAGGACAACTTTATATTCTTGATGTAGGCGAGGCTACTAACAAAAGAATGGAGAGCAACTCAAATGAGTTGGATCAGATTTTGTAGGAATTTGGAGCAAGTTTTGTCAGAAATAAATCCATACGCGAGATTGTATAAGAATCTACACGAAGTTTTTACACCTGCATTTCCATTTTTTTTATTGCCCAAACGAAGAGCTGGTTTCAAACTATGTTATGTCTTGGAGACAGACTGAAGTCAAAATATATTTTCAATTAATATAATACTTAACACTATTACCATGATTTAGACTAGGTACACATAAAATTTACATATACCCTCTGTGGAACAAACCATTGAGGCTATAACAGAAGCAATTTAGAACATTGTTGAGAACCTGGAACACTTCTTCATCGTTTGCTCAGTCAAATTGTGTGAAGCTTGTTACCCACAGGATATTGTTAGGCTAATAGTTTGGCCAAGGAACCATTGAGGCTAAATTTAGACAGGTTTAAAAATAAATACAGACTACAAGACATGTTACATATCATCAGGGTGGAAATTGGCCTGGTGAAAACTACCCGACACAAGTGATGATCAAGTTACTGTCCAAGGAAATAAATAAAGGGTGTTCCTCGAAGATATTGACATTCTTATAAGAATAATTTATTTAATCAAATAAATTCTGGAATGGTGTATAGTTTATCACAACTTTCCTTGGGACATTGAGTCTTCGATTTTAATTATGGCCAACAATAATTGCTGTAGTTATAATTTTTTTCAAAATTAATAAGATTTCAGCCAACCTTATACTTTCAAAATAAGAATCTTGGTTTATTTCTGTATGCCCCATTGATATACCGATGATAACAAATATTTTATGCCCATGTAATTAATTTTTTACCCAACAAATCTTTGTCTTTTTTCAAAAACCAACTCTTAGGAGAGTTTCTAATACTGTATTACAAATTCCACTAGATGATGGTTTTTCTATAAAAGTTGAGGTTTGTTTCTTCTAAAGAAAACTGACAAAAAGACAGTAAATACGGTTATCTAACTCTGACCTCACTCCATGTCGCATTTCATCGATGATGTTGCTAAAGGTGGCATTGATTCTCAATCTCAATTTTCCAACATTGGAGACTTTCGACTTGTAAACTTGGTCTTCGACAAAACCCAAGACGAAAAAATCACACGATGTTAAATTTTGTACGTACCATTCAACACACCTAGCTTTCTCTTGCAAGTTCATGGCGTCTGACTTAAAGTTAAGTTTTGAAGTTTAAGCTTCTAAGTGACAACAATGGATCAGCTGATACATACAAATCATCTGAGGAAAAACTGTATGAGTTTCTATATCATATGGTAATTTAAAACAAATTACCTTTGAATGCCTAAATAGATTATATTGGGCTTAAAGGTTGTTAGGTTTTTATTTTTAGACACTCTGTATTGTAGTAGTCTAAACATATAATTATTGGTGTGGCAGTCAGGAATATGACTTAAATCAGTCTTCAGCCGACCCAAAAGAACGATATAAAATGAGCAATTTAATACGACGCTTAAGTACCAATTTACCACTAATCAAAGCACTTTACATTATTTCCCTGCATCCTAATTACTCCAAAGTTTCCAGATTATAAATTACTCGTGTATAATTAAAAGATTTTAACTCCGCATATTTCACACTCACTAACTTCACCGTCTAATCTTTCACCTAGAAACTCCATTTGTCATTTCCAAATGCTAAATGTGGGAGTAAATTACTTAGACAAATGAACAGCTTGGTAAGCGACCCCAAGTGTTCTCAAATTTCATTTGTCATTACGACTATCCCATTACATGAGTCAAATTAGCCTTCGTCGACAAATGAGCTCTACTTTCTACAGGGGTCACTCTAATTGACTTTGAATGCATTTTATAATTGGGGGTTTTCACTGTTGGGAAAATAGCATTTCCCAACCCTACGACGTTTATGTAAGCACTCATTGAGTTTGGATACTGTTAGACTTTTCGTCTAGTTATATTCGCCTGATTTCATGTGTTGGTGTGGTGTGCTTGTGGGGGTGTGGTATACATAGTTTTAAAATTTGAATTTTTAGGTATTGTTAAAAAGTGGCATAAATAAAACGTCAAATGGCACTAAAATAGTTGGATTTGATTGTTCTAATATTCTTAAGCTCTAAATATTTTATCAAATAAAGGGTATTGAAATCGACATGTTTTGATGACGTGGACCTATTGATGTTAGATGTTGAAATTGAGGTGTGGAAAGTTTTGTCACTGACTTAACCAAGACTGGGACGGGTGGCGTCGTCCTGTAATTCAGCTACTAGGAGGTCACGAATTGTGGATAGTTATAGGGATACACTGTGGATGCGATGCTCCCTGGTGTGGATTAACGTCCGCACTAGTGAGTACTACGACTATCCGCAGTACTATCCTGGTAATTAGACCAATTCGTTGATTACAAGGAAAAAATTTGGTTCGGATTCCACAATAAACCGTAGGTCCCTTAGTTGCCATTAGCTGTATGGTATATTATAACACCTGTGTCTAAGGAACATGTCGGCCTTAGTCACTAATAAGACTACAAGATCGCGCCACTCATCATACACTCATCCTTCACTCATATTTGGGTTAAAATACGCACATAGTGGCGTCCCCATCTTAAATAATTGATAATTGATCATCCATACTGCAAGCATTCTAATGAAATAATTGATAAAATCTGAAGCTTTATTTATGTCACATGTCTGGCAAGACGTGTATATTTACTATTTGACGGTAAATCTTACGTAAGCAATTTACTCTTTCGTTATGGTTATAATGTTAGAGGACAAATCTATCATTGAAGTGATACAATCAAATTTTATGCAATCGGTTCAGGTCATTGACAAAATAAAAATATAAGCGTGAAAGGTACATCAAAATAAAGCTTAGAGTGTGTAGATTTGCCGAAATTTATTGGTTATGAACAAATCTTATATTTATTATACAAATTATACAGGGTGATCAACTCAAGGAGGCCACCATTGGGATATCGGAAACGGTAAGAATTAGAGAAAACTTTAAATGGGGGACATTCCTTTACTTTTTGTGGCAGTTAAAAATATGATTTTAGCTTTTTGAAATTCAGCCGCCATTTTCCAAAATGGCGGCCAACTTTGAAATTTCTTATGGAACACCCTATATTTTATCATGTTTTTGGATAGAACAGGCAATTTAAAGACTTTTTTACTCTTGACATTTTTTCGATAAACCCACTCGTTTAGGAGTTACAGCCTATGGAAAAATGACTTCCGGTGTACATTTTACATCATGTAGCTCCTAAACAAGTAGGTTTATAGCTAAAATGCGAAAAGTAAATGAGTCAAATAAGTCTTAAAATTGCATCCACATTCCAAAAAGACCAAAAAATACACAGTTTTCCACTTTTCAAGTTTGCCGCCATTTTGGAAAATGGCCGCCATTTTTTAAATAATAGAATTAATAGTTTTTAACGAATTTTTTGCTCTTTTTGGAATGTGGATGCAATTTTAAGACTTATTTGACTCATTTACTTTTCGCATTTTCACTATAAACCTACTTGTTTAGGAGCTACATGATGTAAAATGTACACCGGAAGTCATTTTTCCATAGGCTGTAACTCCTAAACGAGTGGGTTTATCGAAAAAATTTCAAGAGTAATAAAGTTTTTAAATTGCCTGTTCTATCCGAAAACATGATAAAATATAGGGTGTTCCATAAGAAATTTCAAAGTTGGCCGCCATTTTGGAAAATGGCGGCTGAATTTCAAAAAGCTAAAATCATGTTTTTAACTGCCACAAAAAATAAAGGAATGTCTCCCATTTAAAGTTTTCTCTAATTCTTACCGTTTCCGATATCCCAATGGTGGCCTCCTTGAGTTGATCACCCTGTATATTACGCGCTCAGCTCCTCAGGTCGATTTCCAAAGGGCTATGCCTGACATCCAAAGTTTAAATGATTTAATTTATTTGATGAAACAGCTGGTCAATGCAATAAACTGGTGTTTGTTTATTTACTCGAAAAATATGCTTGCGGTGCTATTATATAGATTGGGGTATTTAGTAAGAGGGTTATGTTTGGTTTTAAAGAAAGGTTGTATAGGTTTTGTAGAGTATTCCTCACAGTTTCAATTGTAATTTATATAATAAGCTACATGTAAATAGGCTTGACTAAAATTAAAGGATTGTGCTAAAACATCTTATTCACGAAGCGTCGATATCAAGTTATTCACACTAAGGTATGTTGTCATTTTTTTGGATCTACTAACATCAAAATCAGGGGTTTGAAAGTAAGTTCGTAACACTTTTAAATCAGTTTATCTTTTCAAATTAAATCATAGACTTGCTGTATTTTCTAAAACACACATCTTTGATCTTTAATACTTTTCAATGAAATGGCGACCATACAAAGTAAGTTAGATATTTTAAGCCAAGTATGAATGGAGATAAGTGTAGGATGAGTGGCGCAATCTTGTAGTGACTTAGGCCGACTTATTTTTTAGACACAGCTGTTAATTAGCCCATACAGCTAATGGTAACTAAAGGACCTACAGTTTATAGTGGAATCCAAACCACATTTTTGCCTTGGTACATACGAATTGGTCTAATTTTCGGGATAGTACTGCGGATAGTCGTAACACTCACTCGTGCGGCCGTTAATCCACACCAGGGAGTATCGCATCCACAGTGCTTGCCTATAAATACCCACAATTCGTAACCTCCTAGTAGCTAGACGCCATCCGTCCAAGTTATCACTATCAGGTATCAGCACCACTTAAGCTATGGTTCCACAGGATGCGGAATCTCCGCCTTTGTAATGGCTGTCTAGCTCACATTTTCTTGCCGTTGCAAAGCACGGCTATATCAGCTAGAAGTGGTTTTACGAGGAATATATTATGTTGGTTGTCGTTACTTAAATTAACTTAATTCTAACATGTTTTTGAAACTGAATAACATTACAAACTATTTGTTTAGTTGACATTACACATTTAAATTGCTATACAAAATATAAAATCTCTTAACAATCACGAAATAAAAACACCAATAAATCTCACAAGTGTAGAACAAATTACTGTTTCTTTAAGGAACACGAGACGTTTTATCATGCGAAATCGTGTTTAAGCAGCGAATTACACGCGGCAGGTTGGCGGGGCTGAAAATTATGTCACGATAGTTTAGGGGTTGAACCAACAGACCATAAAATTTAACGATACCAACCCCTTAGCAACATGACGGCCTGCGCGCGCGCGAGTGTGTGTGTGGACTATGTAAGTGTATGTGTGTTGTTTACTTGTACACAGAATACATATTGGGCTATTTATATTGGGGTACACTTTCGTATATTTTGTCTAAAACAGCCGAATGAAAAATTATTCGATATATCGATTATTTTATTCGATATATCGTTTGGTTTGTTATTTAAGGTTGACCTAACTAACCAAACGATATATCGAATGTAATAATCGATATATCGTTGTTTTCGACAACAGATAAGAAAGTCTACCCACATGTTGCTTGTGACAACCAAGGGTAGGACTATGTCGATTTTATCAGACCAGTCAATAGCCACGTTATGTAAATACCAAACGATTTCGCACAAGTTCGCCGCTTGATTTGGCTGATCGTTTAAGATCAATGCTGATCGACTTCCATATAAGATTTTAATTAATTTAAACAACAAAATCTTCCTAACCCAATGTAACCTAACCTAACACATATATTTAGTTATTAGGTGTGGTCGGTATAATACCAATGTACCAATTCATTAATTACACTATGAGAGACCCACCAGGTTTGAGACGGTGAAAAAGGGAAATATTTTATTATTAATTCTTGAACATCTTTATTCATTTTTTTTACTCGTATAAAAGTGTTTCAACTTTTTTTCGTTAGAGACAATAAGAACGACCATCTGCTATCAAATCTTGAACATTGCTAATATCTTTCAATTGGAAAAACTTTAGAACATTTTGTAAAATTTTGTTTCTTACTGAACGTAATTTTAACAACACGCACGACGCTTTGTTTACAATATATAGGTGTATTGATGGAAAGTTCCACCAGCCCTTTTATGTATTTAATGTATGTTGCAATCAGCTGTTGAGTTATTATTTTAAAGGTAAGTATTAAGTGGAGGCGAGAGATTTCTTCCCCTAAAACCGCCTAAATATTGTAAACAAAGTATAATAAATCAAGTATTTAAAGGTTGTTCTAGCCAGAAGTATTTTGGTAACTATGTATCTTATTCAGTAAAAAAAACGTTAAAAGGTAAGAACAAGTTTTCGTGGACAATTATACAGCGTTGTGAACCAACACTTCTAACGTTCACCCATTGATGCTAACAAAGTCTGTCATTACTCAAACTACTAACTAACTCCAAACTAGGAATACTTTACAACAAGGTGACATCTGCGGCACATAATTATCCACAACCACAATTACACTTGTCACCTGCGACTTAACTGCACTGTAAATTCAGTAAGGTAATTGTAGGCGAACCAACAAGGTGTAATTTGAGAACCGAAATAGTGTCGAAAGTATAGGAGCAGTAGTGAGTAGGCGCGGAGACAATTACAGTTGGGGACATCCATTAATGTGACTAACTAGCCGCCATAACTGTCTACAGGGTGTGTAATTAACACTGTCTCCATTGTTGCTCTACGAATTAAAGACTCAATTGCTGGGAGAATTCTGTTAGGGTGAGGAAGTACTTCGTGAGAGGTGCAGGGCTTTAGGTTTGTGTTTAGAATGATGTCTTGGTAAACACCATTAAAGCTAATGATTCGGTATTGGTCTTGCACATTAACTAAAATGTGGGTTTCTCTTATACAAGGCCGTGACGAGACGTGGCAACACCGCAGACAAGGCCTGCCGAAACGGCTGTTGCACTCATTCCGAGGGTCTACGGAATGTTTATGTTTGCACGTTTCTATTTACTGTTAATAGCCTGTTAAACACTGCCCATAGTTGGGTTATATGGGCAAAAATCCTTTGAATGACACATACAACATTACATTAATTTGGTGATTTCCAGCTTTTGTTTGGTTTGTTTATTAACCTTGCTGTGCAATAGGTTCGTTTTCACTTGAGAACATCGTGAGAGCCTGGTATGTTTTACATGTTTTACTCGCGGAAATCGTCCGCATTAATCCTTTAAATTCACCATACAACATTACATTAATTTGTGGATCCTCCCTTTGGCTGGATTTGTGTACCTGCTTATGTATCTTGTTACCTGAGGACGAGATAAGAAATGTCCTGAAAGGTCTTCAAGATGTCTACTAACCGTGATGGAAAATGTCTGCAATATTCCTGTAACACACATTACATTAATTTGCTAGTAGGTGTACACCAGTAGTTACTGCAGGTTCCTGACCACGACCGCACGACACACAATTAAAATAGTTCTGCGCGCTTCACAAATCGTTGTATGCGCATGAACAAATGGCTCAGCTGCTAATCCGCCTTTAATGAGGCTCTTACGCACGCGCACGAGCAACGACACAGACAAGTAGCTGCGATTTGTCGGGACGATTTAGCAGCGACGCCTCGGTCGTTACAATTAGGCCGCTTAATAACGCTGGTTTATAGCCTCAACGATCATTTGATTCGATTTTTCATGTGACCAAGCAGGAATTGTTCGTTTGATTAGGTCAACATACATGTTGAGGTTTGAAAGCTTCTTCTTTAGAAGCTTGTGAAGCTTGTGACCAAGCAGAAATTGTTCGTTTGATTAGGTCACCACGAACAATTTTTGCTTGGTAACGAGAAAATCTAATCAAATGATCGTTGAGGCTTGTAAAAACTTGTAAAGAACAGTTTTGCGTTCCTCCTTTTTTTCTTGTGACCCAACAGAAATCTTTCGTTTGATTTGGTCAACATACATGATGTCTTCTTCTTCAATCAGTTTTACATTCCACCTTTTTTCTTGTGATCTAACAGAAATCGCCCTTTCGTTTGATTAGGTCAACATACATTTTTGAAAACAATCTTGTTCTTTGGTCTGTTTTTGCGTACCGATATTTGTTTTGAGCCAGCAGAAATCATCATTTGTTATGTCTATTAGGTCTAGAAACTAGTCTAAGAAAAAAATAAATTAATAAAAAATAAATCAGTAGGCTAATAAAAATCAAAAGATAAAAAAGTGTTAAGTGAAATAGAAAACAAGCCTAATTGACTAATAGGCCTAGCACGAATCGAGCTTGGACATCATGCATAAAGAAAGTAACCTCCATAAAAAGTTAATAAAATAGGTACAGATATAGTTTTTTTCCTTTTTCTGAATAACAGGGTAACCTACTACAGATCAGTTTTATTTCATCACCACGCTGTTAGAATCGGCTATATATCAAAATGGTACAAAAAACAAAGTCGTGCCACCCCGATCCTTACGATCAACAAACAAAACAACATTAGCATTACGATAGAAACACTCCGGACAAAGCCACACAATACGGCATAATAGCAAGACCTGAGGGCAGCAAGCGACTAGCGCCCGTCGGGCGGTGCTCTCGCCCATTAATACGGTCGACATTACCTTGTCAGCGGACACATTGTAATTTCGCTTAGCATAATCGTGTCCGGGCGGCACATTCAATAATACAACATCACTCGGAGAACAATAGGACGACGGAGTTTCAATTATTTATATTGGAGCATAAAGCGTGCCCATGAGGGAACAATGGTACGGGATGGTCATAAACCATCAGAGACTCTAGGAGGGCAGGTCTAGGGTGCAATGGAGGCCCTGGGAGGTTCAGGGGAAGGAGAGGAATGGGTGAAAAGAGATGAAGACTATGAGGTAGGGATGGAAGTCGAGATAAAAAGGAAGGGATGAAGAACAGAAATCGTTGGAAAAGGCAAAAGAGTTTAGGAGAGAAGATATTGGATTGGATTGAAAATGACGATGGTAGGGAATGAACATAAATAGCTGAAGACTTATAAAAAGAAGTCAAGGGTGCTCAATGGAAATGCAGTGGTGGAAGGATGTGGATGATTTGAAAGAGCTGAAGACACTAACAGGAGGTTTGCTGTTGAAAAGTAAGATAAGGTATTTGGAAGATGAAGAACAAAACATCCTAGTTGGAATGAACTAGACACCCTAAGAGAGAAGGTTTAGGGTGATATTTAGGACCTTGGAGGTAGATGTGGAAGGAACGAAATGGTTCGGAAGAGCCTAAGGCTTGTGGAAAAAGAGGTTCAAGGTTGAAAAGCGAGATAGGAAACGTGGGGAATGAAACCCCGAAACAGTTGAAAATATCTGGAAACTCTTGGGGAAGACATCTAGCGTGCAGTAGTATAGGCGAAAGGGCAGTAATAGTTGGAAAGATGTGAAGACACTAGAAAAAGGGGTATACCACGAAAGCCAAGTTTAGGTAGAAGGGGGATAAGGAAATCTGAAGGTATATAGGCTAGAGTTTACAATATAATGGATGGAATGGTTAGAAAGAGCTGGACTCTCTGGAGAAGGTTTATTGTGCAAGTCATGACAAGGAAGGTGGGATATGAAGAACAGAAAATGTTAAAAAGAGGTGGAGAGTCTTAGGAAAGGGAGGTCTTGGGTGCAATGACACAGGTGGAAAACAAGGCAAACAGGGACAAAGGGGTCTGAAGATTCTAATAAAGAAGGTTCAAGGATGAAAGAAACATGATATGAGAAAGGAACATAGGTGGAAGATTTCTGGATCTTCTAGATAAGAAGTTTACGGTTAAAAATAAAAATGACAAAGGTGGGGTATTAGGAAAAGAAGTGACCGTAAAAAGCTGGGAATTTTAGGAGATATCCAAATTACGAGATGAGGATCTGGGACATAGTTTTGGACGGCGAAAAAGAAAAGAATGGCTAGGAAGAACTAAATATTCTAGGAGAGGAATTGCGGGAAGCCATTTTTGGTATTGAAAGGTAGAGGTGGAAGGATAGGAATGATTTGGAAACAGCAAAACATTCCTTAAGGATACATACAAAAAAGGCAAATAAGGAAGGTATATAGGTGAAGAAGAAACGGTTAGTTTGATAAACCTTGGGAAGAAGTTGATTGTACATAGGCTGCAAAGGGGTACATTTGGGAAAACGGTGTGGAGTGGAGAGTGAAGAACACGAATCGTTAGTATCACCTGAATATTTTGGAGGGCCCATGATCTGAAATTTCGATAGGCGAAGAAACAATTTAGTCTTTTCCAGGGCTTAGATCTTTTTAAGGCAAAAGGGGAGAGTTTTACTTGTTATATGTTTCAACTAATGGTTAAACGGGACGATTTAATCGAGATAATGGCAGAAAAAAACAATAGAATAGTTTGAAAATTGACACTTCACGAATATGACATAACCTCACGCTTTAGATAACAGCCGATTTTCCTCATATTCTCTGAAGTGTCGAACAATTAAGAATTTCTGAGAACTCTACACAGCAACCGTGCATTTGCTAATGTGAGAACACGGGTTACGTTCAGGGAAACCAACACTAAATTACCAACAATTAATGAAGACTGATTTCATTTCAATCCTAGCCAGTTATTAGAGATCGCAACCGTGTTTTAGATAAAGGATGAGATTTCAACAATTTCCAAGGTGTTAACATAATGAAGAATATATTAATGGTAATTTGTAGTTGCAGTTTATAATGATACGTTGCGGAACAATTGGCAACGCCAGTAGTGAGGTCGCTGGTATAACGGAGAGAAGTTAAATGTTCTTGTAATTCTTCCAAGTTTATGTAAGGGTTTAAATCTATTCATGGGAAGCTTTAAGTTTCAGCAGAAGAGATCAAAAGATGGTTGATAAAATTAGCAGAATTTCAGCATTTATGTCAAATAGCATTTGGATTTGTTTGACAAGATGAGGTGACTCAATAGGAATTGCAGACCGTGAAACTGTTGATTTTGATGGTTCGAATACCAGTTTCGTCTTTTGAAATTCATCAGTATATTTGATACTTGTACTGTACCGGCTAATGTCATAAATTACTAGATGTGTTCGACGTATACTAACTAACTCTCATAAACTAACAGGAAGAAGATCAAATTGAGTTCATAGGTTCGTACACGAAAAGATGTAATTCACGCATTTAAAAAAATCATTCAATATTTATACAATTAATAGTTTACAAACAAACATGAATTTGAGTTAAAATTCTGACAAATTATGAAGGATAACCCCTCTGTATCAACCGTGCAGAAATATATGAAAAAGAATTCTCTTATCAGATAAAAAAAACAGAGAATAAATCTGTAATTGTATGTATGTATCTATGGTAAATTTGAGGTTTTGAAAATGGTTAATTTGAAGTAGTCTTGGATATGAAATGTATTAAAAGTTAGTAAAACGACAAGAAATTCAATTAGGAATTAAATTTCTAGGAAATTATTGTAGCTGACACGGTGACACATAACAAGGTTAAATTAAATAATTCAACTACAGAATATTTTGAAAAATAAATTTATCCATTCAACAACGTATAACACTGTTTCTATTTCCTACGTAGCAGATATAACCAATGTTTGTAAATCCTCTGTAATTGTTTCTGTCCAGATCCTACAAGAGGGATCAGTTTTCGATAATTGTTTGTTGTGTTCGGCCAAAACCAATAAGTGAGATTAGCTCCATCTGCCACACTGACACGGTAATCCCTGGGGAGTAGTGCGATGACTGTACAAGAAGAGCCCTTCTTGTTATTATTTCAGCTTTTGTTTTGTTTGGTTGTAGTATGCTAGTGATAGCTAAAAAACTTCTTGATCAGCGTTGTACGTGTTGATGCTGAAAAAATTGAAATAACAAGAGTTGTCTTACAACATCATTAGATAATGTACACTTGTAACGTGAATATTTATAATACAGTAAATATATATTTATAATACAGAAAATATATATATATATATACATATATTATAATTATTATATTATTATTATAATTATTAAATATATATAAAAAAGGCTGAAGAATTGATCGAAAGTCTAGTAGTATGCTTAGAAGTAAATCTATAAATGCAAAAAATACTGGAAACAAACAATCTATTTGCTATTACTGTAATTTGGCATTAGTCATAAGGTTTGTATCAAGATTGATTACTGTATTTTGTGTGGCAATCACAAAATGTACTGTAAAATTAGGCACATGTACTATTCAATTTATGGAGTTAAACTGTATTAATTAGTAGTAAGAATTGTTTTAGTAAAAGTGATTTAAAAAATGTTTAAAAGGATAAAGTATGCCTAATTTTAGACAAACAATATACAATGGTGCTGAGTAGTCGTAGTGGTTACCTGAAAATCTGAAGGCCGCCGGTTTTATCATGGGAAAGTCAGTACAGTAGCTTTTTGATACACGATGCAAGTCACAGCTGTCCTTAACAATTGGGCAAAACCAAAGGTCCTGAATAAAGAAAAAACTGATCTTAGTCAATAACAAAACGTTTCACTGTTTTACTCATCCCACTGCCATTTACCCTTAAAGTTTGGTAAAAATATGGCTCGGTATCACCTCATAACGATATAAAGAATAACTTTTCCAACATTACATATCTACAGAAAACTTGAAAACCAAAGTGAAGCTCGCCTTAATATGTCCAATGACAAAGAACTGTTGTTATAATACTTTGGTGTTTTTGTACGTTGTGCAAAGTTTGTGATAACTTTGCCAAAGGTTGACATTATTGACGTCGATACGGGAAACGGAAGTTGGAAGAGTATCAGAAAAGTCACATCGAGGGTGGAACGATAAAAAGTATTTACGGTGTTGTCTATTTAGAGCCTCATTACATTTTTCTGTTTGATTATTGTTTTATATTTTTTATAAGTTTTTGAAATGTAAAATTTTTAAAAAGGTAAGAGATCTGAAAACACAAAAAAAGATTATAGCCCAGGAAAACCCCATTAAAATTCATTTCTTAACATAGGTACGAAATCAGACAGTTGCCTTGTTATAACTTTTTTCCATTCTGATCCAAACTGTTTATACGAATTACTTGCCTCAAACAATTTGAGAACGATTGATCACTCTTGAACTAAAATTGATTATTCAACATTGCAACAATCGAATAAATGTCTGACTCTCTGTTAGTCTATTTATTTTTCTACACTTCTAAATTTAAACTATTTATAAAAACCACAGTTGCTTTAACCATGCCTATTTATATGTATAGGTATTAAATACAATCTACATAATTTATTTTATGATTTAATAAAAACTTCTTTTTAAAATACGGAAATCACGTTGAAAAAATAAATAACAGTAATCAAATTCGTCAATTTTGGAGTTGATCCTATAAAATTCCATCAAGATGTCGCCATGCTTGTAAGGAATTGCTTGTAGCTAGAAATATTAATATTTTTTACCTCAGGGTCCAAAGTCCGCTACCACCAGACCAGCTTGCTCACCTGTTGGGCAATAAGTTAAAAATCCCGATTCTATAACGTCACAAGTTGGCCAAAAATACATTTTGTGCCGAAAATAACACATTTTGACTCATTTGCCACGCATGAGTGCCTCTTTTAAGGCCTGGTTCCACAGGATGCGGAATCTCCGCCGTGCGGTGCGATTTTTTCCGCTGCGGAATTAAAACGACACTGGTTTAATGGAGTTCCCATGTGTGCGGTTCCACTGACTTGCGATTCCGCATCCCGAAATTTCCGTTCCGCATGGCGGAGAAATCATACTGGTCTGAGAGCAGTAGCAGTGCGGATTCCGCCAGCGGAGAAGAGCCATCAAATATTGTGATCGTGCAGATGTTTGGGTATCAAGTGTTGAACGGGATCTGATCGTGGTTGAAACCCCTTAAGTTTCGTTAAATAAATAGCAAAAATACTAAATATTGGTACATACCTTAGTGTTACCGCTAGTTTCATCTCGGCAATCAATGGTTGTTTGTCTCGATTAGTAGTGTTGGTGGGTAACTTAAGTAATCTTTGATGAGATCAACCATAAAGAAAAATTGGTCTTTTGACACACGGAAGTACCGCTTAAACTTAGTTTCGTTGTCAACTAAATTATTACGAACCAGAATGTTATACGCCCCTTCACTGTCCCGATTCTTAAATATGTCACTTCGGTCACTGCGACTTGACACTAACAAAGATAAAAGATCGACAACATCATCATTAATGTCATCATATAGCATCAAAGCCAAAAGGGCTTTCCTCTTTCTATCCATACTCGTCGCTAGTTTGGACAGAACTGAATCTCCGCAACGTTATTTTCGCAGTCTGTAGAACCACCCTTCTGATTTTTCGCTGCGTAATTTTCCGCTGCGAAAAATTACGCACCGCATGGCGGAGATTCCGCATCCTGTGGAACCATAGCTTTTACCCCTTAAAAATAGTTCTCCATTCCGCCACTGTGACGTCACAACATGGCGGTCGCTATCAGATCTTTGACGCAAACTCAGTTAATTTCCGGCCGTGCCTGTAATGATGTGCTGACTGCTGTTATCTCGTGTCATCACTGATAACAGTGATACCAACATGCTAAACAATTACCGCCAGATACTAGTTTGTTTATCCTTGTCTGGGAATGGTGTGTTGTGTAATTTCAGTAGCAACAACACAACAACATGTTATTACCCTTCCACGTGGCCTCTGATAACAAAAGCTTTGCGCTTTTGCTCGATTCGTGGTTCGTGATGAAATGTCGTTGGGAATTTTATTGTTTTCACGCTTTTGTCCAGTTTTGATAAGTGAGAGGTCGTGTTAAATATTGTATGGTGTAAATTATCTATAGAGACTGTGTATCATACAAATGTGATGTTAAATTTTACTAGCGGCAAGCCTCACTTTGTAGCTTTAAATCCGTATTAGATTTTTTTGTGAGTCGGAGGCTTAGTTGGTAGCGTCGCGGACTTCGGGTCCAAGGCACTAGTGTCGTGGGTTCGGATCCTGGTCACTGCAGCAAACATTTTATCAGTACAGTTCACCTTCGTACTGTACCGGCTCATCCTTTCTTTGCTGTATGAGTGTATACGATTCATGCAAAGATCTGCAGTCTATGTGGACGGGCAAATGCAAGGTTAAAAGAGGCCTTCAACCTCTTAAAAACAAAATTACAATTTTCTATTGCAAATCCTATCAAAACACCAAAGTTTTGCTCTTCTTTATATTTTCTTCATAAACATTACAATATTTTACTTGAATTCATTAAAACATTACAAACTGTAACGATAACCCTATTTCCTTATGTTTATTTCCTAAAGTAATAGAATATTACGTTACTAGTCCTGAAAATACGAGTTTACCGGACGAGTGTGGTCGTTCCAACGATATAAACAACTCAGTAGTTATTTACATCATTGGGTCGTTCCCGTGCGAGACGAAGTCGAGTGCGGGATTACCAAGAGTCCGGTACACACATTTTGGACGAGTTACGTACGATAGTTTTTTTTTGCAATGCTACTAAATTTGTACAAATGCTTATATATTTTCACTAACTAAAGGACTAAAAATCACTAGCCATAACCAAGAGAGGTTATGTCATCGCCAAATACAGTATAATCCATTATTTTATTAATTAATTACCTGACTATGCTATAATTTTAGCTGTATCTTGTCATTTTCAATGATTTGTACAAATTCAAAAGACAATCAAGCATATTTCATTTCATTTCATTTCAATCAGCTGGTTGGTGTCCGGTAAAACTCATTGCCGTATACATAAGTACGTAATGAAACCCCATTTGATTAAGCTGGCGGGAAACAGCTGTTTTCTGGACTAAATCTTACGTGGGAAGTTCGTCAAAATAGTGTATCGCAAGATGCAAATAAAAAGTTTTATCCCATTAATATGTTCCCATAAAATCAGCTATGTATAGTAAACTGTGAAACTTTTTAAAAGTTACAGATCCAATCCATATAAGATCACAGGCCCAAGTGTGGCTTCTACAAGACGGCCCATTTCCTCACACCCTTGCTAACAAATGCGCCCATTCCCTTGCGAGGGTGTCTGACATTTACCATATAAATTGAACCATTAATCCAGCTTGTGGCCAGCCATTAATTGCTGTTATTAAGTTATTAAACGGCTAAAACCCGACGCAATTGTTAATAGGTAAATACTTTCTAATGAAATTAAACGCCATGAATATGCAAACGACAATACAAGGGGAACCGGCTCGTCGACGTTAACAACGGTTTCTTTCCGTGTTAACTCTATATTTACTGTTGATTGTTTTAATGAGGGTTTTTACTTTGTAGCTAATTTATTTGTGTAAATTGCGCTCGATTCTCACAAGTACATTGCACCTTTATGACCCGTGAATTTTATACGATAGTTAACACATGGTTTATTAGAATAGAACCACTGTGCATCCAATAGTTTGGTCTAATACAACAAAATGTGTAAAAATATATTAATTAAATTTCGCAATTTATTAAGCAATTTTCCGTATAGTGGAGAAGGTACTGTATTACCGTAGGTCTCATGGTAAGACCTAGACCCGGGACCAAATTCATTTAACATTTTTGTATATATGGACACACATATTTTCAGTTAGCATGATAAATCGTGCGTAAATCGGATACAATTTTGTAAAACAGTGTATACCTATGATATTATGGACGATATCACGAACCAGCATGATTAGACCATGGGAACCTTTTTTAAGGGGTAAAAATTGGGTTTCCCCATTTTTATCCTCGAAATAAAAAAATTGGCAACTTATTTTCAAACCATTTTGTAGTACTCGAAAAAATAGTTTAATATACTGAAGTGTTTTTGTGTTCCTAATAGTTAAGGGGAAAATACCAAACTAATATAAATTTGAAATTCCCGTGTATATGAGTAATGAGTTTATGTAGTTTGTTTGTCTTCCCTGTAGCAGCAAACCGAAGTACTCACCTAATGTTATTTAAATAGGGAATAAACAAGCAAATGTTTGAGTTAATACCCAAACAGGCAAATTGGAATTTGCTTAGTCTGCAGGTTTGCTGAAGTGAGGTATTTGTTTAAAATAATTCATTAATGTTTTAATGTTTATGTTATTCCATTCTTTTTGGTGGAGTGAATCATCCAAAATAAAACAAAAACTTGCCTGCGGGATTTCAGTTTTTTTCTGAATAGTGGACCAGCAGCTAAAGATTGGCTTGGAACCACCACGTGGTGGCCCCATAATGGTACTTAAGTACGGAATCTGAGAAACTTTGGTTACTTAGTTTCGTGATGATTCAGTCTAGGGAGCCGACACTCCTACGGACTGAGGCTGTCCTAGGACCATGACCTCTTCCGAATTATATACAATATGTATATTAATTACTAGGTTAGATAGCTGTGGTAAAATAATTAGCGTATATACAATTAATAATTAATAGTATATGTGATTTCAAAACCCTACAGGAGGATTTGAAAATATGAAGGGAGTTGAAAGCTAGGAGGTTTGCTGAAGGAAAATCATTGTTCGTCATTTAGTAACGAATACTCTTTGTACATGATAAATCTCTGAAGGTAGTTTTTAATAATTTTAATTTTGTTTGAAATATTAGGGCATTGTGAGGAATCGGAGAGTTGTGTGTTTGGATTTAAATATATATTTGAGATCATCGTATCGGATACATACGAAAAGACTTCATTTTGAAATGGATTCTACGATTTATAACAATATCAAAACACCTACAAGAATATTTATAGCTAATAGAATTCTAATTCTATTTTTATGATTGGATGTATTTGAACCCGGGCTTCGAGAACCAAAGGTAGTGAGATTTACACGCTCCAGCCGTAAGCTTCCGCACAAAATGTTTCGGACTAGTGACTTTCGGGGTTGTGACTTTCGAACCAGTGCCTTTCGGACTTATGCCATTTAAAGCAGTGCCTAACCGTGTAATTTCTTTCAAATCAGTGCCTTTCGGAGTACTGACTTTCGGACCACTGCCGCACTCCCAGCTTCCTGAGCTATTGATCGAAATTTTCGAGTCACAGCCAAAAACGCTCTAAAATCCTATCAAATCAGAATCAATCCCAATCGTCATCAGATACCACGTCCACACAATCAGCGGGTGACACCGCTTCTCTCGAGATGAGAAGAGAGAGAGAGGATGATATGGCAGGGGTGGGGAGGGGGAGGCTGCGTCAGGTGGTGATAGAGGTGCTCGTGATCCCTCCTCTGTAATCAACGTTTGCCGGGTGTCTGATAGCATCTCAGCTCACACCTTGATCTGCCTTCTTCTCACCGCCGCAGCCGTGCCGTCCAACATCATACCGGAGTTAATTAATTAGTTTATTCCTAGACGTGTCAAGTGTCAGAGTCGGGTGACTTGGGGTTTTTCAGCTAAAAGTTTGTCTGTTACATCTATTCGTTGAACATCCTGCATCCCGTGTATCAAGCTAGTGTAGTTTCCTGGTTCAGTTGTCATTTTCCTACGGTTATCCTGATTTAGTAGTCCCATCTGGTATAATGTTGCAACTGTTTTTGTCAATGATCTTGATTGATCTTGTAATTCATGTGTTCTTTTATTCTGGATCAGATGTTATTTATGTACTCAGTTTGGATCAAATACCTTATCATTCAGTCTGCAATTAATTCTTCGAGGTTTTCCTAACTCAGTTCAAGACATCCCATCTATATGGATCAGCTGTCGCCAATTTTTACTAAAAAAGAATGTAGTTGTGAGAGCCAGTCACAGATTGCGCTCATCGATGTATAATAACTCTACATTGCTCTAGTGTCTAAAACTCTATTTTGTACCTTATTTTTTGTTACTGACATAGTTTCTGGATCACAACAGTTGCTATAGCTCATAGTAAGTCATTCCATCAGTTCGACTTGGTAAAAACCATCTAAAATCGGCAGAAATCAGTAATTTAGATCAGCGCAATCTGTAGGTGGCTCACATCAACTAAGACAAATTTTATTAAAAACCTGGCTACAACTTTAACATGGGGATGGAATGTCTACTCAGTTGTTATTCTAAGTTGTTCTTTGATTTATCTGATCTTATTGTGTTTAGTTCTTCAACTGTATTCTGATTCAGATGTTAGTATTATCTTTAGTTTTTATTACTCGTCTCCCGATTTCTTGTGTCTTAGTTGTTCTTCATTCTTTTACATTCTTCAATTATCTTCTATCCTGTTGTTTTAACTTCCATTTCTTCAGTCTTGTCAACAATATTACTGTTTGGTTCTTCTTTTCTTCAATGCTCATCATAAATTGCTAATCTTCAATGAAATGCTGATTCAGTTGTTTTCCTCAATATACGTCAATAATATTACGATTCAGTTTTTCAGAATCAACGTATATCTCTCTTACGATCATCATGATGTTAGAGCTTCGGTGAGAACGATGGGTTGGTTCCCCAACATGTCTGTAAAAAACTTTGAACCAGTACTTTCCTTTGAAGCTTGCGAGCTGCCTCTGGTCACAAAAAGATTAGCGACATTATTTTTGGCATAAAAATGATGGATTCAATTCTCAGCATATTTAAGAGCAATTTTCAATTGCCACTTTCACTACAAAAAGCCTCTGTGTATAACGTGAATACCGTATGTACTCACACACTTATCAGCCAAGTACACATTTAACTTCTCTGGCTTGGGTAAGATAGAGGCGGATTTGATCTCCGTCGTTGTAGAAAATTGAATTAGGGGTTACAACTGGGCTATGTACACAGCACTTTCCATTGTTCGGCAAGAAAATGTCACCATAAAAGTTCTAATATTCTAATCCTTCACTTTACATTTAAATCGTTTGAGCATCTCTTCCTCAATTTCTTCCGTACACAATGTAAAAGCTGTGGAGCAGAGTAAGGATCACACGTGTCAGCTGAGCGGAAGGGTTACAGATTATCCCAGCTAGGGAGTAGTTTAGGGTGTAGGTCACAACAGTCCGTCTGCCTACCATCTGACTGTGCTCACGCTAACTGTCCATCACTCTAACACGACTGTCTCTCTCTAGCAAACACCTCGCATGAAACAGATCAATCCAGCTGTAAAACACGACTCCCTTGAAGAAAGTCTAGAGATATATTACCCATTCAATAAAGAGTAATCATGATAAAAGCTTATAGCTTTTAAAAAGTGTGATTGGAATTGAAAACTGGTTTAGAAATGTTTAGTGTGATTGGAGCTCACTGCTTGCTTCTTCGGTTTAAACACGATTTACTTAAATATTAACATAGACTAACCAACACAGAATGTTTTATCTGTGATATGACAAATATCTACTCTCTTACTCCTGTGGCCATTGGAAACCTAGGTGGTTTTTGGCCTCGCCAACCATGTGCCTCCAAGCTCTTCCATCCTCTGCCAGCTCCAAGTCTGCTCCCATTCCTCTCTTCGTCCCCTCATCAACCCATCGCATTCTTGGTCTACCTAATGGTCTCCTTCCTTCTGGTATACCTCTGAGTACCATCTTTACCATCTCAAATATCTAACACAAATATCTAACAACAAATATTTACACCCAAATACCTAACAACACAAATATCTAACAACAAAATATCTAACAAACAAATATCTAACACAACAAATATCTAACTCTGCAGAAAACTTATTAAAACACAAGTTTGCAAATTTCTCAATAAAACGATTGATTTCAACTTTCTAAGACGTAACTAAAAAGTCTTGATTACAATAGGTAACGTTATCCCTGGTTTTATGTAGTGTACAGTACATTGCAGAATTGACTGACAAATGAGTAATCTAAATGCAATAATGCTCTCTCATCACGATCAGCTGTAAAACAAAAATCAGCTGTACATGGATTCTAATGCTATTCTTATAGAGAAGATGTTACGTTATATCTCGTTTTCTGGTAACTTCTTGGGTATCTTGATATTTTTCCCGAGTCTCTGGAGTCAAAACCTTTAATTTAAGACCGCTCCCACTTCTCTGCGACTTACCAAACGTCCAAAATTTTCTAGTAAAAGTTTTGTCTTACAGAATTATATTTAAGGATTTGTCTACTGAGCATTTCATTGCTTACTGGCTGTACCTTTTATTTTTTCCACCAATATTTGAATAATCAAACCAATATATACGACATTTTTTTAAACAAATCAAATGTTTTTGTTACAAGAGTTCCTGTTACTCCTTTTGAGAATGCCTAAGTAAAAACCTCTAAGGACAAATTTACACACTCAAGTCCAGGGTAAAAATCTCTGAACATCAAACAAAATCCAGAGTTTCAGAGTAAATCCACCTCATAATCTTCCAAAGACAGATTCAACCAGACTTTTCATCCTCAGATCTACAGACGGATCACCTGGCAGATGATGGCAGTTAGCAAAAACCTAACTCGAGTCTTCTCATTACACAGTTTATGGGGGATTTTATGGGCTTTCACTGTAAAGTATTTGGATAAAAACCGCCAAAGTGTGCCGTCTTGTTATCTTACAGAGGGTCCGGGAACTGGTTAACCCCGTCTATAATATGCTTCGCGAGCCGCTGCGCTTCTTGCAAACCGATACCGCTTCCAATTGCAAGGCATTGTGCGCTGAAGAGGTTTTTGCTTGGTTATTGGCTGTAAGCTATTAAATTCTTAACTGTTATTCATTATCTGGTAATGTGATGTAGAAATATTTTTAATGTTTAGGCCTACTAGAAGCGCCCCGTGGTCGAAACTCGACCATATGTATTGTGCAAACTTCTCTATTTTCACCCCACGCTGTAAATAAAAGGTGTGATTAGAATTTCTTCCATTTAATTAGCCTAACATAGGCCCCATGTTAAATCTCCATAACAAAAGTTTAATTGTCATTTATGACCCAATTAACATAAATATTTTCAAATACAAATTAAAACCTGCACATATAGGACCGATAACCTTTCTTTTGGTACAACCAGTGTGTCATTCGGTCCAGTAGTATGGCCAGGTAACTGTCAAAAGTTTTGCGAAAGTTTTTAATCCTTTATCTGTTTTGAGGGAGGGAAAAATATAGGGGTGCTTTTAGTTTGAAACTAGACCCTCACTACCCTTGGTCATTGGACCAAAAACATTTAAACATTTTAGCTTTTGAGGTTATAAATTAGCTTTGATGCTTTAGCTTTGCAACAAAGCATTAGCCATTTAAAGTAGATTTTAACTTCAATTTTGTTATACAGGGTGGCTTCTCATCAGTGTGACAAAATTTTTTTGGCGTAAGTACAAAGTAAATGCAGTGTAATGATGCATATAAAAGGTTCCAAGTCCAAAAATTAGCTTCCCAAAGAATTATTTTATGTTTTTCAAAAATAACTATGTTTTCAAACTTAATACAGCTATTTCTCAATTACCGGTAAATGGATTTGAGTAGACAATGTCATTTTCGTGTTCTACAATAAATTTTGAATAAGAATAATAGAAAATGACGGAGGATCAGTTGTAAAATCCCCATTGTAAATAGATTCAAAGATACAAATTAAGATGATTGATAAAAATTTAAAAAACATTGGTCTATCGTATTTGTTCATACCCTGTATACAAGAAAGTGGCCAATTATGTTAAAAACTGCGCCATTTTATAAGCTTTCCAACCATATGCTACACTTTTGAGGTTTATATATTCTGATGTTTGTTTTAGAGGTGTGAAAACCAGAAAACAGGGTGTCTTTAACATTTAAAACATAGAAAGCCGGCATGTATTTTAAGGAAAAGTTGTATTTTTGTTTCAGCTTGAACAGTGAAACCAGTAAAAAAGTTCCCTGTTTCTGGTATTCAAACGACTAAAACATACAACAGAATATCTAAACCTCAATAGTGTAGCATATGGTTAGAAAGCTTATAAAATGGCACAGTTTTTAACATAATCGGCCACTTTCTTGTATACAGGGTGTGAACAAATACAATAGACCAATGTTTTTTAAATTTGTATCAAACATTTTAATTTTTATCTTTGAATCTATTTAAAATGGGGGTTTTACAACTGATCCTCCGTCATTTTCTATTATTCTTATTCAAAATTTAATGTAGAACACGAAAATGGCATTGTCTACTCAAATCCATTTACCGGTAATTGAGAAATAGCTGTATTAAGTTTGAAAACATAGTTATTTTTTTAAAACATAAAATAATTCTTTGGGAAGCTAATTTTTGGACTCGGAACCTTTTATATGCATCATTACACTGCATTTACTTTGTACTGACGCCAAAAAAATTTTGTCACACTGATGACCAGCCACCCTGTATATGTAATTCTTTAGACAATGTCGTTTTACAGCTTATATTTTATGGGACAACAACTCAAAGAAAATACAACCGTAACATGTAAAATTATTTACATAGAGTATGGCTGCATTACGCATACACGTGGGCACGTATAGTGTATTTTTCATTTGCGTATATACGTATTACATATGCGCATCTGACCTTCAAGTGCGTATCGTGTATACAAGTATGTGCTTTGAGTGCGTATCGCGTATGTGTTTAGAGTGCGTATCGCTTAAAATATGCGTGTGTGCGTATAGTCCGTATTGCGCATACGCGTGTGTGCGTATAGTACTACTGCGCATGCGCGTGTGCGTATGTGCGTATCGCGTATGCGTATGTCAGCCGGAATGTCACACGACCAGTCCGGGGTTCAAACCAATTACCGGTTATAATTAGTAGCCCATGACTAAAGGCTATCATATTTCAGTGACCGTAATCCGTTCCCATATTAGGTCCGTATCACATATCATCAGTCCATATTTGTTTCGGCCACCTGCGAGCGCATTGGTCATCGGCAATTAAAAGGAAATGCAATATTCGATTGGTTCTTTAACAGTTAATCGATCGAACGCTCCATCAGGGAGGTTGTTTTGTAGCTATAGAAGTGCTGTTGTTTTCAGTGGCAAATGAGTGTTGCTGAGTCATTTGATAATATGCTGGATACAGTTCTATTGAAAATTAATAAGAATATTATTTTAGGGCTTTGCTTGTTTTAACTGTAGAGTGCTAGATTATTATCAACATTCAGAAAATCTCTATCCACGTATAAATCAAGCATTATTATAGACAACGAATGAGGTTCAAGTATATGCATGTCAGTATCCTCAGTTTTATGATACTGGAAATGATATCTTTCACTGATAAAGACTGGTTTACCACACAATTAATTCAAATATGAACAGTTATGTATACTTCAATATATGATTTAATCATTCACATGTACAATTTTGAAATCTCCTACAATCTTTGTCTTGAATAAATGAGACCAACAACAAAATCATTTTTCAAAGATTTAGCGAGACGTTCCAGGAGTTTGGAACTGGAACCAGTAGTTTTAAATTCTACGCAGGTTCGATTAAAATACGCAGCATGTCTCTTTACCAATATAACGAGTGATAAAACAGAATTGTCATTTAATGATTATAAATTTGATCATATCAGTTAAGTATTTCGTTGGTACGTCAATAACTGAATATGAAGAGGTCACAGCTATAGAAGAAGGCTCAGTGAGGCGGAGTGACATTATTGTTACAGACTAGGGGAATGGTTTCGGTCTCATTATAGACCCTACAGTTCGTCTGAGACAAATGAAAATCAGCAAAAGGATGTCCATGAAGAAAAAGTAAATATTTATAAGAAAACTATCGCCTATTATTCGGAAAAATATTAAACATCAAAATTTAAAGTATATGGACTACTCATTGGATCAAAGAAACATAATAATCATAATTAGGTTTAAACAAACGTGTAAAATTTCATGTCATATTATTCTTTTACAGCAGACTACAATGTGTAGTAAGATTTCAGAGTTAAAAATAAATTTGAATTTATATATTTGATATATTGTACAACACTTGTACCAAAACAACACTAAAAAACAACGGTATTCGAACGACGCCCCCAAACATTGACACTATATAAATATGTTTTTGAATGCTCATTAATTGGCCATTGTTACCACCCCTGGCCTCACGGGATGTAGTCGATTTGGAAATTGATACACAAAGCCACAATTCCGCCCCGCGGGGTCTTCCGCCCCGAGTCATTCAATAGTAAATTAAATGAAACAAAATCAGTCTGCGGCAATCTGTTCCGGAAGGGGGTGAGCCAAAACCACCCCCGCGACAAAAGCCCCCGGTTTCGCTTCACGGTGCGGCGGTCGCGGCGACATCGTATTTATTATTTTATAACGGTGTCATTTGTTGGATTTATGTCACAACCCCCTCCCCCACTCGTCGGGCGATTGTTGCTCTTAGTCAGCTGGGGCGGGGGTTGAGGCAATCAAATAAATATTTGCTCCGACCACGTCAGCTGCTACCTAATGATGTTTCCGTGTATGTCGTCTCTATTTGTTGGGGGTTGATCCTGTAAGTTTTAGAGGGGAAAAAATATTGAGAGGTATATAGGCTTGTAGGTGTCTCTACCCTTGTGGCTGGAGTCGGTGCAGGAGTTATAGAATCTATTTTTATCATTTTGAAAACATTTGAACGATTCGACATACATTTTTGGCACTTTGGTATTATACCGACCACCTCGATAAATTGACCTCATAAAAAGATTTTAATTAGATAAATAAACAAAATCTTCCTAACCTAACAACCTTTAGGTTAGGTTAGGTTAAGCTATAATTATTAGGTGTAGTCGTTAGGTGGTTGGTATAATAACAAAGTACCTTTCTTTATAATTTTCAGGGCTGTGAGTTTCAAATTAATCGATTTTCCATAAAGCTACATGTCTCTGAACACATAATTTAATTTGATTTGTTAGGTTAGTTCGGAAACTAACTTGCTTGACCACCCCTGTTATTAAACCTTCCTGCGTACCACTTTCTTTAACTGACTGGAAGATGGTCCAAAACATGTTTATGGGCTAGTATACCCTTTCTGGGCCCTTCCTTGAAGTTTGGAATATTGTTCAGCTTTTGTCGAGCTTTCCTTCACAAAAGCGAAGGACGTTCAGAAAACCCTTTTTTTAATGTTAGTGTCTAGTTAATTTGGTTAGGAGCGAACTTACTCAAGAAATTGTCCAATACATGTACTAGGTTTATTATACCCTGATCCCCTGATTTTCTGGCCCTCAACGTCTTAAATTTCGTCCAATTCGTGTCCATCCTGCTGATCGAATCAGCATGTGTTTCAGCATGAATAAATCAGAACAACAACCTTCTCCAAAACTTACAAACTCTCGAAATTTCTTCCAACCCTAAACAATCTTGAAGCACTAATGCATGACCTCAGGATATCCTATTTACTTTTTGTACAACGCATACACCCCGGGATTCTACGCAGGTGCGTGGTTCACAGTTCCACTCCGCGCACCCCCACAATGCATCATTAGTTTAATGCGCACTTCCAACCCCAGTGTGGGAGCGCAGAAAATAGTCCAATTTGGCATCTGAAATCAATCCGCCACGCCTCGTCTCTATTAGGCCTCTTTCATCCTGATTTTACGTTCTGGATTTACGCAGAATCTAATTAGTTTTATAGGTCAATAGCTTTGCCGTTGAATAAACGTGGAAAGGAAGTATAAAAGTAGGCACACATGAATTTATCTTCAGTTGTATTCTTTCTCGAGTTTTCGGAGTTATTAAAAGTGCGATATTTTATTGAGGCAGGGATTTGAATAATGTCTTTAATGACCTTTTACCATAATTAATAAATATGCTGCAGGTAAAGATACAAATTTTGGTTTATTATCGACGTGAATTATCAATTAGAAGTGGTTTCAATGGTAATAATTCCTGATATGAAGATTGAATACTAAATAATTCACATACAAAATAATGTCTGTATCCCTACATAAGAAGCATTAGCAACATATAAAATAAACTATGGAATTGTCCATTGCATAAAGTGTATTTTAGAAGGAATTTTTTATATTTGATTTCAAGATATAAATAGTAATAATACTTAATTTATCGCGAATAGTATACTGTGCAGTAATAGAACCTAATCAATCAAAAAAGTTGCATTCAGTAAGACCTCACATCCAATTCATAAATCTCCTCTGTTCCTTAAACATAGTTTGAGAATCTAATGAAACTAATTTTATATTTATAAGGTATAGTGCTTATGTATTTGGTTCCCAACCAAACCATAGATAATTAAAGATATTTGTATCCAAGCGGCCTGTCGTAACAAAATTTAAATCTAGCTACAGCATCTAATCTAAGTACCTGTTTTTACTTTAGCAGTGTATCTTTTCTTAAAAATGTACATGAACATGTCTGCAAGTAATATTAATACAAGATCCTTTTATCAAATAAATTTCCTGTTCACATATTGCTACACAACCAATTTTAGACAAAACACACCTCAAAATAAGCACTCAAACACAAACCACCAAAACGCAGCCTAAAACAATAGTTTTATTTTCAAACAATCGTATCGATCAATCAACCCTATTGTGGACTCACAATGGGAAAGTCATTGATTTATCTAAACGCCATTTCCGCTCGACCAACGTGAAAAGCAAAAAAACAAAAGGGTTGGTCACAATGGGGAGTCATGAAGTTTGTACGTTCATTTATTTCTCGCTTTGTTCTCGCCGCCGATACTTCGGACAAAGCATCGATTGATTGGTCTCTTGATGCATGGACGATATCTGTCTGTGTGTTGGTATTCTCTATGTCTATCACGGCCACCCACCTCGAGTGGTTTTGTTTGGTCAAATGTGAGTGGTTTTGTTTGGTCAAAAGGGAGTGTTTTCGTTTGGTCAAATGTGAGTGGTTTCGTTTGGTCAAATGTGAGTGGTTTTGTTCGGTCAAATGTGAGTGGTTTCGTTTGGTCAAATGTAATAGTTTCGTTTGGTCAAATGTGAATGTTTCGTTTGGTCAAATGTGAATGTTTCGTTTGGTCAAATGTGAGTGATTTTGTTTGGTCAAATGTGAGTGGTTTTGTTTGGTCAAATGTGACTGGTTTCGTTTGGTCAAATGTGAGTGGTTTCGATTGGTCAATAATGTGAGTGGTTTCGTTTGGTCAAATATGAGTGGTTTCGTTTGGTCAAATGTGAGTGGTTTTGTTTGGTCATGTGAGTGGTTTCGTTTGGTCAAACGTGAGAGGTTTCGTTTCGTCAAATGTGAGTGGATTCGTTTGACCAAATGTGAGTGGTTTCGTATGGTCAAATGTGAATGGTTTTGTGGTCAAATGTGAATGGTTTTGTTTGGTCAAATGTGAGTGGTTTCGTTTTGGTAAAATGTGAGTGGTTTCGTTTGGTCAAATGTGAGTGGTTTCGTTTGGTAAAATGTGAGTGGTTTTGTTTGGTCAATAATGTGAGTGGTTTCGTTTGGTCAAATATGAGTGGTTTCGTTTGGTCAAATGTGAGTGGTTTTGTTTGGTCATGTGAGTGGTTTCGTTTGGTCAAACGTGAGAGGTTTCGTTTCGTCAAATGTGAGTGGATTCGTTTGACCAAATGTGAGTGGTTTCGTATGGTCAAATGTGAATGGTTTTGTGGTCAAATGTGAATGGTTTTGTTTGGTAAAATGTGAGTGGTTTCGTTTGGTCAAATGTGAGTGGTTTCGTTTGGTCAAATGTGAGTGGTTTCGTTTTGGTAAAATGTGAGTGGTTTCGTTTGGTCAAATGTGAGTGGTTTCGTTTGGTAAAATGTGAGTGGTTTTGTTTGGTCAAATATGAGTGGTTTCGTTTAGTCAAATGTGAGTGTAATCACGCTCAAAATATGTTCAACTGATTGTCATTGCAGTTGAAATTCATCTAATGTATCGGTTTGTTAGTTTTCATTAAACATTTTTTTTCCAGTGTTATGCAAGGGGTTTTAATGTAGCGGTATTTTAGGCTATTTTCAACCAGTTGGCAACGAATTTTAAATCCCTTTATTTCTCAGTGGCAATGGCAAGTTTGTTACGAATTTTTATGTATTTCATGTTTTTTGGCGAATTCTATTTTACTGTATACATTATGTGTTAAGTATTTTATTGATTAAAATATATTTTTGCCTTTGGTCTTGCTCCAACCAAGGCCCCACTAGAAAAAGCTTTTTCTATTGGGGCATTGCTCCAACACATGTTTTGGGTCTTAAAATATTAGGATGTGCTTTTTTGATACTGTTGTTTGTTTATGTTGGAAATTAACAAATAGATTGTACTCAATTAAATTGATTTTAATTATTTTCTTACAGGTATTTTTCCCTAAATTTCTAACCTCAAGACACCTCACGATTTAAACGAAAAAGAAAATATATAAGGTAAAATCTTTTCCTAAATACATATCATTTGGTAGTACTTAAGTCTGGTGCTAAATTATATTTTCACATCTCATAACTCTTTCCTATCCATTCATTATTAGGATTGTTGGATTATAAATTGTGTGAAAGTGTGAAATTTGACTTCGGCAATGTTCATAGAAGCAAATTTATAATTGCCTTTGACGTTTGAAAAGAAAAGGGTTGCCAAACTTCCAGCTTTCCATGATAACCACCGGTGTTTTCAACTATCTTAAAGTTTTGAAAAAAATCCAGAACGACAAATCGTACAGGAAAACAATTAATGTTGAGGTTTCAAATATGAATAGTTTTAAATCATCAAAATAAGATATGTTATTGTTTCAGTGGGATGAAAAAAGTGGAAAATAGCTGTAATATGCCATGGGCCAAAATGGTGTAATATTAAATTTAATTTCTTATATATTATGATTCAGATTAGCAAAGTATATTCCGAGCATGTTTTATTTATAATTGATGTATTACCTATAGATGGTCCCCGATTATTTCCCCGCACATATATATGCTCTGGTTTCACTGAGTATATCTTTGGCAAGCGTAATATAAACACTAACAGTCCCAATTACAGGACGTATTTTTATTTACAAAATAAGATGTGTTGGATTTATTTTTATGTGTATTATTCATTGTGGCCCTTGGCTGTCAATATTATTGACGAAATAAAATGGTTACCTTATCCAACCACAGTTGTTGGTATGAAGACTAGTTTCGTTCCATAGATCGACTCTTAAAGAAACTACCACACTACAATAATTGAAACTCGTTCTTTGACAAAATAGTTAAAATGTAATAACAATTTATAAAAGTGATTAAAACTTTACTGACTGGCCAACACTGACTATCACTGCCACTGACAAAATAAAACTGATTGAATCATGTTTCTTCTTCTCTCTAGTGCCACCTGTATTTCTGTTTGTTTTGTTCTTCTTATTTTATACTTCTTTGATTGGTAACTTGTCAATATGTGTATGTATCAATTATAATATTATGCGAATTTATGGAAGGGAGTGTGATAATTTAGAATTATACATGGGTCGAGGTTTTTAACTTTGTAGATGGTGAATCTTTCTTTAATATTATTCTTTAACAAGTTTAAAAAAGAGTTTTTCAGTTTTTTTAAAGAAGCTATTGACATACCACAATGTATTAATACATTGTATTGCTGATTTGGTTGCATAAACAATTACCTAATGATGTTTTAAGGAACAAAAATAGTTGTTTCACTAACTGTGGCTGGATAAGGTAATCATTTTATTTGATCAATTATAATGTTTATGTTATAGCAGAAACGGAATGAGAAAATTTGTATGAATGCAGTAGTTACCAGGTTTATAAATTGAATAGACACCAACATTTAATATGAAGTATAATATTTAAGTCCTCCCACTCCTCGAGGAACATACACGTTGCGTTTCCACGGAATATGCATTGCAACTAGTTTCATACATAATAACATAAAAATTGATCCTAAGTAAAGCTTAAAATAAGTTCCCAAACAAAAGCTCGGTCCCGAGGAGTGACTGTATCTAAATAACTACCAAACTCGAATGATCATTGTCGAAGTCTGTGTCCTCTCCCCTTGGCGAAACGTGGGACTAGGTTTAGCTAGTTTCATCTAAATGACCACTGGGTAAACAAAGCGTTTCCTAAGCAAAGCTCAATCCCCAAGGATTGACTCTATCTAAATAATTACCAAACTCGTATGGTCCTTGTCAAAGTCTATGTCCTCTCCCCTTAGCAAAACTTAGTACTAGGGTTAGCTAGTTCCATCTAAATTACCACTGGAACAAACAATAAGTTTCCCAAGCAAAGCTCGGTCCCCAAAGAGCAACTGTCGTCTATTTGTTGAAGTCTATGTCCTCTCCCCTTAGCGAAACGTGGGACTAGGTTTAGCCAGTTCCATCTAAATTACCACTGGGGCAAAAAAAGTTGCTCAAGCAAAGCTTAGTCCCCAAGAAGCAACTTGTCGAATTCTAAGTTTTTTCCCCTTCGTGAAACGTGGCACTCGATTTAGCTAGTCCCATCTAAATGGCCACTGGGACAAACAAAAAGTTTCCCTAGCAAAGCTCGGTCCCCAAGGAGCAACTTGTTGAATTCTACGTCTTCTTCCCTTTGCGAAACGTGGGACTAGGTTTAGCTAGTCCCGTCTAAATTACCACTGGGACAAATAAAGAGTTCCCTAAGCAAAGCTCGGTCCCCAAGGAGCAACTTGTCGAATTTTACGTCTTCTCCCCTTTGCGAAACGTGGGACTAGGTTTAGCTCGATCCATCCAAATTACCACCGGGGCAAACAATGAGTTCCCTAAGCAAAGCTCGGTCCCCGCAAGTGATCTCGCTAATGAACCACCGAACTCGGTTGATCTCGTGACGTCACGAGGCGGCGAGATACGAGATACGAGCGTTGATGAAATCACGTCATCAGTGATCTGTGACAACCCGGCCATCACATTACATTTTATAGCGATGGCGGCCCTTTAGCGGCTAATAGACCAATATTAACTACACATACATCATACACCGGATACGTGGTTCTTTATTTTCAATATGTTTACGTTTATTGCAGGTTATTATAACCGGAGATTTATGTTGAAGGATGCTGAAAGCGTGGGTTGGTGATGGAGCTGCCGAGGTTGAGGGAACGGTAGCTGGGTGGATTCTTCCGCTTGTTTGGTGGAAATCGTAAACATTTTTCGATATAAAATGTCATGAAGGAGGTATGAAGGATTTTCATTGTACAGTTTTCATCGATATAAAATTAATGTAGATACGAGGGTTAATCGTTCACCAAGAAAGATTGGATTCAAAATATGTTTTCCATGACTTTAGGTCTTTCTTATTTATTTTACAAGAAGTTTTGATTTGTGTACTGAAAGTGTCCGTCTACTTGGGCCTTGATAGGTTTGCATGATCTTATTGCACATTTTATTATTTTTCAAATATGTATACACGACCGGAGAGTACCGTTGTCTCATTTTGCTGGTCCGGGTTGTACAACCAAGAAAAGTGTAAAATTTTAAATTCACCCTAAAATAAGAGAAACATTTAGTCCCCATCAGCTCACTCAAAGGTTATTCTACACGAAAAACACTACAAGATTACGATTCCATAATTGAAAGAGCAGTTTACTTTCTGTATTGAAAGTCAATGACGAAACGCACCAACTCAGAGACAGATTGTATGGTTTGTAGTTTTATTGTCGACGTTGCATTACAGTGTTACCAAACATTTAAACATCGAAACAAGCTTCAAGTTTTGCAAGATTACCTGCAGTTTCAAAAGTGAATGCCGAAACATTCAAACAACCCAAAGTATTTTGTTGGGCCAACCGGTAGGTTTTAATCGACAGCAACGCTATCAATTGTTATCAAACACAAACAATATTAAACTAAGTCATATTTTGCTGAGAAATGTACTTGAAGATAATGTGAATGTCGACACATACCTAACATTTGAAAGAGATTGTTTGACTTGCAGTGAAAATGTTGGACAACGCTCTCAAATGTTACCGTACATAAAATAACTTTGATACTTCAAAATCGAATAAAAAATGCACTTGCTGTTTCCGAAGTCAACATCGAATCATTCAAACGTTCAATCATTCAAGACACTGCAGGGTCTGCAGGTAAACGCAGCGTTGGATGAATAATGATCAGACCTCTGATCTTGAGATAAGACAGCTGATCTGATAAGGATATGACCAGTTAAATAAACACTACCTTCAGTGATGGCCCGCTTACACCTCCGCTGCCACCTGTAGTTAGGCTTCCGCCACAGCTGTTCAGCGTTTTGGGAAAGTTTAGGAGAAAAAAGTATTGTTCGTGGGATAGATAATAATTCATTTTACCTCTGTTAATTTATTACTGTTGTGAATTTAAATAATTACATTGTGAAAGGTACTCAATGCAATTTTAAAAGTACAACTCCTTTTTGAGTCCCTCGACTGCATATGTTGAATTATTTTATTATATTGTTGTGCTTCCACTGTGCCACAGATGTTTTGGGAAAGTTTTAGGAAAAAGTATTAAGAAAATTTAGCATTTAATTCTTTTATTGGATTTACATCACATTAATGTTATTTTGATGCACAGTTGCAACAATCCTACATGCTAGTGGTAGTGTTAGACTTCGGTCCTTGAGGTCCCGGGTTCGAATCCCACAAAATCGCCTATGGATTTTATCCAAAATAATGCCAAAACCCATAGGACTAGCCTGAAGTAATGTGAAAAACAATCCCGGACTCGTGCCTAGCATCGTAAGACAAAAAGATCCTGCCTGTTAAGAGAATTTTTAGTTGATAAACAAGTAAATTGTTTTGGATTGATTTATATAAACTATTGTTTTTAATACCTCCGTTGCGGTTAACTTGCATACAAAGTTAACTGTCAGTTAGTTTGTTGAGTTTTTATTCCAACAGTGTCACATAGTTGTTCGTCACAATAAAAGTCTTCGAGGTCTTTGTGTGACAGTTCTCAAGTTTCGTTAGTTCTCTTCAGATTCGTGAAGTGGGCGTTTAACCTGTTTCAACACCTATTGAATGAAGGACGAAACTGTCGTCGGGTTTCTGACAATGATGTTTTTTATAGATCAAAAGACGTCGATTCCCTTCATTAAAATATTCCCATCGTAGCTAACATACATCAAAAACGTATAAACAAATATACATTTATTTTGTAGATTTAAAATACAACTAGGATTATACAAAATTACACTTAATCGTTATACACAACGTGTTGTTATTTTTCTGCTACCAGGGAATTGCGTAAGGTGAAAACGTTTAGTTATTTTAAATCTGTTTTAAATGGTTGCCTTCGAGCAAGATGGAAGCAAATGATAATTTTGAAATTTTTTTTATGTAACGCTTAAGTTGACATCATATGGCCTTAATTTAGTCACTGCCCATTCAAAAATAAATGTATATCCTACAAGCAGAGTATCCATCCTTCGTACGGGGTTGGCATATAAGTATAAAATGCTTATTGCAGTTATACTCAAGCTTTGCGTTTGCAATGGGAGAGGACACAGTTTCATAAAATTTGCTTCTTTAAATTCACGGTATATTTATAGTATTACACATCTACCATGGCCATAATGTTCTACCACTTCACCTAAACAAAAGAGAAAAATAAGTTATTAAACACTTTTTAGAATATCACAAATTATTCATGAAGTCAAAAACATTAAGATAACTGTACAAAGTCCTACTTTGACAGTTCTCAATGTGTATCAAAGTTTTTGTTACTGCTTAGTTCAAATTAGCTGTTTTCATAAATGCAGAAAATAATAGTGCTGCACCCTATTGGTAAATCTTATAACTTAAATGCTTTTGTATATGATAGAACCAACATTTTTAGTTGAAACAGCTGACTAAATTCTTTAATTCCCTTTAAATATGAATACTCAAAAGGAACACTCATGGGGAACTAAAGAGCCACTGGGGCGGAGCCCGAAAGGATTTTTGAGATAAGAATATGTCTATATGTTAATCGGGAATGTGAGCTATCATCATGCCAAATTTCAGTCAAATCCGTCCAGTGGTTAATGCGTGATTGAACTTCAAATAAACAGACAAACAATTAAACAAACAAACAAACAAACTTTCACATTTATAATATTAGTAAGATATATTGTAGGCAAACATGTTTCTCAAAAACCTTTTTGTCTCGGCTAGTGTGCATCGCAGGGAAAATCTACGCATACTGCTAGAATGTTTTTTGCCTGTATATGTGCTGTAAATTAAAATTGGCTCAAAAATAAGCACTAAATTATTTAAAAATTAACAAGGGGCTTGATAAGGTTGGCCATCCAGGTGACGAAATATAAACAGAAAATCAAAACAAATGGAAGAAATTCCAATCACATGTTTTATTTACAGCGTAGGGTGAAAATAGTGAAGTTTGCACAATACATATTTTTGGTCGAGTTATCGACCATGGGGCGACCTTTATCAAAAACAGCATAAGATTATCAACGCGGACTTTTTACTGGATTTACCGAAGTAATACACAATGTGATCAAAAGTGAGAGTGCACAAAATAAAACCCGGATTTTGTTTGAGAGCAAACACTTAACTGCTAAAAACACTCCGGAGTAGATTGAAACGATAAATCGTGGGAGTTACTACGCGGAGAGAACAGCTGACTTTCCTCCACTCACATTAGGTCAGCAATAAATATAACAAATACGAACACTACCAGAGTTTCCACTCAAACAAGTCCCTCCCTTCCACACCGATATGACTCTTGCTTTAGTACTGCGTAAAACTGTAGTATTTTCGTGTATTTTATCAAGAGAGAAAGTGTGTGTTGGAATTTTTAGTATTACTGTTGAACGAAATAAATATCTTTTTACATGCATGGATCAATTAAATGAAGTTTGTTACGATGCTCATTGTAGAAAGAGGTCTAAGACAAAACACAAAATATATAAAATAATATGTTGTATGAACAATTACTTAAAAAACATGTAATAGAATATTGGCCGAAATAAACAGTACTGAAATGGTTCATGGATTCATCTTCAGTGGTGAAATGGTTCATGTATTCATCTTCAGTACTGAAATGGTTCATGTATTCATCTTCAGTACTGAAATGGTTCATGGATTCATCTTCAGTAGTGAAATGGTTCATGTATTCATCTTCAGTACTGAAATGGTTCATGTATTCATCTTCAGTACTGAAATGGTTCATGGATTCATCAGTACTGTTTATTTTGGCTAGTATCGGTAGTGTATATGCAATTGAACGCATATAATTAATGTTCTGGTTGGATTAATATAAAAAATATTGTACTCCTCCTGCAAATGTATGCCAAACACAATCATTGATGCGTGATTGGTTTATTGATCAAAGATTTCCATGAGCCTACTGTAAGGTCTGAATCTTTGAAATCGCAAATCGCATTTATTTAAGTGATAAACCCGTTCTCCGTTGGTTTAGGGCACATCTTAAGCCAAGAGTCCACCTATAAACCCTCTACGCGAAGAGAACCATACTGGTGCTCCCCTCTACGTATAGCCTTTGATTTAAATTTAATTGTAACAAATTCACCCCTCGTAAATCGGTAAATCATCTCTGAGAACACAACCGGGACATTAATCTAACCAAATTCGTCTTACCGTGACCAAAACCGCTGCACACCCGACCGTGAAATGGAAGTTGGCAAAATAGCCGATTAAACATAGCAACCCCCGATCCGGCTCGAAGGACCAGAATAAGCAGCTGTAGCCGTAGTCGCGCGGGGACAAAACCCCAGACATCCGTGACGATCAGCATCCGACACGCTGCCGTAATACACGTATAATATATATCAAAGTGTATTGTAAATATTATTCTTGTAGTCACGCCGCAATGCGTGACCGGTACATATGT
Organism: Macrosteles quadrilineatus; assembly: GCF_028750875.1. Lineage (NCBI taxonomy): Eukaryota > Metazoa > Arthropoda > Insecta > Hemiptera > Cicadellidae > Macrosteles > Macrosteles quadrilineatus. The sequence continues at coordinate 67,378,760 of NW_026542599.1, forward strand.
TTTGAGCCATTGTTCGGCTCATCCTCACAAACCGTTCCTCTCTATTCATTTCGGTTCCAAATCGAACGCGCCTTTCTTATTCTTCTGCGCCCCTCTCGGAATGAGAACGAAATCGAAATGTTATGGTTCGGATTGGATTGGAATACGTTTGTCCCACGTAGAGTGTTCCCAGACGGAAATTAACCCCGATTTGGGTGGGTAAAAAAGAGAATTAGATCGCATACGTGCCGGCCATTGTATCAATAGCGGCGTCTTCTGTAGTTATTGAAACTGTCGGATCGTCTATTGATATCTGGATGCGGAATGTCAGATGTGGTCGCGGTGGCCTGGATTGGGGTGAGCAATATTGTAGAATTGGAGTAGTGATAGACTAACATGTATTTCTACTTGTATCCTAACTAATACTAAAATGCATTGTCATTGAGTTATTGATTGTAAATAGATACCGGTAGTTTATTTTCTTATTAAAATGATTCGTTGTGTGAAGATAGTGTTTTGCCTTTCGCAATCACCATCCTGTTTAACCGTTAATATAAAAAGTGTAACATAGTTCTCCTGGCTGAAAGGTAACTTGCACCCCTACTTAACTTTTCAACCATCGGTTTTAACTTTTGAAATCGGTTTGCGGCAACCTTCTTAGATATAAGGGGCTACAATCATTATGGTCAATTTTGAAAATTTTGCCCTTAGAGGTAGCGGGGGTAGGGGATAGCTCAAAATTTTCAAAGACAAGTATAATCGAGTTTGGTATCATTTTACAGGTCTTGACGAAACATAAACATTGACATAAAGAAAACCAAAATCGGCTCACTAATAACAAGATGGCGCCCTAAAACGATTCAAATCCAAATAACCATGAGGGTGGCAAAAAAATTTACTTGCACCCTCTCTAACTTTTTAACTATTTCAGATATTTGAAATCGGTTTGCGGCAACTTGTTTGGATTTGGAGGACTACAATAATTATGGTCAGTTTTGAAAATTTTTTATATTTGTTTTCCTTAGAAATCAGCTTAGATACTGGATCAGTTAAAGACACTCACGGGTTTTATGATAGGACTAGAGGTATATTTTTACTACCCATGGACGATAGTTCTATACAACGAAACCAAAACACATTTAAAAGGGGATCTGAACACTTAAAAACTTAAAAAATATCAAATTTTTGTTTTTTGTCTTATTTTATTCTTTAGTTTTTTCTGAACACGACGATGTATAATATATAGTATTACAGGGACTATAAATAATAAAAATATTTAATTTAAAATTTGGTGTACGGTGCTGCAGGGCTAAACTTGGGCCACTCTTAGTTGGTTTTGTTATAGTGCTCTTTGGAATATTCACCCGCTATATTCAAGTGGCTGTGGTTACCCAAATAAGTTCTTGGTGCATTTGACAGCAGACAACAAACTTCTTCTTCTTCATTAGGCTTCCACATATGTTCTGTTTGTTGTGTAAACATAACCCTGTTTCAACTTCAAGTAGTTTTGTCTTAGTTAGTTTGTGTTTGATTTATTAGTGGATTGTGTAGCAAAATGACTAAACCAAAGGGTGTTTTCAAGAAGCGTACATTCAAAGGGAACCGATATAAAACCAAAGTAATACCTATAGAGCAGGTACAGGAAACACAACCTGGACCTTCAGGCACATCTAGTCCTAGGCCTAGCACTCCGAAATCAACCTCCTCTTCAGTAAGTTCTTCTAGAAAGAAGTTATCTTCAAGTGATACAAAATATAGTGACTTCCAAGGTGATTCTGGCAATGTAATTGTTTCCTTGGAAACACTCATTTCAATGTTTGATGAGGTTTTTTGTAAATGTGGTGCTTCAGTCAGTGTATCGGAAGTTATTTCATCGAGGAATGGTTTAGTAAGTAAGCTGTGCCTAACATGTAATGAATGTGACTTTGGAAATAGTTTTTGGACCTCTCCAGAATGTAAGCCTAGGCCTAATAATATTGGTAAAAATCTGAAGTTGTTTGAGGTTAATGTTAGATTTTTTTACGGGCTCAGGTGCATTGGCAAAGGCCTTGAAGCCGGAAAAATGCTTTGCGCCATGTTGAATCTTCCCCCTCCCAACTTGGCTAGAGCAAAACACACTAAAGTAGTATCAGCATGTTTAGAATTAGTGGCTGAAGAATCAATGCAAAGAGCTACCAAGGAGGCTGTGCAACAAAATGATGGTGACTCAGATATTAGCGTAGCATTCGATGGGACGTGGCAGAGACGCGGTTTCAAGTCAAAGAATGGGGTTGCCACTATCACCAGCATTGACACTGGTAAAGTCCTTGATTTTGAAACTTTGACCAAATTTTGTAGTGGCTGTTCTAAAGCTAAGACCCCGGAACAAAAACAAAAGCATGCACCACAATGTGTCAAAAATTATGAAGGATATAGCGGAGGGATGGAGACGCAGGCTGCAGTAACGCTCTTCAATCGCTCGGAATTAAAACGGAATGTTCGCTATGTCAATATGTTAGGGGATGGAGACTCTAAGGCCTACTCCTGTGTAAAAGAGAGTAAGCCTTATGATGATGTAGATGTATCAAAGCTGGAGTGTGTAGGCCATGTCGAGAAGCGGATGGGTACGCGCCTCCGAAATCTGAAAAAGACAATGGGTGGAAAAGAACTTGCGGATGGTAAGTCTCTAAAAGGGCGAGGGAGACTGACTGATAAAGTCATTGATGAGCTTCAGTCATATTATGGCAATGCAATTAGAGGAAATACAGACAGCCTAGACAAAATGTATAAGGCAGTATGGGCTACCTTTTATCATCGCCTCTCCACCGATGAAAACCCATGTCACTCATACTGCCCACCACCACCTGACACATGGTGTAAATATAGAAAAAACCCAGAAGGGTATGAACACAAAAATCCAATACCTGAACCTGTTATGCAAGCAATAAAATCCATCTATGTAGACCTAAGCAACAAAAACTTACTGAAAAAATGTCTTCATGGGCGTACTCAGAATGTGAACGAGTCGTTCAATAACGTAGTTTGGTGCCGAGTGCCCAAAAATAATTTTGTCGGGAAGCAGACTCTGCAGTTGGGTGTTCAGGATGCTGTAATATCCTTTAATGATGGGAATGTAGGTAGGCTGAGGGTTTTGGAAGAAATTGGTGTCCAAAATTTGGGCAAAAATACCATTTCAGTTCTACAGAAGTTTGATGCGGACCGAATTCGAAAAGCGGACAGGGCTGCGGAACTAATGACCAAGGAGGCAAGAATAAAGAGAAGGAGACAACTGCTAGAAGAAGAAGAGGGCCATGGAGATGACTACTGCCCAGGAGGTTTTTAAGCCATGTGAGTTAACCATTTATTGTGTTTTACCTGGAAAATCACCATAGCAACGGTTTTCTGTGTTTTTCCGAAAATCTATTTTTCCCCTACAAAAGACCCGTTTTCTCAGGAATGGCTGATGCCAGTGACCTGAAATTTTTAACCATGGTAAAATAACTAGTAAGGCATTTGCTGAACTAGAATTATAGCAATTTGACTGTTCCTTTTTATATTATTAAATAATATATGAGTAAAAACGTGGATATTTTTTATATATATTTAAAAAAATTATAATTTTTTTATTTTTAGGGATTGAAGATTAATCCTAGTTCAGTGTACTCTTCTAATGTCAATAAAAAACATATAAAAATTGGAGTTATGTATCATGAGTAGTTTCAGAGATAAAGGGTCATTAATATTGAAAAATTAACATAGGCTCTTATGGGCCGTTCAGCTCCCCTTTTAAACGTATTGAAGAAGTTAGTCCTAATAATAGGAAATATAACTTTTCAACCACTATCTTCAGCATTACAATATCCACAGAACAAATCAAAAGCGTTCATGATCAGGACTAATTGAATAAAGTATTTATCTTCAAAAATACTATCACTATTTGAATAAAACCCATACAATATACATGTACTGTACTTGAGCTCAAATTGAATAAAAACTGTTAAATATTGAAAGCCCACTTATAAACTAGTACATACAATACTTGCTGATAAACCTAAAATAAGAATGTTAGTATGTTTTAATGTTATTTTCATTTTGGCTTTAAATCGTATGTAGCCTATGTTCAACGTTTTAGATCATTACGATGGATGCGTAAAAGGAAGAAATGTCTTTTTGTAGTTTTGTCTTACAAAATGTTCATAGTCCTTATCTTCACATCCATGGACGCTAGATTATAACACAAAAACATTAACCAAAAAATGTACTTACTTCCTAGTAGGTTACGACATATTCAAATACTATAACTTAAAAGCCCATGGTGATTGTTGAGATTTGAACCCAGGACCTCTAGGACCAAAGGCAACTAGAGCTCCCTGAACACTGTAGCGCTGAAGACAGAGTTTATCAATCCATTACCTGCTAGAGCTTTGGTAACCCAACTACGATCAAACAAATTACTGTACATACATTTCATACATACCGCAAACAGTTCGTTACAACGATGCGGCCTGAGCCTTGCCTCGGGCCTTCGCCCATTCCAGCCATAATTGCTGAACAAGATATTAAATGTAAACGACCAATATGTCAGCCCGGTAATTAATGCCCATTGTCTGGGCTTATTAATTTATCAAGCCGGCCTAAGTTGAAAACAGTTAAAAAACGTAATTCCCCGACCATCAATCTTAGGCGTCATTAGTGCTATAAAACTTTACTTTGGTCATTAAATGTGTGTAATGTTCTGAGGTTGCTGATTACTCGGTATTGCGGTGGATGTGGTTATTTAGCTCGGGTTGGAGTTTATTGGCTACATAGGTTAGGTTGGTTAGGTTAGGTTAGGTTAAGCTAGGTTAGGTTAGGTTGGTTAGGTTAGGTTAGTTTAGGTTAGGCTAGGTTAGGTTAGGTTAGGCTAGGTTATGTTAAGCTTCCTAGCCTAACCTAGTTATTGGTTTTAGCGAATTTCCCATTTAGGGAATAGCTATTACTGTAGGTCTAATGGACCTTGACCCGGGACCACTTTACTTTTTCATTTGCGTCTCTCAGAGTCAACAACAGAATCATCATGTGTCACGATAGTTTGAGTAAAAGTGATTCATACGTTCGAACGAATTTGTGAATAAGCGTGATCGAACTATGGGAATTGGGTTTTATGGAGGGTTTTACAGGTCAGAATGAAATATCCCATTTCATCCTGTTTGTAGAGCTAAATAAACTAGTAAGTTAGTGTATGAAGTCGTTTTACGTCTATTGAATCTTACGGAGAGTAAGAGTAAACTGTTGTAGTTTACTTGTTTATAGATATATTTTGATAAAATTTGGAAAATTAATTGATTTCATACTAGACTATTAACTTTTAACCAAAAAATTCACTACGCTTTATTGCGTTCCTTGTAGCAGCAAACCTAAGTGCTCATGGAATATTTTAGTAGAAATCCAACCAGGAAAATGTACTTAGTCTGCAGGTTTGCTGGGGCGGGAGTAGTTTTGTTATATCGTTTACATTATGGATACTGTAGTAGGAATTTAATTTACATAAACCAGCTGTTGCAATTTTTTACCCAAAAAGAGAACATAATTGAACTAGCCTTTTCAAAAAAATTAAATTTGTTGTAAAATAATGTTTTAAACACGTATTTTTACTTCATATCCTAGGACGTTAGGTTCTAGCCCGGAACTTATTTGCACATTACTTCAGGCTATCTCTAGAGGATTGTGGCATTCACATGGATAAAATTCACTGGTGATTGGTGGGAATTGAACCTGGGACCTCACGCTTCGAAGCCCGTGCTGTACCCCTAGACCAACCCGCTTCCAAATCTTTAAACACTACCTAAATAGGTTATAGTTTCCAATTAATTGCTATTCAGTTTGGACTGCTTACAAAAGTTAAAAATTTGTGTGACATCAGCAAACACTCAAGGCTTAACTCAATTATCTTTTTCCTCCAAAACTAGCCACAACTTTAACATTGACGGGAGATGGAATGTCATTTAAGAATCCCTTTTAAAAGGTTCTAATCGTTAACTATTTGCATTGAATTGTGCATGTATTTATTAATTCTGCATCTGTATACACTGTTTTGAATGATACTAGTATGGTTTGATTCACATTTTTTTAAGTGGATTAATATGTAAAAATGCAACTAACATTGTAATTTTTTCAACCATAAATATTTATAAATGTGTATACTATGATAATCATTGTTGAAAACTATTATTTTCTTATTCCAAAAAGAAAAAATTCAGCGAAAGCAGTGTTACACATTTTTAACAAAATATGCTTTACCTATGTCAATGCAGCTCAAATAATAGTGTAACTACGTTACGGCCGTTTCGGCATTGCAATGCCATCGTCATACTACGAAATCTCGGCTGACGTAGCGTCGTTGAAGTTAAAACACATACACACACGAACAATACAAATAACATTACATTTTACAAAATCGATCAGGCCTGTCGTACTAACTGCAACGGTTGACATGTTTACGTTCCGAGCAAAACGCCGACAGCTCAGGGGCTAAAACATGGATTTTAACACATTTTTGACTAGTGATTAAATTTTTATACTAAGATCTCTACTCAGGATCATTTACACTAGTATGTCCAAGATACAAATGTGACAAAAAATAAATGCCGTTCAGTAGCAAGACTAAACTAATCGCCACGTTCGGCCACTTCCGCTTGTAAATAGCCACTTGAATGACCCCAACGATAAACTCGCATGTAATTGTAATTTCGATCGGCGAAAATCGGCAACCACAATCCGACTCAAACACAAAAAACGTTCGATCACGCAGCGATCCCGATCAGAGTTGACATTCTTGCATTAATAAGAAAGTAAATTAAAGTGATAGACGACAGATAGTGAAATAAATCAAACCTTAACCACTTCGATACCATCTTGAGTTATACCTTACATTAACAAAAGGCGAGCTTATTTAGGTGCCAAATTGCTAATGCATATTTATACGAGTAATGGCATTTATTTGTTATACGAGATTACATCGCGAATGAAAATTAGACAGCGGGAAATTATCGTAGGCTTCTTGAGATTCTGGTGTCACTGTTGTTTATCATCATGAATATGAATCCCCGAAATCAACGGGGAGAAAAATTAAACGTGAAATAGATATTGAAATTAATTTTCCTAATGAACACCCACCAGATTTCATTGTTTGGCGCCAAAAGTAGTTTTCTGCTAGAGCAAGTGTGAGTTAAAGCCCGGTAATTGTTTGGTGGGTGTTCCCCAGCAATAAACATCGCAACAATGCTGAATGTAAGAAAATATGAGCTTCGTAAATATACAAGACTAATTTGGGAACTCCGAAACCACTTTTAATTGGATAGAAATGGATTTGAGATTGTTTTGGGAGAGAGGAAGAATTGTTAAATAGTCTTGCGCCTAGTAACCACAAAAATTTGTATTTAATCGGTAAGATTTGTTTACCCAATTATCCTGTTTTTAATTTTTTTAACTTTATACAATATCAATTTATAAAAATCTTTACTACTGATGTTAGTATATTAATGCATTTAGTATTGGGGTTTATGTTTCTACGCCTATTGGTTCCGAGGTATACAGGAGCTTAAATTGACAAATAGGTATTGTCTGTTTATATATGTATGTTATGTTATTTTCACGCTTTTAAGTATTCTAGCAGCAAATTGGAGACTATATAACCATAAATGGATTAGTCATTGGATTAAGTGTAATTTTTCATGCTTAAAAGCCTGTTTGAGTTAGATCAAAGACTTTTGAGGCAATTGCGTTATATTGTTTTTATTATTTCAAGTTAAAAGTATAGTTTTAAAATTTAACTAGAGAACCCATGCTGCTCCACAACGTTAAAATAATTATTATTTCCGAAAAATAATAAAACTTATGATTTTTTATTGAGTAATACAATCTTGAACTTAACTGATTCAAACTATCAATAACTCAAATTAAAGCCTAATTTACTGATTATTTTGAGTTAAAACATATACAAAACATAAACAATACTGGAGCTTTTGATTTTTAATCATAGAAAACCCTTATAAAAAAAATATTTTTTTTATTGCTCACCTTGCGTTTGCTTAAAACTCGTCCGATTTGAATAACTAATAGAAATGAAAGCCAGCATTTTACTGAAGGTTCTTAGACCACAGTACAGGATTTTATAATTATAACTGTTGAAATACATCTTAAATTTAACTAAGCATTTGAAAATAAATCAAATTTATGTTTTTTGGTCCAGTAATACAGTAGATAAATATATGCCGATGCTTGATGTGAAATCTCTGCGTGCCTAAAATTTGGTACCTAGATCATGAAAATCGATCGGGTAGAAGAGCCAAACGAACTCGGAAAAGATGAACAATTTTTTAAATATATAAGATCGAATTTGTTAGATTCTTGTAGCAACAAACCTAAGTGCCCATTGAGCACAATATAATCCACATTTTGTGTGAATTACAACCCTACCAACATTACAATTACCTTACCCTGTATATTTGCTGCAACGCGTACAAATCAATGTCGATCACTACTTTCAAAATTCATTATTGTTATAAACCCGACGACAGGTCCACCTGAATAGGTGTTGAAAAATCCAGCATTTGAAGAATCTGAACTAACGAAACTTGACATCGGTGCCACAAAGACCTCTCACAAACACCCTAATCAATGGGGTGGAAAGGATTTCCAAAAGCCCCGGAGACCGGTATTTATTTGAATAGTTACAATACAAGCGGGCGGTTGTAGGTGTTGGGGAGTCGGTGTCTTTGGTGGTTTGTGGACCGGGGTGTTGATTTAGTAATTGTGCCTAGGTAATCCTCTATGGGGGGTGCGCCGGGCGGTGGGCTTTGAGGATCGTGAGTCCTACCCCACCTGACTTGTCACACCTGCGGTAGCTTTTGACTTTGAGCTGGACTGTAGGTGTTTTGGATTTGTTTGTGCAAAAATTCTAAATGTATTACTTTATGTATATTTGTAATTACTTCTTGGTCAGCATCGTGTTATTGAATTACCTGAAAGTACAAAAAATGCGTCAAATAACACTTGTAATAATATATTTACACTTTGTTTACTCACGACGGTAAATACATATAGAAAGATGGTAACTGGTGATCGATTTCGATAGGACCCAATAGGCGAAAGACATGAATCTCAATGGTGTCCCTTTATATACATAAGCTTCAAATCAGCTTCATATGGCTACCGTAAGTACCGGCCAAGTTCTGTACAACTGGAGTCAAAATTCACGTATTCATGAGATTATTTCTATCTTACATTTTTCTCTGGAAATACACAATTCTTCCCAAGCATTCGCAACATTTCCCTTCTTACAGTTCTTCAAAATACATTGTCTTCCACTTTCCCTAGTGAGTGGTCATTTTGCTACAAATGTTGTGCGACATTTGATATTTCCCGTTTGTTGTTTCTTCATGTTCTCTTTTCACCAACCGAAATCAGCCCCTCCTATGTATTGATCACCTTATACTGTATAACAGCCTTTTGCTGTATAAAATAATAAGGAAAGAGGTTTTAGAATAGGGGAAAAGGGGTTGAAGGTGTCAAGGGATGAGGAGTGTTTACAAAAATGATGTCGGATTTGTAAATTAAGATTGACTGTAAAATATTAACAGCATTTTTCTTATTCTTACCTTACCTTACCTTTGACTTCTTATTGGAATATTCTATAGGAATCATTGCATTAAAAGTTATTTCTTTGATCAAGTGCAAAGTATTTAATCTAAGCTTGCCAATGCACAAATATAGCTCCTAAGCACTTGTAAATCTTCCACATCAATTAAACCATTTCATCCTATAATACAACTAACTAGACACGAAAAACTATCTTCAAAACTTACAATTGGATGAGAAGTTTATTTGTGTTGGTTAGTCTAAGACACAACTTTATGTTGCTAAATATTTTCAGACCTAAGTACAATATCACCTAAACTTGTTTGAGACAGTTTTTAAAATCTCTGTAATCAACTGAATACAGCTTCAGCATACAACTTCATCTCTTCCCCAAACTGTGTTTCTTATTAATGATACTCACAACAAACAAACATCGACAAACTCTTTTGGAGTTATCTTCAATCAAAGAACCCATGAATACAAATGTTTTTAATTTTTTTATGAAAGACACAAAATGGGTTTCTTCTTACTAATCTCACCTTCTCAATGAAGAAAACCAGCTTGGTTTTCTTGTGAATGCTATAAACTGTAAATAAGGTATATTAAAAAAGAAACAGCTGTATCATTAGATAAAAAAAACTTTACTTTATTGTTTATTGTTCTCACAAAAATTTTTATCATGTTTATTGTTATTTAATTGTTATTTATATTATTTATTGTTTTCTAGGTTAGACCATGTGCCATTTATTGTATACATATCTTCGTTATTTATTCAAACTATGTATTTGCTTATCGTTACTCAGTTCTTTCTTTATCTAAGTTTTTCACATGTATACTTTACTCTTCTTATTATTGTTACATTTGACATTCCTTTCATTGTTTTTATGATATATAGGCTATCTAGTCATAATGAGCAATTTACAACTCAATCACACTGTATAATTGGTGTAAATCCGTTGTCAAAATAAATAAATACATTTACTCTTTCACTTTGAGAAATTCTCATCGGATTGAAAAAGGTCAGGGCTGAAAAATCTTTAAAAGTGTTTGGCATAACAATTTGATTCAATCAAACAGACCCATTGTACAAAATAGTATACCTACTGAGCTACGTACATTTAAGTAGTAATTAGCTAATACGTAAATTTTAAAGTTTTGTAAAAATCCGAAACAGCCAACTCTAACTGACCAACCCCACTTTATCTTGTTTGATAGTTTAGAAACGTGCGAATTTCCCAACAGCTCCACATCTTTGTCCCCTTGTCCAGTCAACAAGGCTTTATCCACACCGCTGTTTACAAAGCGGCTTCGAAACCTTTCCCAGGACGGACCATTTGGCAAAGTCAAAAGTCGAGGGCGGGCCCCGGAGCCGCCAAAGGCTCACATTGACAGGGGTGTGTGTGTTTTCACCCTGGGACACCTGATCTAGCTTTGATCTGCCCGCCACCCCACCTGATCCATTTGTTTCCTTTTGTGGTTTCCGAAAACAATTCCAGAAACATTCCTGTTGATAGGAGAAACTTGTCGGTCAGAATTCCAAAGGGATGTTTGGTTGTTTGTGTAGCTTTCCTAAGAAAACAGAAATTTGAAATGTGTCATGTTTGGTTTGATTGTTGTGTTTGTGTATGTAGCATTCTTAGGAAAGCAGACATTTGAAAGTGTTGTGGAGAAATGTGTTATGTTTGGTTGTTGTGCTGTGTTTGTGTATGTAGCATTCTTAGGAAAGCAGACATTTGAAAGTGTTGTGGAGAAATGTGTTATGTTTGGTTGTTGTGCTGTGTTTGTGTATGTAGCATTCCTAGGAAAATAAAAATGTTGAAAGGCGTAGAGAAATGTGTCATGTTTTGTTGTTGTGTTGTGTTTGTGTATGTAGCATTCCTAGGAAAGCAGACATTTGAAAGTGTTGTGGAGAAATGTGTCATGTTTGGTTGTTGTGTTTGTGTATGTAGCATTCCTAGGAAAGCAGGCATTTAAAAGTGTTGTGGAGAAATGTGTCATGTTTGGTTGTTGTGTTTGTGTATGTAGCATTCCTAAAGAAAGCAGACATTTGTAAGATTGTGGGGGGATTTTTTGTTGTTGCTTTGTTAGTTTATTTTGAGAGATTGACGTTTGAGAGGTTCTTTCAACAGTATAAAACTATGAACTCACATAACAACAAACTGTTAAATCAATTTTCAACTTATATGGGTAGAACAGTATATTCGAGACTAATTAGATCCAGATTTTATTACTTAACATTTTTCCATTTTTTTTTTTATTTTAGTTAGGGTGTTTCATTAATCAATTAATCAAATCAAACAATAAAGAACTGAGATTGTGCCATGATGAAAAGATGTACAAGTAGACACCCATTGGGTAGAAGAAGACCCATTTGAACTCCCAACGAAGAAATAGAAAGATTAATTTGTCGATGAGGAAGACGTACAAGATTTTAAGGAATTGAATGCACGTACAGTATTTGCTAAAGCCAAAGTTTTTATCGTGTTAATCGGGCCTTGCGATTAAGAGTAAGTAAGCAAAAACAACAAAACTTTTTATCCAAAAATACATTTTTACTCAAGTTATTTCAGTCAAAATTATTTCAATTGTGGATTAGATATACTTAAATATCGGGGTTTCTCTAAAAAAAAAACTACTTTGATTCTGACCTATAAAACAAAATAGTGTTTGACACGGTAGAAACTTGTAAAGGGTGTTTGAAAATACTGTAACTCAAGAAAGAACGGTAGTTTCGCATTAAGCTGCCCGCTTTAAACACCTTAAACACAGATTATCATGGGCGTGGCGTTGGAAAAGAAATAAAAACTACGAACTCCGTCTTGGGGTTATCTGATGCGGTTGGAAATCTGCAACGAATTTGTCTAAATCACGAACATATGCATTTGTAGTAATTATTCTGCAACACGCCATTGTTCAAATGTTTGTTGCAAGATATTTTATGTGGAAATATGAATTATTCATTTCTTTGCATTGGGTGTGTTGAATGTTTGGTGCTATCAGCTTTGGTATTTGTATTTATGACGCTGAGTTTTATATTTTTGTAGCGGTCCAACCCCAGGTCCTTGGGGGAGCGAGCTGGTCTAGTGGTTGGAGCGTAGGACTTCGGTTCTAGAGATCCTGGGTTCAAATTCCGCCAAATCACCAATGTATTTTATTCATGTGATAATGCCGCAACCTCTAGGTCTAGACTGAAGTAATGTGAAAAACAATTCCAGGCTCGTGCCTAGCGTCGTAGAACAAAATACCCCTGGTAAAGAAACAATGTAAGAAAGACATTACACAAAATACATTAATTATTAGATAAATACCACACAGATGCTTGAATTTCTTCTTTCAACGATCGTGTAATTCTTTCAGGAGTTTCTATGACAGATTTAGAATTCACGGGCAATTTTAAAGACTTATTTGCAATTTGGGACACATTTACCAAATTTTGAGCTTGACGCCTTATTTGTATAATGGTTCTGTGAAATAGGAAACGTCCAAGACAAAGGAATTTAACAAAACATTTAAACAACTTTGTAGGAAACACTCAATTTGTTAACATTAATTTTTAGTGCTGATTTAAGTTTAAATATCTATTTAAAACCATTTCTACTCTTACAAGGCATGGACATAATTCGTTCGTTGAACAAAGCCATCGGTGAGATTAAAGTTATTCAAATTTAGAACAATTTAATTTATATTCCAATTGCCCTAAAACATAAGTACCTCATAGTACATCATAGTACATCATAGATAATATTGATGGTATTATGTTTAAATATAAATTTTATCTATGGTACCATCTTCACTAAAAGTCTGTCTATGTTGTAGTGGATCATTATGGCTGAAGCATATTTACATTGTAATTTCAAATTAAGTTAACAGAATGTTTTAACAGCCAACTTCATACATTTTACTATGGCCATTTGTTCAGAGTTATACGATGGATAAACCATCCTCCCTTAGTAGATTTCTCTTCCTTATGGAACAGCTGGAGACAATTTTATTGATCTGTACGGTTTATTGCAGAGGTCGTGTATTGTTTGCAATTATTTCTTGTTATTTCATTCATTTAAAACCTCGTTTAAATAATACGATCTAATTATGAACAATAACTCGTACTCTAATTATATAACCAAACGATAAAGCACAAATCAAGAAATTAATCCTCAAATGATAGAAACAAAAATTTTACACTAGAGATCAGCGTCACTACATAAACTAGACACGAAAAACGAGCTTTAAAATTTACAATGGGATGATAAGTATACTTGTGTTGTCTATGATTATTCTGACTGATAATTCTGGCACTATGACAATTTTATTGTGGCACAGTTACTTTTTTACTCCCTGTAACCGTTGCAAAAAAAAAAATACAAGCGGAACGTCTATCTCCAGTGAAGACCGTTCGGTAGTTTTCAGCCGGCGTGGCGCCCGAGGCCACGGGGTTTTATTTGAATAAACACGATTCCCTGGTTATTTAATCAACGGCGGCGCGCAGCTTTTGCCGCCAAAAGCGAGTCGGCGGGAAATGACAGGGCGGGTGTTTGCGCTATCGCGGGAACGGACTATCAGCTGACTATGCCCGCTATTAGGCCTCGCCATGATTATGCTAAGTTTTGTTGAATTTATGCGACTATTTTCATCTTCAGTGAGTGATCGTTTCGGTTTTGCTTCGAAAAAGGTGGTAGTGGAATGATTTGAAAAAACTTTACTAGAAATGTGGAGAAATGTTGAATACAGTTTATTGAAGGTATATTATTTGCATAAGTTGAGTAACATAAAAGAGATTTATGTTACAAAGCAATTTGACGCGCATAACTAATTAGTTTATAAAAAGAATCCAGTTGTCGATATTGTAATCAGCGTACTATGCCTCCACTTAACGTTCATTTATATTCTGGACCTAACATGAGGAAGGAATGTATAGTTCAATCCATAGTAAAAGGCAGTAAGTTTACTTAAGTTATTCAAAGTACCTGGGGACCGAGCTTTGCTCAGAGAAAATCATTAGTTCATTTTGAAAGCAGTCTTAGTATCGGAGATACATAAATCTGTTCCCAAACTCCACACGGCTCGCCTTTGTAGTAATACGTGCTGTTTCTTTGTATCAGGCAAAAAAACAGGGATTTCCAAGTGATGCACACTCTATTTCAAACACGAGTGGAACTAACAGTATCATGTAATGAACTCCTACGATATATTTTTCTGTATCATTCCAATATGGTTTTAATCCATCTAATTTTTCACTTTTGAAATATCTCCAAGCTGTCGCGCGAACTTGTAACAAATCATGCTGAATCTCAGTTTCGTCGGCAATTCCTCAGCAGGCTGTGGGGAGTGAGATAGCTCTGGTTATCAGGGTGTAAATAACCAAGGTGAGAATCGTATTTAGATAAGGTCTTAGGGAGACGAAGGGAGCATAGACACGCTAATCCATCCACTTTAGCCAATAGTACGACAATTGTCGTGCCGTACGATAATTTGTTTTTTGTACGATATTTCTTCTATCCATAACGTGACTATTTCATGCATTTTATTTTGAAACCTCCACCACATATCGTAAATAGCCTTAACAAACTAAGATAAAATAAAACATTAGTATAATTCATTATTGTATAAAAATTGCATCCTGTACTCTTAATCGGTACAAGATTTTACTCTTGTTAACACTCTTTGGGGATTTAGAGGTTTAAATATTTCACCAAAAAACTTATAGAAATTTGTACCAAATAATTTTATTTAAATACAAATTTATCAAATAATTTATGTAGAAAAATAGGTGAGAAAGTTAACGCGGCACAGGATACCTACTTTTAAATATGTATTCCAAATATTCAAAAAAAAACTTTTTACCCAGTGGGGAGGCTTTTAATTCATATTTAAAACCACCCCACCTTAAAGATTATCCATACATGTAACAGCTGGGCTGAAGATGTTAAAGTATGTTTTACAGCCAGCGTAAGCAAAAAGTGATTTCTTAACAAATTGATATTCTTCTTAATAAATTAATTATCAACTGTACACGATTTCTCCTTCTCGTGTGTAACCATCAAAGATTACACATTGTAAAATTTACCCTTAACTAAGATAGAAACTTTTAATGAGCTCCACTTAAGACATGAAACACATCAAAACTGCAGACTTCATATTAGGTCTTATGTCCGTAGTTGATGAAAAAACTTATATTCTTCATCCTCGTCGTAATGTAAACGTGTCCAGTTACAGTACTAACAATTAATCTTTTCATGCCCATACGATAATTTCCCTCCGACACGACAATTCTTGCCGGCTCATACGATAATTCCCCAACAAACCGGGCAATTCTAGGCGGGGTAGCACAATCAAACAACCTGTCAGTGTGATCTGATTATTGTAATGAATCGAGCAGTAGCCATGGGCCTGTTCCCTCTTATCAATTATCAGTACTCTCCCCGCTGTATATTAATCGTGCCAGTAATGTTCATCAGATGGTCGCTACCGTTTCCGCTCCAATGGCGATTATGAGTTTTCTGAGAATTTATTTTGCAACTGGTTCCTTTATTCGTGATTCGCAACCGGACGTAGAAGTAGGAAATGTTCACAAAAATGTGTAGTAATTGGGTACAGTCTGTGATTTATTATAGGAACAAAAATTAGACACCAATGAATTTTTTGAAATCTTCCTTTGTAGTAGAAGTAAATAAACAGCTTTGCCGAAATGTGAACATGCAATTAAAACATTGTATTTATTTTTGTTGCTATTTGACCGATCAATAGTAAAGAGAAAATTACAACTGAAAATGAACACATTTTTTTCATCTATGGTGTATGAGGTTTCAGAAAACACAACATATAGTATAACATATATAAAAACACTGTGAAAAACATTTGAAGTGGAGCGTGCACACCTGTTTCGGACATCAGACTAAAACATCAACCGCTGTTTTCCGCATTGTTATTTTTTACATATAAGTTCTTATAACTTTTTTACTATTAAAGCTACATGAATGACATTTTTACCACAAATTTTTATACTATAAAACAGTTTTTTGTGCATAGATATTGTAATAGATAAAAAAAATACATAGGGATTTTTTTAAAGTTATTCATGAAGCCAAAACTCATAAACTAATTGAGAAAAAACATCAACATGCAAAAAAGTTAGTACTTTTTTGCTCTTTAAAAGGAGATATCAAACAATAAAATTAGTACAGTAGTTAAAAAGTAATAAAGGAGATTTAAAAAACCCCATAACAACATTTAACAGCGGTAAACCTTTTTCCAAGACTAAATGAACCTAAAAAAGTATAAATGATAATTTTTAAAATGATTTTAAAAAACACTAGTTTCATTAGCGACCCCCCTTGATTCCAAAAACTCCATTTCGCAACATTCAATGTTCATGAGGTAGCCCAAGGAGATTTCAAGGGCACTACAACTACTATGTCTTCTTTATACGTTAGTCAGGTTAAATTTGTGTAAAATTTCGGTCCGTCAGTTCTATTCAGCACCTCAGTTACTTCAGACATTGAACTTAACAAACGTATATTTTTTATAGAATAAATTTTTGTAAAAGTAGCGTCAGAAATGCATCTTACCTCTACAAAACATTTGAAATTCAGTCTTCAAACACGAGAAACGATATAAGACCCTATGTATCAACAATTTCAGGATACTTTTTAGATATTGAACTTTTACACTTTCATAGAAAACAAATTAATCTTAAATACATTTTTAATATTCAATCAGTTTTTCTAAGCTAATTTTATTCGTATTACAGTTACTTAAAGAATCTAGAATGAAACCCCGTTTTAATTTTTACCTTTAGCCCAGCAAACCCTTTTTTTAAAAGAGTTTAGAAACATTACTTAAATTTTAAAAGAATTGATATATTCTATGGAAAAAGGTTGTCACAGGAGATACTTGTTCCGATTGTTAAACAAAATTGCATGGGCGATAACAAAGGTAGAACATAAGTCAAACTAAACATAACTTCAAATAATTTTCTGATCCAGAATCACTACCAAAGAGAACATCGTCCATTTATATGCGAATTCTGTACACTACTATGAACTTCTCAAACCCACCAACAAACAAACTACACAACCTTATTACTTCACAAATCACACAATTCCATTAACCTTTAACAAAGCGTATGTAGCAAAGGTGGAGCGGCAGCCTCAGTACCGTTGGATAATCAGCTGATTGATAAGCCATGAACAGCTGAGATGGCGAAGATAACGTTCTACACGTCCAGCTGATCATACGGTAGAAGCCGCCAATGGCCCCAAACTCACACCAATCTTACTATTTATACATCCCGCCTGCTAACGTGACCTTTGCAGACGGAGCTCGTATTTGGGAGGATGAAATACCACTGCGTGCTTTTCGTGGTGCATTGGGTACGTGGAGTTCGAGAATCGAGAAATGATATAAAAAGTATGGTTCAATTATTAGTCGTTTTTTTTAGTGACTTCAGTGGCATTTTCGAATGCCACAAACGCTTTTCAGATGTCAAGGACCTTAAATACTATGAAATGCTGGAATCGGACCCATCTCTCTTGATTGGTCAGAGCCACTACCACTAGGATATAACATAGATATGGATATAATCAAACCTTGTAACGATGATTTAACATGGAATAGCTGCTCTTCATCTTTGGATTTTTTTGTAAATAGTTTGGCTGAAGAAACGGACGAAGTTAGCTAGTGACAAAAGGAAAATCAACCTCATTTTCATTATGAACATCCAACACAGACTTCATGTCTAAATATTTTCTTAGCAGAATTCAAAGCATTTCCAAATTTCACAAAAAGGTAATCGAGGTATATTTGAGTTTATTGATCAACTTTGAAGTATTTTTCACCAATGTTTAAAACGGCTTGTTATAGGGCAACGAAATCGATTTCAAAACAGCAATGCAATATGGAGAGACAATTGATGGAAATAAAACATATTTTCCCTTTAGTATGGCCGAGAACAGTTTGCATTATTCCTTACTTTAAATATATCACCATAATATACATCCACATTCCATTTCCATCTGAAAGTTTTATAATTTTTTTTTATTAACGCACCCCACAGAGAGTGCTGCTATAATTTGTTTATGCATAAACTTTTGTAGTCGCGCAGAACTAAATTATAACCTGTAGCAACTTCATATAATTCATATCATTCTACCTATATTACGTTGTATGAAAAAAAGATTAAGAAGATTAAAGATTAAAAAGATTGTTGTATATTCTTTGATTAAGAGGTAAAAAATAACTTCAATAGTGTCACTCTTATACGCTACGAAAGGCTCAAGCAACGATGCCCTCTTGAGTTTTAAGGCTGCAACTGATACATATTACAGCTAAGCTGAGCAAAATCAAATATGTTTTGCAGGAAAAGCTATATTACTACCTCTAAAGGTCAATAATTTACAAAAACTTAATCAGAGTGCGTCTCTTGCTGTGCTTAAAAAATACACTTTTGCGATGGAAGCTTACTTACTGACTATAGGTTTTCAAATGCAGTTTCTGCAACAATCTTCTAAACATAGACAAGCATGTTTCTTTAAAACAGTTTTTTCTCAGCTCGTGTCAATCATAGAGAAAATCACATTCAGTTAGAAAGATATTTTCCTGTTGATGTGCAGAATCCCTTTATAAATTAAAATAGGCTAAAAAATAAGCACAAAAAACAATTTTTAATTTTAAAAAAATTAACATGGATCTTATGGGTTGCCAAGCTGTTGACGAAATAACAATGAAATATAAATAGAAAATCATAACAAATTGAAGAAATTCCAATCACGTGTTTTATTACAGCAGTGAAATTAGAGAGGTCTGTATATTACATATTTTAGTCGAGTTTTCGACCATTAGGTCGAACTAGGACGACCTCTAGTAACTGCAAACAGTAACTGCAAACTATTATATCATACTAAAAAAAACCCCTTATCTCTCCACATATTTCCAGACAACACGTGTTGTCGACTCTACAAGAATGTCGGTGAAGCAACACACAGAACAATCGAACATATGTTGTACAATTGCGTAGGTGTTCACTAGGATTATATGGTTGTAATTCAAATACGAGATATATATCCACAGAGTGATGCAGTTTCTAAGAGTTTTGCAGATTCACATGTAAGCTGTTCACAATCGTGAAGCACTTTCCAATTGTTTCAAACTCACGACGCCATAAACTTCAGGTGAAAATTTATATCTTTGTGAAGTTTAGTAAATACATAAAACTATACATTACAATACTTTACTTATTGAGGTTTGATATTTTTACTTACAACAGCGTGCGCTTTAAATTTGGAAGAACGGTTATCATGGTCACTAAATCAAAGTGTGTCTTATCTATATATATAAAATACAATGTATGTTTGTTTGTATGTATGTATGTTTGTTTGTTTGTCCGTTATGGACTCCGAAACCCTTCGACAGATTGTAATGAAACATTCAGGCATTATTAAGCATTATTCAAGGATGGTTTGTGTGAGGTTTGTTGCAGATCCGTCAAAAGGGCTCCGCCCCAGTGGCTCTGGAGTTTCCCGTGTTAACCTTATGAGTACTCATATTTAAATGGAATTTAAGAATCTTAACAGCTGGTTCACCTAAAAAATTGATTCTGTGATGTTCAATAGCATTTAAAAGTTAGTATGATTACCAACACGGTGCAGCACTATATTTTTCTTAATTTATGACAACAGCTAATTTGCAACCCAAAGGTAAATGAGCGTAGCGAACGAACTTCAACCAAGACGTGATTGAGCCATGCGAACGAGCTCATCTTGAAAATGAACGGGCATTGACATAAAACCACATTAGGACAGGACGACGTCTGTCGGGCCAGCTAGTTACTTATAAATTGATGACCAAGAACAGCTGTACTCTGTAGTCGCGTATTTACAAAGAGGTAGTCTGTTAAAATTACGAGCAATTTAACACTGTTTCATTCATAAAATTCGATTTTGCCTTTATGTTTAATCAGACTTTGTCAGCTGCATTCAACCTCTTTACATGCGAGTTCGGTGTTATTAGATTAGGCTCGTATGGTTGTTTTATTCCTTATCACATTTTCAGTTTCTTGGAGCTTCATCAAAAATGAATCGGTAAATACTAGCCACATTTTGCTAGAAGCACATTAAACAAAAATTGAACAATAACAATTAGTGACATTACTAAATTATAGTTTAAATGTTTTACTACAATGTGACTCATAATGTATTTATTTAATTAAAAAAATAATTTAATATGATTTATTCTTATGTTTGTAAATGGTAATTCGGCATAACAATAGTGATTTGAAAACGCAAAGATTCTTTATGACTTAAATTTAAATATATATACAGGGTGGCTGAAAAGTAACTTGCACCCCCACTTAACTTTTCAACCATTTGAGATATTTGAAATCGGTTTGCGGCAAATTCTTTGGAAATGAAGGGTTACAATAATTATGGTCAGTTTTGAAAATTTTGCCTTAGGTGTTAGGGCAAGGGTAGGGGATAGCTCAAACTTTTCAAATAGCAAGTATAGTCGAGTTTGGTATCATTTTGTAGGTCTTAACGAAACATAACAATTAAAATAAAGAAAATATAAATCAGACCATCAATAACAAAATGACAGCTAAAAATGATTGAGACAATGGTTATTCAAAGTAATTTTGCGCTGCCATTTTGTTATTGATAGTCCGATTTCTATTTTCTTTATGTTAATTGTTATGTTTCATCAAGACCTACAAAATGATACCAAAATAGACTATACTTGCTATTTGAAAAGTTTGAGCTACTTATACCCCTGCTACCCCTAAGGGCAAAATTTTCAAAATTGACCATAAATATTGTGGCCCTTTATATCCAAGAAGGTTGCCGCAAACTGATTTCAAATATCTCAAATGGTTGAAAAGTTAAGGGGGGTAGCAAGTTACTTTTCAGCCACCCTGTATATATTTCTTTCAAATTTAAACATACTCATGATCCGACGAAGGTGATTGCGAAGGTGACGAAGGCGATTGTAATATTTTCAATAACAACGTATACAATATGTTTACTCAAAACGTATTTACACATCCATAACGGAAAATACATTGTGAAAGAATGATTTTACCCCTAGCAAGTGAATACGTAAGCTCATTAAACAAATGTTTTTAAGGGTAAAGTCGAAAAAATATAGATCCGCGTCTACAAAATAACGTAGCCGATTATAATATTTCATTATCATCCCAGTAAGAATTTCATACTCAAATCAGTGGAAGGATAGTTGAAGATCCCAAGTTACCCCATTGTTACTCTTATGATCAAAACATCCGAGATTCAATGTTTAATGTTGCAAGATCCATAAGACATAATTCACCGTCATCTCCGTAGTTTTGACGATTTAGACACAACCCCCTCCCCCAACCCTAACATTATTCCGCACACAATCCAGCCCAATGTTGCATGAAATATGAAAACAAAATGGCGGCCTGAGTTCACCCACCAGAAAACTAAATTCACCGCTTTGTCCCCATAATATGACTCTTTGTCTGGTAAATCGTGCTTTAAAAACAGCCCCTTTAATCACTCGGTGAAATTAAATTGGGCGATTTTTCTCCGCCGTCACACAATGGACGGATAAAATCGGATTTGCCAACCGTGAAAAGTACAAAGATTGTGAATAAAGGGATGAAAAGTAAAGCGTGGGAGTAAATTTAATTATATTTTTTACCTACGACCGTTTTTTTTAAAGTAGCCGTTTCAGTACAGTTCTTAGAATTGAAAAGTATCTCATAACAGCATTGTTTACTTTCATAACAGCATAGTTTTACTCATAACAACACGGGTAACGGACCAATGAGGTTCAAGGATTTAGAGAGGAGAAGAAAAATTGTAATGATTCGAAATTCAACTAATCAGCTGTTTAGGCCAATTTAATTGTTGATTGGTGCAATTAGTATTTGATTCGTTGCTTCACTGTCAGTGGCAATGAGAGGTTATAAACAAAAACATAACCTCTCTTAGAAGTTATGAGTAGTGATTTTTAGTAATTAAAACACCGTCGTAGGTAAAGTAGTGTACGCAACTCGCGTATATAGTGTTAACGACACTCGTAGACGTTTTTAAGGCACTCGCCTTCTACTATTACGACCACATTTTCTGATTAAGTATTGCGTTTATCAATTCATCTTCGACGCATGAAATGTTCCTCCACGTTCCTGAGTTTGAATGTTATGTATTTTTGTAATTTTGCCATGTTTGCCAATAATTGTACGCCCAATTATGAATAAGTTTAACATTTGTAATGGAAGAATAATAATATAAGTTGCTCACTACAAATAATTTGTTGTTTTTCAGAATTTTATTGCAATCAGTTGTTGTTAAAACAGCGTAAAAAGAAAATATTTTAAATACAAATTTTTTTAAACATTTATATTTCTCTTTATTTGTATGCAGTACCAAAGAAGAGTGATAAAAATATCTAAAATTTAGATTAACTGTTTATGTCAACCCAAGGCTAGGAGTCTCAAAGGCATCACAAGTTTTATTTACAATGTTTATATTTTATAAATATTCTAACATGAAAACCTAAATATCATTCTCATACTTTTTCTCAGCATTGTACAGTGTTAAAAAATCTTCAAAAATTAAATATACTGTAATCACTCCTAATAGCACTCTTAAAACTTGAAACTTGATTGTGATTCCAATTGTAATCTTTCGCTAATTACTTACTATGTTTTTATATACCGTCTTTTGAGTTATAAGTGTTGTATGTTTCGGAAGGAATGTATATTCATTTCTGCAACATTCTCTCCAAACAGTGGCTCTGAACCATACATTATCTATCTGCACACAAACTCACGAATTTTTAATCAACCCATAACAAAAATTTACCTCTCACTGGAAGTTCAATCGAAATTGATTGTGAGCATCGATAGTTTTTTTACAAAATACTCTAAAATGCATAATCCATGAACGTTTGGCGCAAAAGGTATGTTATGCAAAGTGTCTTCATCACTATCAATAAGATTTTATATTCCGCATGACTATAGTCTGTACTATAGATCATGTCTCCTGACTCTTCTACCTGGGGCTAGACCATACCATTGAACAGTAAAGGTAGACAAAAGTTCATTGGACAGGTTCCTTCAAACAGGGTATAGAAACTGTTCTCTACCCCTACAAACCACAGTTAATGCTCCTTGTTCATTTAATGCTCCGCGCTGTGGATACGATACTCCAGGTGTGGATTAACGTCCGCACTAGTGAGTACTACGACTATCCTGATGATTAGACCAATTCGTTAATACCAAGGCAAGATTGTGGTTCGGATTCCACTATAAACTGTAGGTCCCTTAGATGCCATTAGCTGAATGGGCTATTAATTATCAGCTGTGTCTAAGGAATATGTCGGCCTTAGTCACTAACAAGACTATAAGATCGCACCACTCATTCTATACTCATAATACCTACTTTGTATGGTCGCCATTTCATTGAAAAGTATTAAAGTGTTTATTTGAACTCCTCAACCAAGTCCATAACTTCAAGACGTAGTACCGACTACCAACTAGCCGTGGCAATGCTAGGTAAACGCGACCCGCCCGATAGTTACTTTGGTTGAAAAGTGGGCATGACCAAATTGTAAATGACTCGTCTAAGTACATATTTGGCCATATTGTACCAACTGCGGCCTTGGGCAGGGTCATTACCAATCGGATCCGGCCCTAGACCATTGTTTGCTGGAGCTTCAATTGTCCAAATGTTCCGATCACACAGAGATGACTCGGAGTCAAAAACATCTGTGAGTCGGGTTTTGGAGGGAAAATAAAGATGGTGTTTTCCAAAGAATTTTACCGCACTGTTTTCATTGTATTGGCAAAGAATGTTATTGTTTTTTCATTGTATGAAGAATTTAATAGCATACGTTTGGATTTTGTTGGAAAATAATAGTATTCAATGTTTAATGTGAGTATTGTATGAAGTAAAATACAATTTGAAACTTTTGGAATGTTAAATATTCGAATCACAAAACAGTAACTTGAAAATATTAAAGATTACACAGAATTTTATATTTTAAAAGTATTAAATCGGCTAAGCATACAATTGGCAAGCATGATATAAGTCACACTATACAGTAATGTTTAGAAGTCACTATGATTTTAGTTGCACTATGATTGAACTCTGCAAATCGTTTGTGTTTTTGGTTTTCGATGGGAAATGTGCTTATACAAATATTAAAATTGACTATATGAACGTGGGCAAAACACTTTTGAAATCAATAATATATGGCCTATGGAGATAAGTAAAGTTAAGGTAATGCTTGCTGAAATGTTTAGTTTAACTTGAATAAAAATCACTATCACTACAACAACAATCTTAAGTACTGTTATGTATCCTACTATTTAGATAGAAAATAAATCTGAAAATTAAGGAAATATTTTAGTGAAAGTTCAACCAGATAAATGGAAATTCATTGAAGGTTTTCTGCAGTGGGGTATTTTATTCTTACATGACTTTTAGTCAGGATTCATTTGTCACTCGAGGGCGAAATTTGTAATGTAATCTGGTTGGATTATCTTAAAATCCAGGGAGAATTAACGTAGATTCAAACGAAATTTGAGATGCACATATGTATCCATTAAACGTTAAAGTAAACAGTTTAAAATACTTTTAGTAAGTGCAAGTAAAACTGATGTAGAAAATTACCTGACAAAGTGGGCTTCCTTTCACTAATAATTAGCACGCAAAGTAGCTAACTGCTGCATTTACTCACTTTTGCCGCACTCCAGTATTTCCACTAAACAACCCAAAACAGTGTATCAGGCATGTAATAAGTGTACACTTGAAAATAAGTTGGCAACACTACGACTACGATCAGCTGGTGCAGCATTTTCCATTTTGTTCAACGCTTGGATTAATCCTAACCTGAACACGTGTTGTATACTGTTTGAAAGTCTAATATGATTTAGTAACTGTAGGAAAAATATAATGTGTAATGCGAGTGCAAAGAGCCTTTGCTGCACTCGAGAAACTTTCCATTATCGCCTGCGGCCCAAGCGTAAACATTTCTTTCATGTGCAGCAAAATTCCACTTTTCATTTAATTTAATTTCAAACAATCTTTATTAATTTAGCATCTGTAAGTTTCCTTTTTAATATTCTTGGATTTGGCTCTTGTCTTAAGGTTAATGGTATTTTGGAAAAAAAAAATAATGCGCCAGAATAAGAAGGTTTCTTTTTAAATAGTTCCAAATTATGCTATTACAATATTGTTCCTATTTCTAGTATTATATTCATGAATACTTCCTAATGCTAGTTAGGACTTAGCACACTAGTTACGCAAATAACTATTGCCTTATTGACAAATACTTTAAAAAAAGATGGTGTCAACTTTCTAATAATGACTTGATCAAGTAGTTCGAAGCACCCTCTCAGCTTGAGACCCTCCTAACAGCCCACGAGGTATCCAATCCAAAAACATTTCTCCACATTTGAGAACCCACACATGTTTTATTCCCTATGTACCAAGCCAGACATTTTCACCTCGCCTAGTAGCCAAGTTGAGTCGGTCGTTGGTTTTCTACTGTTGAGAATCGGAGAGCTGACAATTATTGTTATTACTAAAGCTTTTGTTAGCTTTTCAATGTCATTGCTTCCTTTGTGCCGACGTGGAGGTATTCTCTATTGCTGCATTGGTCACACCCGTGCACGGTCCGTCGATGCTTGGATCTTGTTCTTCTTTTTATCTGTGATTGTTGCTTTGTTGTCCGACTGTGATCTGAGTCTGGATACAAAAGAGATCACAAATATCGTGGAAATAGTTCCTCTAAACATAGTGAAGCTTGTGACGTGAGTTTGTCTGATCACAAACATCAAAAATTACTGACGCTGCAATTGACTATGGACTTTGTTATGTGTTTCTTCATCTCCGATCAGAAACAATCGACCTAATGTCTCTGAAGTGTTTAGACTTGAATGTCGTATCCGATGTTGAAACGCGAGAGTTATTCCTCAGGGAAAATCTAAAAGAGTTACTTTAAATACATAAAAAAAACTTGATTATTCATTTTTTTTACATTATTTGAGGAAAACGGTAATACAAACTTTAAACGAATATGATCGATTTATCAACCAAAATCATTATTTGGAGCTAATCCAATTTCAACTCCCGATTACAAATATCGAATCGACCTGTCGTCTTCCATTGACTAAAGGATCTTCATTATCACAAAATATTGAACTGACGAAATATCGTCTAATTTCTTAACTAATTTCAAATTGATGAAATATCCTCCGTTTTGTTTTGACCGCTTTAACATGTTGTGAAGCGTGTTTCATACTCAATCATAAGAGTTGAATCTTTATTATATTACTTTATTATATACTTTACTATATATATAATACTTTATTATATCACATTAGTTACTTGTTTTGTTGCCTGTGATTTTGAGTATTGGTTTTTTTTATTTATTTATTTATTTATTTCCAACGGCAGCAGCCAATTTACAAAGAAAAACATTTGTATACAAAAGAAGAACATGAAAACAAGAAAAACATGGGGGTTTGTATACCCCATGTACAATTCACCAGCTTGTAACATCTTCAAGGGATCTTCTTATATTATCTTGATATCACTATAGGTCTCTCTCTATCGATGAAATATTTTGACTCCAATTGACTTAAGTTTGCTCAAGCCTTTTTTATAAGTGATCTTAAAAACCGATTACAAATACTGAATCGACCTCTTGATGCCATTTTCAAGCGTTTAAGCCGGATTTGACTCGTGATTAATGTCCAATCCCAAATTATATATTTTTTCTCAGCGTTGAAGGGGAATTTGATTTCATAAATCATTGATGTGATGTTCAAAAATCATAAATTAATTGGCGAATGTTGTACACGGCAAACGCTAATATCAACACATTAATACTGTGTATTTTGAAGGTTCGTTATTTCTTAATGCCATAAAATACAGTTATAGTCGATATCATAAAGGATTCTACAATAATTGACAGTTACTATTTCAGTTTTAATGATTAGAGAGATGGTTGGTGCAGAAACGAAAAATATTTTAAATCAGCACAGTAATTCGTTTTCTGTACCTGATTCCAACTTAAGTTTGAAACTGAAATACAACTTCACAGTAATGTATGCTAGGTCAAAGTTGTCACTTTTACTTCCCCTGCATTATAGTACACGGTTTACCATGCTTACATATGGTTTAGCTCGCATATGCGGGGGAGCCCAAATTTAGAACACGTGCGTAGAATAAGCTTAACTCTCACTCAGCCATGTAATTTGAACACGATACAGCTGGGCTGCCTCCGCCCTTTTACATTTTACAAACTTATTTAGTTTTTTATGTTTTCCACACGCTAGTTTAAATTCCTTTAAAAGTATTTGGAGACGCAACAATGATGTTTTCGCTATTTATTTATTGTGATCCATAACACCATTATATAGAATATGTACATGGTTGTGAATCGTCGATTCAGAAATATATTCCAACGATCCCCTAAATTTAAAACCTAATTTTAAAATACCCGCCTGATACAAACCTGCAGACTAAGCGAATTTCCATTTACCTGGCTGGATTTCTACTAAAATATTCCCTAAAAATTGTCAGATTTATTTCCTATTAAAATAACATTAATTTTAGTGAGTAGTTAGGTTTGCTGCTAAGGGAAAGATATTGAGGTGTGTTTTTTTTTTATTTTTATGAAATATTGATAGCTCAGTATGAAATAAACTAAATTGCCAAATTTGATAAAAATATATCCAAAAACAAGCAAACTACAACAGTTTATTTATTCTCCTTAAGAATAACATAGGAATTTTAAATTTAAAATTTTTGAATTTTCTCCGTAATCAATGAACATACTAAAACACTTAAATATACTAAATTATTTGTTTTTTAAGCTCTTCAAAATGATCTAGAGATAAATTATGAAATTTTAAGTTTTTAGGATCAAAAATGAGAAAATCAATTTTTACCCCATAAAACCCCCGTTCCCATAGTCTCAGTGTTTGATCATGCTGGTTCGCGAACTCGCTCGAATAAACGTAGGTTTACACGTTTGTACCAAATTTAATCAAAATCGCATCATTTTTGATTGAGTTATCGAGCGAACGGACACACTGGATTGAATGGATGGTGTTTTTGGCCTCTTTGGACCTCAAAATGAAAAAGTAAATCGGTCCTGGGTCTAGGTCTTACCATGAGACCTACGGTAATCGCTTATTCCCTACTATTATTATATAGGGAATTCACTAAAAACATCGCATAGCAAAATGAAAATAACCTTTCTGTAATTTCTCCTTATCTTCACTTCTACAGCATCATTGACGTGTTGGTGTAGTTTTATACATTCCGTCCTGTTCTAACAGCTGAAACCCAGCAATGCTGTATAACCAGTTTTCAAAAAGGAGCTTAAGAAGCGATTTATTTAAAGGTGATCTTGTTTTGATGACCTTTATTTGATTACGAAGATTATTGAATTAGGTAATGCAACTACATGGGGTTTTTCAAAAAATAAATCTATGATTGGGGTATTGCAGAAGGGGACGTTTCTTGTGAAATGAGTGTGCTGGTGATAATTTCTGCAATTATGCCTGAGTTTGAAAAACGAACATAAAACAGTGGAAAATATACAAGGGAGGAAGGGGAAGAATCATCAACTCCAAATGCCTTAGTCGGTGACCCAAGAGTTTGACATGACTCGATTAAGCCTTTTTTTCCAAAAGAATCTACGAGTCTCTGGAGTTGTCCCAAAACAAAATTCCATGAGACATCAAAGAATGGAAGAAGGAAAAGCTTGTTTTAATGTTTTAGAATCAACTACAGTACCTCGGACAGGAAAATAACGGCATAAAATGCTTTGTGGAGTTTAGAAAGAAGTTTGCTGATATGATCACGCCAAGAAAGACTAGAATAATGCCTAATCACAATTCAAGAAATCTAGCCGAATCTTCAACTTTCAGATCTGTTGGCAAATATAGCAATCATCCCGTGGAGAGTGTGTAATGGAAATTTTGTTATTTGCGTTTTGTCAGGGTTAATATTGAGGCCATTTTGAAAGAAACAAATGATTTATGTTTAAGAGTTTGATTCAGTTGATCTGCCACTGTTTATTTTTGTGATCTCAGAAACATATTATGATAAATCATTTGCGTGTACCAAGAATAACGAAGGTCCTAATACTGAGCCCTGGGGCACTCCAGAAGACACATTCAAGAAACTGCTCTGTGCATGCATTCATTACACCCTTTTGTTTATGGTTTTATATATATTGACGTACGAAAATTCTTTGCTTTAATATAATTTTTTTAACTCCAAATCTCTTAAGGCCAATGCGCAAAGAAAAAGGTGTGCGTGAGTGCTGAGGTGTAAAAAATGCAATAAATTAGTCAAAACTCCGTATGACTGTAATTACATGTTATATTTGTTTAAAACACGAACACATTACGACGTTTGGCCGACAGACATGCACGCCACTACTTTCGAGGGTTTCGACCGTTTTCCCTAAGTGTGGGAGTGAATTGTTTTTCAATAAAAAAATCCACTATACTATCGAAAAATCACAAAATATGACGTTCCTCTGATCTTCTTCAATACACATTGTTCAACTTCATTATTAACCATCCAAGTTCACATTCTAGCTTTTTTTATGACCTAATGATATTACAGTAATACGTTTTCAAGAAATCATATTTTTCCAACTCGTAATTTTTACAACGCTGCATATAAAAAAGTACCTAGTAATAAAATCGTAGTAATAAAACTATAATTTTTTTATTTAATACCTACTCGCAAGAGCCGTTGCAAGTTTACCCGCAATAACTTAAATAAAAATGCAAAATATTTTATACAAACATGAAATAAAATTATAAAAAAACATAATTGATATGGTCTGAAAATCATAGTCCATTGGACTACTATCTTTGGACGTCTCCCTCTGGACATAACTACATACAGTAATATGTTTTTACCAGAATGCCATCTTCACCGTATCACCTTTCACTTTAGATTACAAAATTGTATCTGTCTTTTTCATACTTCCCATGTAAAAACAGACATAGTTTGTCGCTAATCTTCTGCCAGAAGTAAAACAACATTTCCCTTTAAAAATATTGGAATGTCATAAATGATCTAAAATTATGTAAAGCGTTTCAAAACCATGCTTTATGCACCAAAGTGATCTATCCCGAATAATTGGTTTCCATTTACACATAACGATGACTCAATAACTTTGTTGTCGTAATATTAGAAATTGGGGTTTCAATATATTTGTCATGTAATGTGGTTTTCATGTTTTTGGAGTAGAGCTAGGAAACATATCACAACCTTTTTTATTGGTCTTTTAAACTTCAAAGGCTCTAAAGAGTTGCAGTTCTTATTTATGCATTATTATATTTTCACTATGCTGAAAGTTTACACAAATAAACCCCTTAAGACAATTTCCAGTAAATCATAATCTTCCATCTTCATGACTTTTGTTTTCAAAACCTTGCATTGATTTCTTCAAGAAAATTCACTTCAAATACAGTTCTTAAGAATCAATCCAGTTTATTAATTTACTTTCGGGCCAGTGACGTAATTTGTTTATGTTTATGATCAATGCTATTCTCTTCCCCAATATCTTTGGGAATTCATCCCCTAACAACCTTATTGAATAATGTAAAAATAACAAAAGCGTAACAAAATACAAATTTGTATCTTTCAATTGACTACAAATATCAATCCTCATTACAAAACAAACGTTTCACCTAAATCCATCCTCCATGTGTTTCACCATATTAGATTTGTGCTGCAACCTATGTTTTCCAAACGGCTTTACACGTCGACCTGTGACCCGGTCGATGTTTTCAGCCCGGTCCTGTCCAGGAATGCCCAGTGAGGTGTCGAGATGAAAGCCGCGCCGTCGAATGCCAAAGGGGGTTAAAAAGCCAATTTAAACTGGTGTTGGAGTAATAAGCCGGCCGAGACTGCTTGGCTCTTCTGCGTCCTTGTCCCCTCTCCCTCCTCATTCCATCCTTCTCACTCTTCTTCTTTCTCTCATCTCCTTCTGCCTGATTGGAAGCTGTAATTACGCTGTACTAATTACTCCGCAGACTCATAGTGCTTAAGTCGAGTACTCGGATAGTGTCAACTTATGTTTTTCAAAGTTGTTTACGCTGATAATAAGTATTAGATTTTTAAAATGTTGATCGCAATAAAATGAAGGATTATCCAACGAATCCATTGTTGGATTGAGTGGAAGATTACATCGCGTATAGATTATATTTAAATTGTTAGATTATAAGAGGAAGGTTGTTCTGTTGTTTTTGGATAATAGGTTTCACAAGAGATTTGTTAGAGATTCAATCGTTACACTATCTATTGAATTTATTTCGTACATTACTGTAAGATCAACATTCTTAAAACCCATAGATTTTTAAAACATTTCCAATAAATTTAAATAGGTATTTTTCCATCAATTCCTGCACACAGATACACAATTTTTCACCTGAATATAGAAGAGGATTGATTTAAGTGAAGTTAAGATGAATCTTTGAGTCTGGAATTGATCGTTTCGCAATTTCTCTTAAAACTATGATGTAGTTTAGATCTAACATGAGTTGACATTTTCAATATGAAACAGTGGACAGAACCCAAATCATTATTATGTTTCGGATTTTCAAGAGGTCAGCTGCCTCCAAAGTTGAATGGCACTATAAAACAAAACTTATGATCTTTTTGTATTTAGGTTTATAAACGTTAAACGTTATTGAGTTCTCGACCCGACGATGTAAGTTGTAAGATGTTGCTACGATCTGTAAGTTACTGGTATTCGTAATAAAATATTATCAGAATACTATTTAACCCTGTTTCTGCCTAAATCTTCCAAATTTTCAACAGAATCCCCATAATATTATTATGTTCTTTTATTTATTGTAAAGATAAGGAACTGTCAATAAATTCAAACACAATTTAAAAAAAAGAATTGTACTTATTGGGACATCACCACAGTGAAAAACACTTTGCACGGCTAAGTTACTAACCGATTTTCCAAGTACGTATGTAGAATCCAACATCAATATTAATATAAGCGCACTGAAGTTCTGACAATGTGGTACAAAATGATGAAACCGTCTACAAATACATCTAAAACTTCAAATCTAAAGTATAGCTACTTGTGAACTAACCGCTAATGCACAGCGCACATTTACAAACACGTCCTGAAGTAGGCCTACTGAAAATAGTTGTAAAATACTGGATCCGTCAATTAATGTAATTCAATGACAGAAGTTGAGAAGCATAACCATTTCTAACTCACTTGGCGAAATGAAATTGCTCTGGAATAGTATTCGATTTTTTCAGGCTAAATCCTCAGTCATAATACTATCTACATGTAAGTCTACGTTCCAAAGTGTTTACAGTGATTGTAAACTGCTGGAAATCGTTGAATATATAACACTAGGGTTATATATTCAATGTGAAAATGTTTTCGTTCAATGAAACCGAGTTGTATAACTTTTGCAGAATCTATGCACAACAACATTTCCAGCAGATTTCTCAAGGGGAATTTCCACATCATTATGAACTTAAACGACGAAACTATTAATAAATGCAACTAAACTTAGAAATTACACTTGTGAGCTCACCATTGATGAAATACACTTGGTAAAACAGTTTCCAGCCGATTTCAATATAAATATGAACATATTGAGGTACTAACGATGAAACCAAATAATACAACTAAAAGCAACAACCTTAGTTTGTGACCTCATTATTTGACGCAAAACACTTTTACACAGCTTTCAACTCGATTGCCCAAGCAGAATATCCACATCAACATCCTCGTTCAAACCGCGATCTCAGATGAGCATACAATGGCAGGCGGCACACCGCAAAGGCGGCAAACAAAACGAACACAGGTTACGAAAGGTTAGCCGCGCCATCAATTTCTAGTTTCGGCCCGCACCTGTTGTAGATCTGAGGTGTTTCAATAATCGGCCAAAACGCGAAGTCTAATGGCATCCCTTAGACCGGGGGTGGTTGGCATTCCATTGGTAATTGCTGGACACCTGTTTTTCTCTCTCTCTCTCTCTCTCTCTCTCTCTCTCCCGCGCCGACAGACACCTGGGATTCTATAAATCATGACACCTCTGGTGCTTGACTACAAAATACCCATCTCCTTTAATTATTAGTGCGGCCTCCCTCTCAGGCCACTCCAGCTCTTGCATATATTTACCTAACACCCGCTTGTCCAAACGTTTTGCCCGTTTGATCCATCGCTAGTGGTTTGAGCGATTTGTCATAGCGATTTTTTTCTTTTCTACGTCAAAGGGCAATTTACAGATTCTTCAAATGGGTTTCGTCGGTTTGGGTAAGAGTGGCTTTTTGGTAGGTCTTGTTGTGTTTGAGTTTTCGGTTCAGTTTTTGAGAACAAATTTTATTACAATTTCCGAGTACCATGTTAGAGTACTGCTGTGTCGAAGTATTGTAGTCGGAGTTGGATTTCTATAGCGTTGAATTACTGTAATGATATGCCGGAATATTATCACAGTTGATCAACATTATACGACTTGGAGTATACTTGTCTTCGTTCTGTGACACTACGTTGTTGGAGCACCACCTTGTGAATTTATTGAAGTAATCTGCTGTTGGAACACAGCAGTTTCGAATTATTATTGTGTCGGAGGTGCTAGGTGCCGGAGTACTGCTGTTTCGGAATACTGTTGTGTCAGAGTACTGATGTACTACTATGATGAAATACTACCATGTCGGAGTACTACCGTGTCGGAGTACTACCATGTTGGAGTACTGTACTACCATTTCGGGGTACTAACATGTCGAAGTACTACCATGTCGGAGTACTACCATGTCGGAGTACTACCATGTCGGAGTACTACAATGTCGGAGTACTACCATGTCGGAGTACTACCATGTCGGAGTACTACCATGTTGGAGTGCTATCATGTTGAAGTACTGCCATGTTGGAGTACTGTTGTGTCGGAGTACTGATTTGTCGGAGTGCCACCATGTCGGAGTACTACCATGTCGGAGTACTACCATGTCGGAGTACTACCATGTCGGAGTACTACCATGTCGGAGTACTGCTGCCAGTCGCATTCTCACGTCGCACGTGATTCCACGACCAGGTGGCGCATCTCCGACTCTCATTTACATGACAACCGGCAAATTGAAAAACGCGGATGGATTCGTGATCCCATTGTGTCCGCGATTGTTGGCCCGCTAAACTTTCAGCCTTTGGTAGAATTTGTAATTTCATGCCGAGTTTTATGCAGAAACACTTCAATCCTCACGTGTTTTCCAGTTCTGAGCGGACTCTGCTCTGATTTCTACAGTTCTATTGTTTGACTTGTGGAGGACCTTTTGTCATTGTGTTGCGAGTGTTCTCGGAAAAGGATTTGAGAAGTGAAATCACTTTAATCTTTGTCTTGGAAAAGGTTATTTCCTTTTGTAACGAATTGCTTAAAATTGTTTACACACCACTAAAACTTTTAGTAATTTGCATTGTATTTTACATGTTTCAAACAATCAATCATATGCAAAACCTTGGTAACTTAAATAGTTTCACCAATAATACAAAGTACTCCAACCACAGTAAACCTGCATTTGTCTCATCGGATTTCACTAAAATATCTCCTTAAAAATGGCATACTTATTCCTTATTTAAACAATATTATTTTGACGAGTACTTAGGTTTGCTGCTACAGGAAAGTCAATCAAGTGTTTTGGGTTTCTTCTAATTTTAAAGGACGCTTTAAAATATTATTGTCAATTTTAATGTTTTCGGGTTCGTATCACACATTTACAAATTATCGACCCACTCAAGATTGTGCTTATATTGCAGTAGTGTCCAACGAAACTTGATTAATTCCCTTAAAATAATTACCTACACGTACACGCGCATAATTTTCTCGTCAGTGACGTCAGTTCATCATCCCAGATACAATCTTGGATCAGCTTGTATGTTTACCTACCATGGGAGATAATCAGTGGAAAAAATTCCAATTGAATTCTAATTCAAACCAGTGATTAAAATTTAGATTTCCCAAACATAAACATAACATAATTAAAGCTGCATATTTTACAGCTAATAGCTCGCGGGCTACACAGCTAGAACACGCAGAGTTGGGGCTTTAATTATTTAATTATGCTTAAAATATGTACATAGTCTCGTGCTTGCAGGCTGTATACAAATATTTAATTGGTTCCATTGGGTTCTCAGTGTCCGAACCACGGGTGTATTCCTTGATTACATCATAGATTAGTGTTTTCATATACCATTGGTTTCTTTTTAAGTTTGAAGATCAGCAAACACCTCTAAACTAAAATAGAACAATATTATCAAACTTTTGCTTGTTAGCAGGTAATCTTAAAAGTGAAGTTCAAGTTGTAAAGATATACCATCAAACAAGCCAAAAACATTCAGCGCACTCAAACATCACCAAAATGAAACACGAATCATCAAGCTTCTAAACTCGGCTTGAACCATTTAAATTGATTTATTAATGATTCAATATGCAAAGTTCTTTTAACTAATGAAGCTGTTGTTTGAAACTTGAAGGTAAGAATTCCCACTTTGAAGTTAATTAGAGCGAATGCGTATTTTTATTGATTAATTAAGTCTTAATTTTCTTAAATACGTTTTATGACTTTTCAATACGAAAATATACTAGCCACAAAATATCTGTAATATTTTAAAAGTCACCGACAGCTCACTCCCATCATACCATTTAACAAGACATTTACATTCGAAGAGCGAACCAAATGCGCTGATGACTTTACAGCCACAATAAGGGAAAACGAATCCGCTTCACGGGTTTTAAACTTCCCCGCAAACTTGTCTTTTCTTTGTGGGAGAATAACACTTATCAATTCCCCGCGAGCGCGGCGCAAAAAGCCTTTTCAACTCGGAAAAAAGACAATCATAAAAGGGAAATAAATCAAATCGAAAGAGGGCGTTAAAACTAACCGTCCCCACCCCAGCAAAACCCCATTGTAGAGGACAAAGAGTTGGATCTGGCGACATTGCGAAACAAAGGCTTTTAGAAAAATCTCTTTGTTGGAAAGTTTTAAAACGATTTTTGTGTCGGAGGTGAATGAAGAAAGTGATTAGGGTGTCTTTGTACGACACTTTCTGTCAATGTTCTTGTGGTGGTTTTGATTAATTTATGTTGATTATTTAAAATCTGTGTGGGTGTTTTTGTAAATTAACTAATGAAGGACGACTAAAAAATTGTATTTCCTTGTATGACTTAAAAACTGAAATTATGACTCGGACTAGGTGAGTAGATATAATATGATGGTTTTACCTCACTTTCGGCGTTTTAGAGGCACTTTTAGGGCACTTTTTATAGGGGAAAAATGAGAAAAATTAGTGGCTCATTTTTTTGGCCACTTTTTTAAAGACCCAGCTCTTGACCTATACACCCCTATATAAATTTTCTACTTTTGTTAATACTAAAAATCACGTCTGGAATATGGCTCATTTTTTGGCCACTTTTTTAAAAGACCTGGATCTCGTCCAATACAAGCCTATATAAATGTTCAAACTCTATTAAAATTTCAAATCCACATCCATTCCCATGTATATTCTCAAAATCATGTGAGGTTTGTGCGTGAACTCGGGCACGCTTATGGCTATGCGTAAACTATGCCCGACTCAAATGAATGACTGTGAGTGTAACCTAATGACCCCAATCAAAACCAATTGTCAACATTCTCTGTCTGTCTGGCGCCAGTCTGTCTGGGGCAGGTTTAGACAATTACCAAATATGTTTGATTGATTGACCTCAATTATTCAATTGTTCAATTTCAGTTTGTTCAATTTCCATTGTTAAGTTCTAAATTAATTTAGACAATTTTGTGGTATATAAGGGGGGCATTCTATGGAATCATCACTCACTCTTCCACCTGGATCTTCTTGTTTTGGTAAGTCTTTGACATCTAAGCTAGACTATTGTAATATGTTGTCGCGTGTCGGGTCATGGGATCAATTGGTGACGTAATTGATGCTTGTACTCGTACTCTGTATTTCTTTTAACTTAGGAGTGTAGCTAATTTCCCGAGTCCATTTTTAAAAACTTAGCTGAATTGAGTCACTAAGGAACTTGTAAAAAATGTATATAAGTCTATTTTTAAACACTTAGAGTATTTTGAACAGTCACCAAGGAACTTAAAATGTATATAAATCTATTTTTAAACACTTAGAGTATTTTGAACAGTCACTAAGGAACTTAAAATGTATATAAGTCTATTTTTAAAAACTTAGCCAAATTCACTCACGGGGGGACTTTGAGTCAAAAGTTTGCACAAGTTATTATTTCAAAACTTAGCCAAACTTCACTCACCGGGGGACTTTGATTCAAAATGTGTACAAGTTATTATTTAAAAACTTAGCCGAATTATACTCACTATATAATTTTGTCAAGTCCCTTTTAACATAGGTAACATAGTCTTCTCTATAACTAACACTCACTCTGTATATATGTAGACTCAGCAATCTGAATTGCTAAAAAGTATTTTTTATTTAAGATTTTGGATTTAGTTTTGATTTAGAAAATTACAATTGCCAAATCTTATTGTATGAGATTGTTTTGAATATTAAAATATAAAATTCTGATTCAAATTATTATTTCTCATTAATTGAAATTGTCAAAATATAATTTCTACTGTATAGAAGATGCCAACCTAGTTTTTTAGTTACATATATAAAAATGAAGACTACATGTCAACATTGTTTCGCATCCCTCTCCAAAAAAAGCAACCTTATTCGCCACTACAATTTAAAACATCAAATGAAGGTATGTAAACTGTGTGATTTAATCTGTGATAATAATGTGG
Organism: Macrosteles quadrilineatus; assembly: GCF_028750875.1. Taxonomy (NCBI): domain Eukaryota; kingdom Metazoa; phylum Arthropoda; class Insecta; order Hemiptera; family Cicadellidae; genus Macrosteles; species Macrosteles quadrilineatus. The sequence continues at coordinate 67,417,132 of NW_026542599.1, forward strand.
CTCTAAAATCTCATATATTACAAAGTCACAAGACTTGTAATTTCTGTAAAAGAAATGTTGTTGGCCATTTTAAAAGACATGTAAATTCTTGTAACAAATGTCCATATACAATGATTAAATTTGTTGGTGAATCAATTAAAACTGAACTTAAAAGTACTCTTCAGTCTTGTCCTCTACCGATAAAATGGACTTTAGTAAGGAGAATCAAATTTATAAAATATACAATAGATCAAAATGGAAAATTAGTTAATGAGAAAGAATGTATTGCAGATTTCAGAAGCCTTACTATCCTTACCATTGAGAAGAGAGATTTAAAGGCTCAAATTGAAAATGCTCTTTTAAAGATTGACGCTTCCATGCACAAATATCAAGCGGAAGGTAGTGGATGGATATATGACCACACTAAATATTGGCAGTTGCACGTTTACAAGTACAAGCCCCTAACTCCAACGTCATATATCCCCACACCAAAAAGTATTCAATCAAAACATGCAATTTTAAATATAAAGAATTCTGACAATAAATGCTTCCTTTGGTCAATTTTAGCAGCTTTATATCCAAGGAATGCAAAAAATGCTGAAAGGGTATCGAAATATGCACCCTATGAAAATCAGTTAAATATGACAAACATAAAATATCCCGTAAAAATATCTGACATAGATCAATTTGAAAAAAAGAATAATATAAGTGTTAATGTATTTGGAGTTGAAGACCAACAATTTATATATCCATTAAAAACCACCAAACTAAATAGTAATACTCATATAGATTTATTATTATTACAAGAAGGTCGTAAATCACATTACTGTTTAATTCGTGATTTTGATAGGTTAATGTTTTACTCTACAAAACATAACAATAAGAAGTATTTTTGCAAGTTTTGTTTACAACATTTTTACACCAAAGATAAATTAGAACATCATATAACATATTGTAAAAACTTTGATGCACAAAGAGTGGAAATGTCTAAACAAGATACATTACAATTTAAAAACTATAAATATCAACTTAAAGCCCCATTTGTGATTTATGCAGATTTTGAGTGCTTTATAAACTCCAATATACATATTCCATCGGGATTTGCATTTGTAGTAGTAAAAGATTCTAAGATTATTTCTGAAGTGTTATATAGTGGTGCAAATGTTATGGATGTGTTTTTCGAAAGATTATTTGAGACTTATGATTTTATTAAAAGTCAAATGGCGATATATATTCCCCTTGTAATGACTCCTGAGCAAGAGGCATCTTTCCAAAACTCAACATATTGTCACATTTGCGAAAAGCCCCTATATTTTGATAGGGTACGAGAACATTGTCATTCAAATGGCCAATACCGTGGAGCTGCCCACAATGATTGTAATTTAAACTATAAAGTAACAAAGAAAATACCAGTATTCTTCCATAACTTGAAAAATTACGATGGACATTTAATAATGCAACACTTGGGAAAATATAATCGTAAATTAAATTGCATAGCCAAAGATATGGAAAAGTACATTTCATTCTCTGTTGATGATTTAGTATTTTTAGATTCCTATAACTTTCTGTCCCTTCCATTATACAAATTAGCTTCCAATTTAAATACATTTAGATTCATAGACAATCCACTACTACAACGTAAAGGCGTATTTCCTTATGAATACATGACAGGACCAGATAAGTTTGCAGAGTCTCTACCTCCAATTGAAAATTTTTACAGTACTTTAACTAAAGAACATATCTCTCCCATCGAATATGAACATGCAAAACATGTCTGGACCCATTTTAATATAAACAATTTACAAGAATATCATGATTTATATCTTAAAACAGATGTATTGCTACTGGCTGATGTGTTTGAGACATTTAGAGACCTGTGTTTAAAAGATTACAAACTTGACCCTGTACATATGTATTCACTTCCAGGACTAACATGGGAAGCCTGTCTTAGAATGACTGGTATAAAATTACAATTATTTCAAGATATTGACATGCATTTGTTCATAGAAAGTGCAATCAGAGGAGGAGTCAGTATGATTTCCACACGTTACGCTAAAGCCAATAATAGATATATGGGCGAACATTATGATCCCAATCAAGAAAGTGTGTATTTAATATATTTAGATTGTAACTCGCTATACTCCACAGCTATGTGTGAGACACTACCCGTGGATGGATTTCGTTGGACGAATGAGATAGACTACAAATACAATCAAAATGATGAGTTTGGATATATTTTAGAAGTTGATTTAAAATATGATAAAAGCTTACACGATTTACATAATGACTATCCATTAGCACCTGAGAAAATGAATGGCAAATTAATACCTAATTTAAATAACAAAACTAAATATATTTTACATTATAAAGCATTAAAAAAATATGAGGAATTGGGTTTAGTTGCTACAAAATACCATAGAATTTTAAAATTTAGACAGTCCAAATGGCTTGCACCCTATATTAATTTTAATATTGAAAAACGCAAATGTGCTAAAAATGATTTTGAAAAAGACTTTTATAAATTGTTAAATAATAGTCTTTTTGGTCGAACAATTATGAACCAACGCAAGTTTCGTGATATATATCTCAAGGATGAGTCACTATTAACTAAATATGTCACTAATCCAAGGTTTGACTGTAGCAAAAAGTTCGATAACAATTTACATGCTATACATTTAAATAAATTAGTTGTAAAGTTTAATAAACCTATATATTTGGGAATGACCATTTTGGATATTAGTAAAGTAATAATGTATGATTTCCACTATAATTATATGTCAAAATTTAAGAATAAAAGATTTCTAATGACAGATACAGATTCTTTAATGTATTCTATAGTTACAGAGGATTTTTACAAGGAAATAGAATGTGACTTACACTATTTTGATACCTCTGGATATAGTAAAGACCATTTCTTATACTCTGATAAAAATAAAAAAGTCACAGGCAAGTTTAAAGACGAATTAGATGGTCATATTATGTATGAATATTGTGGTTTAAGACCAAAGTTATATTCTTATATTCCTCTAAAATGGTTATATGAAGAAGACAAACAAGCTTTAGAGGTGAAGAAAGCTAAAGGAGCTGATGGTGCTACAGTTAAACATCTCCTTAGACATCAACATTATTTGAACTGTCTTGCCACTGGGCAAGATTACTATGAGAATGTGACAAGAATTAAATCTACAAATCATCATCTTCAAACCTTAACTATGAATAAGAAAGTACTATCGTTTGACGATGACAAGAGGTTTATTCTGGAAGATGGTATCAATACTCTTGCACTTGGTCATTATAAAATTGATCAAACATAAATCTATATTTGCCATTATTCTTTAACCTTTCTTTGTCTATTACAAAAAAGCCATATTTAGTTTTATCCCAACATTGATGACAGAGATTTCTAAATTGGTTAAATGAAAAATCATTACCAACATGATTGTTATATACATGTTTTAAATTTAAATCATCTTGTTTAAATAATATTAGGAAATTTACATTATCACGTAAATGTTTATGTACTTTGCTGTAAGATTGACACAAGTAAAAACAGTTAATATTTTTATGTCGACCCATTGAAAAAAATTGTGTAATATTTTGACTATTTATGTCATCAAATACAACAACTGACTGTGATTTTACATCATTTGGTGTGATTTCACAGTCAGTAAACGTGTGTAATTTCACTTCATCACACAAACTAAATATTTCAATTATTTTTTTATATTTTTCTTGTTCTAAAGATTTAGATATATTTAATATCTAAATCTTTAGAACAAGAAAAATATAAAAAAATAATTGAAATATTTAGTTTGTGTGATGAAGTGAAATTACACACGTTTACTGACTGTGAAATCACACCAAATGATGTAAAATCACAGTCAGTTGTTGTATTTGATGACATAAATAGTCAAAATATTACACAATTTTTTTCAATGGGTCGACATAAAAATATTAACTGTTTTTACTTGTGTCAATCTTACAGCAAAGTACATAAACATTTACGTGATAATGTAAATTTCCTAATATTATTTAAACAAGATGATTTAAATTTAAAACATGTATATAACAATCATGTTGGTAATGATTTTTCATTTAACCAATTTAGAAATCTCTGTCATCAATGTTGGGATAAAACTAAATATGGCTTTTTTGTAATAGACAAAGAAAGGTTAAAGAATAATGGCAAATATAGATTTATGTTTGATCAATTTTATAATGACCAAGTGCAAGAGTATTGATACCATCTTCCAGAATAAACCTCTTGTCATCGTCAAACGATAGTACTTTCTTATTCATAGTTAAGGTTTGAAGATGATGATTTGTAGATTTAATTCTTGTCACATTCTCATAGTAATCTTGCCCAGTGGCAAGACAGTTCAAATAATGTTGATGTCTAAGGAGATGTTTAACTGTAGCACCATCAGCTCCTTTAGCTTTCTTCACCTCTAAAGCTTGTTTGTCTTCTTCATATAACCATTTTAGAGGAATATAAGAATATAACTTTGGTCTTAAACCACAATATTCATACATAATATGACCATCTAATTCGTCTTTAAACTTGCCTGTGACTTTTTTATTTTTATCAGAGTATAAGAAATGGTCTTTACTATATCCAGAGGTATCAAAATAGTGTAAGTCACATTCTATTTCCTTGTAAAAATCCTCTGTAACTATAGAATACATTAAAGAATCTGTATCTGTCATTAGAAATCTTTTATTCTTAAATTTTGACATATAATTATAGTGGAAATCATACATTATTACTTTACTAATATCCAAAATGGTCATTCCCAAATATATAGGTTTATTAAACTTTACAACTAATTTATTTAAATGTATAGCATGTAAATTGTTATCGAACTTTTTGCTACAGTCAAACCTTGGATTAGTGACATATTTAGTTAATAGTGACTCATCCTTGAGATATATATCACGAAACTTGCGTTGGTTCATAATTGTTCGACCAAAAAGACTATTATTTAACAATTTATAAAAGTCTTTTTCAAAATCATTTTTAGCACATTTGCGTTTTTCAATATTAAAATTAATATAGGGTGCAAGCCATTTGGACTGTCTAAATTTTAAAATTCTATGGTATTTTGTAGCAACTAAACCCAATTCCTCATATTTTTTTAATGCTTTATAATGTAAAATATATTTAGTTTTGTTATTTAAATTAGGTATTAATTTGCCATTCATTTTCTCAGGTGCTAATGGATAGTCATTATGTAAATCGTGTAAGCTTTTATCATATTTTAAATCAACTTCTAAAATATATCCAAACTCATCATTTTGATTGTATTTGTAGTCTATCTCATTCGTCCAACGAAATCCATCCACGGGTAGTGTCTCACACATAGCTGTGGAGTATAGCGAGTTACAATCTAAATATATTAAATACACACTTTCTTGATTGGGATCATAATGTTCGCCCATATATCTATTATTGGCTTTAGCGTAACGTGTGGAAATCATACTGACTCCTCCTCTGATTGCACTTTCTATGAACAAATGCATGTCAATATCTTGAAATAATTGTAATTTTATACCAGTCATTCTAAGACAGGCTTCCCATGTTAGTCCTGGAAGTGAATACATATGTACAGGGTCAAGTTTGTAATCTTTTAAACACAGGTCTCTAAATGTCTCAAACACATCAGCCAGTAGCAATACATCTGTTTTAAGATATAAATCATGATATTCTTGTAAATTGTTTATATTAAAATGGGTCCAGACATGTTTTGCATGTTCATATTCGATGGGAGAGATATGTTCTTTAGTTAAAGTACTGTAAAAATTTTCAATTGGAGGTAGAGACTCTGCAAACTTATCTGGTCCTGTCATGTATTCATAAGGAAATACGCCTTTACGTTGTAGTAGTGGATTGTCTATGAATCTAAATGTATTTAAATTGGAAGCTAATTTGTATAATGGAAGGGACAGAAAGTTATAGGAATCTAAAAATACTAAATCATCAACAGAGAATGAAATGTACTTTTCCATATCTTTGGCTATGCAATTTAATTTACGATTATATTTTCCCAAGTGTTGCATTATTAAATGTCCATCGTAATTTTTCAAGTTATGGAAGAATACTGGTATTTTCTTTGTTACTTTATAGTTTAAATTACAATCATTGTGGGCAGCTCCACGGTATTGGCCATTTGAATGACAATGTTCTCGTACCCTATCAAAATATAGGGGCTTTTCGCAAATGTGACAATATGTTGAGTTTTGGAAAGATGCCTCTTGCTCAGGAGTCATTACAAGGGGAATATATATCGCCATTTGACTTTTAATAAAATCATAAGTCTCAAATAATCTTTCGAAAAACACATCCATAACATTTGCACCACTATATAACACTTCAGAAATAATCTTAGAATCTTTTACTACTACAAATGCAAATCCCGATGGAATATGTATATTGGAGTTTATAAAGCACTCAAAATCTGCATAAATCACAAATGGGGCTTTAAGTTGATATTTATAGTTTTTAAATTGTAATGTATCTTGTTTAGACATTTCCACTCTTTGTGCATCAAAGTTTTTACAATATGTTATATGATGTTCTAATTTATCTTTGGTGTAAAAATGTTGTAAACAAAACTTGCAAAAATACTTCTTATTGTTATGTTTTGTAGAGTAAAACATTAACCTATCAAAATCACGAATTAAACAGTAATGTGATTTACGACCTTCTTGTAATAATAATAAATCTATATGAGTATTACTATTTAGTTTGGTGGTTTTTAATGGATATATAAATTGTTGGTCTTCAACTCCAAATACATTAACACTTATATTATTCTTTTTTTCAAATTGATCTATGTCAGATATTTTTACGGGATATTTTATGTTTGTCATATTTAACTGATTTTCATAGGGTGCATATTTCGATACCCTTTCAGCATTTTTTGCATTCCTTGGATATAAAGCTGCTAAAATTGACCAAAGGAAGCATTTATTGTCAGAATTCTTTATATTTAAAATTGCATGTTTTGATTGAATACTTTTTGGTGTGGGGATATATGACGTTGGAGTTAGGGGCTTGTACTTGTAAACGTGCAACTGCCAATATTTAGTGTGGTCATATATCCATCCACTACCTTCCGCTTGATATTTGTGCATGGAAGCGTCAATCTTTAAAAGAGCATTTTCAATTTGAGCCTTTAAATCTCTCTTCTCAATGGTAAGGATAGTAAGGCTTCTGAAATCTGCAATACATTCTTTCTCATTAACTAATTTTCCATTTTGATCTATTGTATATTTTATAAATTTGATTCTCCTTACTAAAGTCCATTTTATCGGTAGAGGACAAGACTGAAGAGTACTTTTAAGTTCAGTTTTAATTGATTCACCAACAAATTTAATCATTGTATATGGACATTTGTTACAAGAATTTACATGTCTTTTAAAATGGCCAACAACATTTCTTTTACAGAAATTACAAGTCTTGTGACTTTGTAATATATGAGATTTTAGAGCCACATTATTATCACAGATTAAATCACACAGTTTACATACCTTCATTTGATGTTTTAAATTGTAGTGGCGAATAAGGTTGCTTTTTTTGGAGAGGGATGCGAAACAATGTTGACATGTAGTCTTCATTTTTATATATGTAACTAAAAAACTAGGTTGGCATCTTCTATACAGTAGAAATTATATTTTGACAATTTCAATTAATGAGAAATAATAATTTGAATCAGAATTTTATATTTTAATATTCAAAACAATCTCATACAATAAGATTTGGCAATTGTAATTTTCTAAATCAAAACTAAATCCAAAATCTTAAATAAAAAATACTTTTTAGCAATTCAGATTGCTGAGTCTACATATATACAGAGTGAGTGTTAGTTATAGAGAAGACTATGTTACCTATGTTAAAAGGGACTTGACAAAATTATATAGTGAGTATAATTCGGCTAAGTTTTTAAATAATAACTTGTACACATTTTGAATCAAAGTCCCCCGGTGAGTGAAGTTTGGCTAAGTTTTGAAATAATAACTTGTGCAAACTTTTGACTCAAAGTCCCCCCGTGAGTGAATTTGGCTAAGTTTTTAAAAATAGACTTATATACATTTTAAGTTCCTTAGTGACTGTTCAAAATACTCTAAGTGTTTAAAAATAGATTTATATACATTTTAAGTTCCTTGGTGACTGTTCAAAATACTCTAAGTGTTTAAAAATAGACTTATATACATTTTTTACAAGTTCCTTAGTGACTCAATTCAGCTAAGTTTTTAAAAATGGACTCGGGAAATTAGCTACACTCCTAAGTTAAAAGAAATACAGAGTACGAGTACAAGCATCAATTACGTCACCAATTGATCCCATGACCCGACACGCGACAACATATTACAATAGTCTAGCTTAGATGTCAAAGACTTACCAAAACAAGAAGATCCAGGTGGAAGAGTGAGTGATGATTCCATAGAATGCCCCCCTTATATACCACAAAATTGTCTAAATTAATTTAGAACTTAACAATGGAAATTGAACAAACTGAAATTGAACAATTGAATAATTGAGGTCAATCAATCAAACATATTTGGTAATTGTCTAAACCTGCCCCAGACAGACTGGCGCCAGACAGACAGAGAATGTTGACAATTGGTTTTGATTGGGGTCATTAGGTTACACTCACAGTCATTCATTTGAGTCGGGCATAGTTTACGCATAGCCATAAGCGTGCCCGAGTTCACGCACAAACCTCGCATGATTTTGAGAATATACATAGGAATGGATGTGGATTTGAAATTTTAATGGAGTTTGAACATTTGTATGGGCTTGTATTGGACGAGAGCCGGGTCTTAAAAAAAGTGGCCAAAAAATGAGCCATATTCCAGACGTGTTTTTTAGTATTAAAAAAGTAGAAAGTTTATATAGGGGTGTATAGGTCGAGAGCTGGGTCTTTAAAAAAGTGGCCAAAAAAATGAGCCACTAATTTTTCTCATTTTTCCCCTATAAAAAGTGCCCTAAAAGTGCCTCTAAAACGCCGAAAGTGAGGTAAAACCATCATATTATATCTACTTAGGTGTACAAAACTACGATAATTAAGACTGATATTCTTAACTGATGGCATGTCTGAACTGCCAAGGGTTTTAAATGTTCCAAAGTCCAGCGACAATGTAAAATCGCACAATTAGAACGTATTCAACTTATAAGTTCATAAATACAAAACCTTTCCACTGACCCAATCATAATCCATTAATTATGGTATTCTATGATTCAATAGAAAACATGTGATCCTATACAGTAGGATAGTTTCCATCTTGAACTAGACCAGTCTTTGGAAGTTCACGGGATCAACACACACTCAAAAAGTCTAACCAATAAAATTATTTATTAACTCACACACACCTATTTGGACTAAACTGGTTGGTTGTTTGGTGGTAGTTAATCAAAACTTAAAACACTGATTTGGATTTTCAAATAATAAGAAAGAAATAGAAGTAGAAGAAAAGAAACCGCAGCTTTTATACAACAACAACACGATATCATGCAATAAATTATTGACAATTTACCAAGATAGTCGAACAGCGGGATTAAACTCGCGACCCTCTCATTATGATGTAAGCACTAACGCCTGCTACCAGGGTAACTTTTCCTTTGACTGAGAAAATTTTAAACATTGGTGTTCCAAAAGTCTGACATTGGACCCTCTAGGGGAGGGAGGAGCCCTTTGGACGGTTCTGCACCAAACTTCACAGAAACCATCCTTGAATATTGTTATTGCCTGAAAGTTTCATTACAATCTGTCGAGTGGAGTCCATAGGGTATATACACACATACATATACATATACACATTCATACATACATGCATACAAACTTCCTCTTTTATAGATATAGATTTAACATTGCATTGCTTAATGCAGAAGTTAAATCCTTTATACAGGGTGATTTGTACTCAGTGTGACAAAATTTTTTTGATGTAAGTACAAAGTAAATGAAGTGTGATGATGCATATCAAACGTTCCAAGTCTCAAAATTAGCGTCCCAAAAAATTATTTTACGTTTTTCAAAAATAACCATGCTTTTAAACTTAATACAGCGATTTCTCAATTACCTGTATATGGATTTGAGTAGATAATGTCATTTTCTTGTTCTACATTAAATTTTGAACAAGAATAATGGAAAATGACAGAGGATCAGTTGTAAAAACTCCATTGTAAATAGATTCAAAGATAAAAATTAAGATATTTGATAAAAATTTTAAAAACAATGGTCTATTGCATTTTTCACACCCTGTATACAAGAAAGTGTCGGAATATGTTAAAAACTGCGCCATTTTATAAGCTTTCCAACCATATGCTACACTATTGAGGTTTAGATATTTTTTTGTTTGTTTTAGTGGTTTGAATACCAGAAAACAGGGAACTTTTTTACTGTTTTTACTGTTCAAGCTGAATCAAAAATACAACTTTTGATTAATACATGCCGACTTTCTATGTTTTAAATGTTAAAGACACCATGCTTTGTAGTCTTCAAACCATTAAAGCGTACATAAGCAGACATAAACCTCAATAGTGTAGCATATCGTTGGAAAGCTTATAAAATGGCGCAGTTTTTAATATATTCCGACACTTTCTTGTATACAGGGTGTGAAAAATGCAATAGACCATTGTTTTTAAAATTTTTACCAAACATCTTAATTTTTTTCTTTGAATCTATTTACAATGGAGTTCTTACAACTGATCCTCCATCATTTTCTATTATTCTTGTTCAAAATTTAATGTAGAACACGAAAATTACATTATCTACTCAAATCCATATACAGGTAATTGAGAAATCGCTGTAGTAAGTTTAAAAACATGGTTATTTTTGAAAAACATAAAATAATTTTTTGGGAAGCTAATTTTGAGACTTGAAACATTTGATATGCATCATCACACTTCATTTACTTTGTACTTACACCAAAAAAAATTTGTCACACTAAGTACAAATCACCCTGTATAAACAATAAACATAGTAGGTCCTAGAATTGATCCTTGTGGTATTCCTGACTGAACATCTGAAAATTAAGGTGGATACTTCTCTATCTATCTAGTTATGAAGAGAAGCATCCATCTTATAATACACTGATTTATCTTTATCCGTTAAATATGATTGCAAAAAATCCAAAGAAGTTTCATCAAAACCATAATATTTCATCTTTTCTTGCAATACCATGTGAGAATGCCAAAAGCCTTATATACCACAGCAGCTACCTAATACTTTGTTTTTAGCATCCAAATTATCGAGGAATCGATTAGTTATATCATTAAAGTTCGTAAAGACGAAATTTCACCAAACCTAACCTAACTTACTTCCCGATACGTGTGAATGTGTTTAGATTACACATGTAACAGTTCCTGAGGGGGTTATAAATGCAAGGAGTGCCCAGATTACATCTCCCCCCTCCCCTCCCAGTGACGATTATGGTTAACGCATTAATTATCGTCTAATTGGTGGACTGAGCGTTCCAATATGGCGTCGCTGCGTTTACCAGACCGCTTATTTATTACTCACTACTGGTCTGCGCTTCTACTTATCAACCTATCGAAATCGGGTTCTGAATGGTCGAATTGTTTACGAGTCCCTTATCCAATCGGCACTCTCAAGTGTTTATTCCGATCGATATATCGATTTGTCGATAAATAGGTATCGATATAGTGGATCGTCACTCTCTTTTATTGCGTTCCTTATCAAATCCGCACCCTCATTTGTGCTTATCGATCAATCGATATACAATTGTTGGGTCGATGAATGGTATCGATATGTTAATCGATCGTCACTCACTTTTATTGCGTTTATGGAAGAGGAATTGCGTTATGTGAACGAATTCAGGTCCTAAATCGTTATGTTTTAAGGTAAACTACTTTAGTAGCAAAAATAAATTTACTGACCTGTCGTCAATCAATCCTATGTCGTTGATGACTAATTAATTTAATGACTAATTAATTTCAGTGTTAAACCCCGATTTCAAATCCTTTTTATTTATTTATTTATTCTTTCAACGGTAACACCATTTTTACATTAGAATATACATTAATAGGATTTAATCACTTCATAAACATAGCATAATTAGTTAATAAATATGAGCAATAATAAGAATAAATTAGAAAGCAGACATGACATGCAAAATACATAACCAGTATAAAAGAAAACAAAAATACATTCATAGGCTGAAACATTGCAAGTGTAAGACATAGCAAATTTGGTACAGGCTACTAAAATATGTGCAATTAATAAGAATGAAAAAGAGAAGCAGGCATAAGATGCAAAAGACATAATAATATGGCGCAAAAGATAACAACAACAGGTAAAATATGAAGTGCAAAAACATAACAACAACAATATTTAACAATATGCAACCGAGACATGACAACAACGAAAAAAAGGAAAACAACAAGTGCAATACCGGTAGGCTAACAAAGAAATAGTAAGATAAAGTAAAAAAAAAGTAAGTTGTAAAGTAAGTGTGAAAAAGTAAGTTTTCACGTCAAACCTAACCTTTTTGCACTTAACGTTGTCAAAATTATTTCATACATAGAGACCCAAAGAAACGACGACAACAGCCTAATCACTCCTGTATGTAAATTATGAATACTATTGTAAGTTTCATCAAAGATTGAACATACTCCAAAGAGAAATTACGACCTTAAAGGGCAATTTATGAAATAATGGATAGTTTTGCGCAAGGTTTCTCGTCATGACGAACATTTTAAGTATATGGTTTGCGGGGGTGTGACTTGTAGTTTTCTCAAAAGTTCATGAGTACTTTGAGACACAGAAGTGATTCTAAGATTGTAGAGAGAGCAACAGTTCTTACTTTTCAAGACTAAACTGAATGTTATAAGTCTTTTGTGTCTCTATCAAAGATAGGGTAGGTAACGTACAAGTACAACTTTACATAGTCAGTTTCATGCCATAGAACATGCCATAGAAATATATTTAATTGGTGCGTACTTCAGATTTGTGCGAAAAAAAATATTTAAAAAACACCATCCATACCCCTGCAGACAAACATCATACGTAATCTTGATGGCAGGCTTACACGATCAAAGTAACATTTTCAATCCTAGATATTCTATGCTATGCTTAAAGTGTGTTTGTTGCATCTCAGTCTTCGGGAGATGACCGTCATATTGAATTAGTGAAGATAGGAAGATATGAGGACGGATTGCTCCAAAGCATCCGAAATCTCGGTCACTATCCTCGCTACTTCTTCGCGGATGACCAAGATCTGACAATACAACTGTGAATATAAATTAGACGAATTTACAATAGCGGTAACCAGAGATGCGGATCCATGACGACAACACGTTGACAACATTAGTGTGCGAACAACGAAACCCAGTAGGACGCTCACAGAATATTCTCACAACAATACAGTTAGATGCTGCTGGGGGTCCATGGGAACTGGCGTCTCTTTAAGTAGTGCGAAAATATTGGGATTATACCATTATTTCTATGGCAACACACCACTAGTTGGAGAGTGGGACTAGATGATAATGATAGAATTTTTAGGTTAGTGACTAAGATCAAGTGTTTCTTAAGCCTAACCCAGCTCTACAGTAATTGCAATCGAGTTATTTGTCGATACGAATAGTATTTCTCAAATTGCTTGTTGTACAAAGATTCATAGATTCGAAGATTATATCAGGCCGTTAAGTTTTCACAATAGGCTTCATCATACAGCACAAAATGAACTAAAACTAAGTATGTAAAAAATAAACCAATACTGCGAGTCCAAACCGCGAACCATGCAAGTGTATTTACTTTGAGCTGGTTCTTTACAAGTAGCCACTCGCATTATGAATTTGGGTCATGTTATTTCTTGGGGAGTGATCTGGTCTACTGAGAGAGAACGGGACTTTTTCCCCGAGGTCCTTGGTTCAAATCCCACCAATTACCAATTGATGTCATCGAAGGGATACTGCCGTGACCTCCTCAGTGATCCCATAACCTGAATAATACTGTATATTGTTATTTTTCTGCACGTTTTATCTGTTTTTTTATGAAGTTTGTTCTGCCTCTTTACTGAAGTTTGACTCGGCACTGCATTGAATCATCGTATTGTTCATATACTGGTTTTGTTTTTAGAATCTCTCGTTTTGTCAACTTGTTCAGATAGTTTGTTATTTATAGTTGTTACTTATAGTTTGTTATTCATGGTTAGTTATTTATATTTTGTTATTTATAGTTGTTATTTATCTTTTCTATGTCTTGTTATTGAAGTCTTGTTTTCCAGTTTTTTTTTTTCACTACATGTACTGGCCTGTGATTTCTTTTCTGCTTCTGTATGTAAGATTATTGTATTTTTCATGTAAAAATGGTGCATCCGTTAATAAAAAAATATGAAAAATAATGCCGAGATTTAACCTATAGTAACAAAAAACAACTTCTTGTATCATTAATATTTTGACTTGTTTGTAGTCTAATGTGTCAGTCACATTGATGTTTATTGTTATTGATGATGGTAGTTGCATCAAACTTACTGAATGAAATTGATCCATTAACTTAGTAATAGTGTCTTAAACATTGTTATTACTGTATAAGATAGACAGTGCTCGACGGTCGCATGCACTATCTTATCATTGCACTTTGGTTTGCCCATGTGACTTAAAACTGTAACAGTACTTCGCAGACTTTGTCGTATTATCAGTACTGTAATGGTGATAAGGTGTTGAAATAGTTGTCAATAATTAAATGTAAGAAATTGTCAGATTAATTAAACCTTTATCGTCATTACTGTTGACGGGAGTTTAGAGGCAATCGTATATTACAGCTACATTATATATCAGTTTTAGTGATTCCCAAATAGGGAATATTCTATTACTGTAGGGCTCATGGTAAGTCCTAGGTCCGGCCCGTTTTACTCTTTCATCTTGATTTCGCAAGATGGCATATATATTTTTACATATAGCTCTACTGTATACCACCACAGAATTTAAACCCTCCAAACAAGCATTTTGCAATTAATTTATTTCCAAATCATTTTGTAGAATTTAATAACAAATACGATGACCGTGTTTTTGTGCTTAGATTAATTGTTACGTAAAAAAAAGTTTAAAAAACTGTAAATTTAAAAATCCAATATTATTTTCATTGACAATAAGTGAACTGTTGTAGTTTACTTGTTTACTGATATATTTTGAGAAAATTTGGCAAATTTGTTTATTTGATATCAAGCAAATATTTCACCAAAAATAATCTTTATCATGTTCCCAGTATCAGTAAACATAAGTACTCATTAAACCTAATGTTATTTAAATATGTAATGAATCTCATATTTTAAAGGAATAATTTGAGTAAAAGTAAAATCAGCCAAAGAAAATTCACTTGTATAACTGTAATTGACGTAACCAATACATGTAACCTATGTAAATCTGGTTAAATAAATGACTTATGACTTAGTCTGCATGTTTGGTGCTGCCAGGCGTATATTTCATTTCTAGTGATTTAAGATCATTATTATCTTTACCACAAATTTCTACAATACTGCAGTTTTACCTACCTGGTAGTCTATAACAAACACTTAGAGTGCAGTCGTTCATTATATGACACCCTGTCTAAGTTCTAGCTTCCCAGTCATAAGGCTCATACAGGACTTGTACATGTACAATGTACCCACTTGGATTTCCAGGAGTTGCACCAACTCAAAAAGTGCAAACCCGATTTATCAAAGTCCATTCCTTACAGGGAAACAATAAACGCAAAAATAAAATAAAACAATAAAATAGTCTAATGTTGATAATAAACGCAGTCCAAGACGTCGCTCCAAGGACTCGGCGAGAACAGATTCTCTATAAGGATAATAATGTACTAGTGTACCTGTTGCTCGAAATCGAGCAATTGTCAAGTGCCAGTATTAGACAGAAGTAATTTTAAAACTACAGTAATAACAGTCATAATTTTTGATGAGTTTAAAAGACCCGACTAAATAATGCTTATGTAATTTAAATACTCGCGCTATTTAATAGCGCTTTGAAATAATAAACGCTTCTTGTAAAAACAGTTTAGCATTTTTGGACCCAGCCTTATTTTTTAGTGTTTTCTACAAATGTTTCCCGACTTAAAGCTGTTACCAGTAAACATTTCTTGCATGTATTTATTTGATCTGACTTTAGGTAGGTTTACTTTACCACTGTGACAACATGATGTGTGTATTCTTCATGATTTTCTTTTTTTTTACTTTCAAAATAAGTTGCTTAGCATAACTGACAAAAATAATTCATCTCCCCAAGTGATTGTGTATCTGGATTCCTTACTGTGAGACCAGGCCTCTCCTCTACTCTTCTCATACGTATAAGATTTCCTATTAATTGTCTCCTCCTGTTTTCAATATTTCTCCTTTAAACTCAAGAAATTGTCTGTTCTTCCAACAAAACTGACTGACTGTTTATCTAACAACAGATATCTCGACAAATCTTTGTCTATAACCTCCTAAATATTACAAACATCAATATTTACTCCCCAAAAGCTGGTGAGTTTCTTTTTATGTACAGCTGTTTTTGTTTTTATATTTTGCTTTCAGTGTAATTTTTATGGGGAAAATGCGACCTTTGAGAGCGTCTCGTGCCCTTAAGGGTAAGAGTTTTAACATTCTAAAACCTATATGCAAAACTACGAATTGAGACGAAATATTTGACACCTCAAACGTTAAAGTCGGTCCAGAAATAACGGATGAGTTTTGTTCACAAAAAACAGCTCTCACGTATTAATATAAGAGATCCTTATAGCTTATTTCCCAATACAACCAGCTGTTTTAAATATAAGTATCAATTTCAAAGTATTCATATGTTCAAATGTAAACAAATATTTTCTCCCTAAGAATAACATGGGCACTTTGAAGGCCACTGGGGCAGAGCCCTTATGGAAATCCAAAGGTTTTTTGTTTGATGGCAAAACTACATGCTAAGACCTTTCTAACGACACCTTCGACATTGTGATCGGTAGCACCACCGCTCCAAAACAATTATGACAAAAATATGCCTAGCGTATTAAATATATAGATTACAGTATATCTATTACTAGCAACAGAGCTAGTATTGTGGTCAAATAGAACAGTCTCTAGGCAGACAATGCTTATGAAATCCATACACCACTTTACTTACTAATTAATAGTGCATATTAAGCACATAACTTTAGAAACACACACATACCCCAAGAAAAATACTTTAACCTCAAATATAAATTGTAAACAAAGAAAAATCAAGGAAATAACCTAAAAACAATCATTTGTTAAATTATTAACACATGTTCCATACTATCCATCAAATTATGCATGCCGGCAAACTGAGATATAAATCTTTGGAAAAATCTAACTGTCATGATACCTGCAGATGATATATACGGATATACACGATATATATGATATATATACGGATATACATGATATATACGGATGAAGATTTCCATTGACCTATTAATTAATAAAATTGGTCCAGTAGAACTGTAGATTTAGTTGTACAAAGTTTAACAAAAATGTCTCTAATTCAGTACTTTCTCAGCACTATAAATTTGGAGGTTGCTTAACGTTTTTGTATATAGCTACAAATGGTGAGGAGATCGACCAAAGTATAAGTTGATATTCTGAAAGAAAATAAAATTTCATACAAATTACTATAATGCATTTCTTGAAAATACTCTCCTAAAGTTGTACCCCCTTTATCAATGAACGAGTATTTCTTATGGAAAACTGGGTTTGTTTTTATTTTTTGTATATATCCTAAACAAAATCAAATTTCATAAATATTTGAAAATCTACAGTCAGTGAGTTTTCCTACCATCCAATGATAAAAAATCTGTCCTGTAGAACTGTAGATTTAGTTGTACAACGATTTTTAAAACTGAATTATTATAAGAGTAGTTAAATAATTAGCTAAGTAAAATAAACAATGTTCAATTTTAACACTAAACTTTATCTTAGACTTGTTTGGAATAGTTGTGTATTGTGAGGTAATTGGTATGAGGTATGAGGTAATATCTGTAAGCATGCTAATATTATTTAATAATGGAAAGTAAAATAGAATATATGTCAATTTTGGTTGTAGTAGAATAAAGTGTGTTCATCACTTTGTTTCTATGTTGGTTCAGTATTTTTTCTTACACCATTCATACCCATTAACATATTTGATTGATCACTTAATTAATTAATTTTGACTATGCGACATCGTGACAATGGAGAACAAAAAAAACTCTCATTACTAGAGTCCAAGAATATTCTCCATATTCATTTATGCATTTCCCAACGACAAAGTCACTTTACAACAGGAAAATACATTGGTCATCATACAGCTACCGATTACTAATATTTTTCATTCATTTTTCATTTCATTTCATTAAGTGCAATGATGATTCGGTTCAGGAACAATCCCCTAAAGATCAGATCTACAGGTGCAACGATATTAAAGATATAGTACATACAATGGGAGAACAAAAGAGACATTGAGAGTGCAACAATACTTTCAACGATTACAAAACTACAAAAAAAATGAATAAGTGCAAAAACTGTTTAAAGAATAACGTCCAAACAAAGAGACACCTTAGGCAAACAATCTCCCTGTTATAACATAAATCATATTCTCCATTTCCATGTAAATACACCGCAGGTGCTCAGATCAGGTGCTGTTGGGGTACAACACAATCTTGTAGATAAACACCACCCTTATCACAATCTGAGGAGCTAGGGGGCGGCGATCTAACAGGTGTAAGACGCCATTTTGGGACAGCTGCTCGGACGACTACTTAGTAAAAACAATGGCCTGGAAATCGGTGGATTGGCCGGGTACAGCGGTACAACCTTGTAAAAAACTGGATTGACGCACGTGCCACGGCCAAGTTGGCAGCATTGTAAAGTTGCAGGGTTGAAAACATTGTATATTTATTTTGTAAATAATTGGTATGTGAAACCTTCCATAACAGGATTAGATTACTAACACACTAAGGTGCGTATTTTCAGTAAAAGATTAATAAAAAATTAATAACTTCTTGTTCAGCATCGTACGTGTTATTAAATTACCTAAAAGTATAAAAAATACGTCAAATAACACTTGTAATAGTATTTACACTTATACTGTTTAGTCACAAGAAGGTAACTATGTATACAAGATGGTAAGTGGTGATCGATTTCGATTGGACACTCCAATCATGAGACCCAATAGGCGAATGACAAGTATCTCAACGTTCTTTACATACTATTGGCTATACACTCCCTTATATGAATACAGTAGCATAGTTGACAGTTTTAATTTATATAAGAGAGTTTTTTGTTATGTAAATATTGTATTTTATTTTGTTTTTGACGTAGCTAATGCATTTTATGTTAATTTTGCTGAATAAACGACTTATGACTTACTAATGACTTATATACTATTAGCCAATAGCATATAACGCCATTAAGATTCTTGTCATTCGCCTATTGGGTCTGATGATTGGAGTGTCCAATTGAAATCGATAACCACTTACCATCTTGTATATGTATTTACCTTCATGTGAGGAAACAGTATAAGTGTAAATATATTATTACAAGTGTTATTTGACATATTTTTTGTACTTTCAGTTAAAAATTGAGTGTTGAAAAACGAGAAAAAATGTTTTTTTCTATAAATCAACTGGTTATTTATACAGAGCCGTTTATGAAAAGCCTAATGATCAAGGACAGGTAGATCCAGTTTCGAATCATTAAACAGATTTAGGCTTCTCTCAGGATTGAACCAGCCATCCTATGATTTTCAGGTGAGAACTACATTCCCTCTACTACAGTTAAGTTTGGTACTCAAAATTAAGACAGTGGATGGAATGCAATTGTGTTGTAAATAGTTGCAAAATAATTCCAAAAAGTATGTAAGTTTAATTTAAAATTTCATCAGAAAAATCATTTAACAATGAAACTGTAAGCTATATTTTATATATGATGTTATTTAAAATAATTTTATGATGTAGACAATTTATTGAGGTTACATTGAAAAATGTCAAAGTGGTTTTGAAATATTTACTTTGACAACTAAAAATTCATCATTTTCACAATTTAGATCGAAAGTTGTGTCATATTCCACATTTCACACATCGCTTATAATACCTTATATTACTTACATATGTGTCAGTTCAACGTATTGTATTAATATTTTGCAACGCCAGTGTTTTTGAGGTGGGGTTTCTCCGATAAATAGTCTCGATAATATTGTATGAAGTATATAATATGCTTGTTATTCCTATCTCACTGGCTAATCTATTATTTTGTCTTAGCATCATTCCATGTTAGCTATAGGGTAAATATCAGTTATTTATGTTATGTAATTCACAATTAATTATAGGTTCTTTACCCTCATAATTTTGATACATATATTTGATGATTAAATCATATTAGTTTTCAGTAAATGGTATTTATAAGCGATATACTTACATCTAAATATTCAAAATAATAATATTTTATTATTTAGACTGTATATTCAATGTTTTACAATGAAGAAGTACGATGGTTCCTTAAAACGGAAAAATAGGTACATATATTCATGCACAATTTGTATTTAGTTGTTTTTTTTCATATTATGTAATACATACTGTTTACAATTTTAGTTTGTGTACCCTTTTGTTTATAAACTTTATTTATTGATTAGATATAGATATTTTTAAATTGAATTATTTGCTCATAATGGAGCAATATCCTTAGGTGTGACAGCTAATTTATTATTGTTGTTCATTTCTTAATTTATTATTGTTACTCATTTCATTGTCTATTATTGCTATTAATTTAATTTTTATTATTTTTAATCTAGTCATAAGCTCAAACATTCACTGTTGAAGCTGTCTAATTACTGATTATCTTTGTAAATTGGTGTATTGCCGTTGATAAATAAAATAAAATAAATTAAATTTTCTACTGTAAATATAAATTCCATTAACTGTATGCTGTTTCCACAACTATTTCTTGTTAACATACCTTGTTGGGCTCAACGGCGTTGCAACATTGAACTGAATTGTAGATAATCAAACATTGTAGTTAGAAAGTGAACCTTGAATTCCCGTGTTACTGTTACACATTCGCATTACATTAAGAAATCTTACACCTTTACACATGATTGGCACCCTTCACCAGTGGTGTAATTTGGTGTAGGCTATTGGGTGCGGAATGAAATGTTTCTAAAGTTTTCTTTCATGGAAATAATCCCTATGATCATGAGGTTTTAGGTGATTCATTATCTATCTGTCTTTAAACATTTGTTAGTAAAAATTTATTTTAGACATCCAATTGAGTTTATGATTTGTTAAACTGTGGATAACGAATGTCGTGATGTATCAAAAAAGATTTTAACTATTTCAATAATGTCCAAGATTATGCAAAAACTATTTAAAATTTATTTCAGGCAAAACATATTGTGTATGGTAATTTATAAAATAAATTATGTTTAAAAAATACTGTCTTGTGTTAGTTTATAAATTAATTATATATTTTTCAGCATATAAATTTAATAATAATGTGGCTATGACAAATATTTAAAAAGTACGGACTGACTTTACAATATTTGGTTGTAATAATTATTTAAATTAAATGTTTACCCACAAAACAAAAAATATAGCTTCAAGTCTTTAAATTAAAACAAGTAAAATTAAAAATTACAGTGCCGATTTTCATGTAATGTTTGTTTGAAAAATCCTTGATACTTTTTTAATAATACTCATCAATTACATGCTAATATAATATGCTATAATATGTAATATGCTATACTTAGTTTAGCCAATATGAGTCCCAAATAATAATGATTCATTAATACTTTATTATTCATTGTTATAATAAAATAGCAAACAAACCCTGTCCTTCATAGATGTATTCTAACTCAAACCACCACATTATTTCCTTCCAACACGAATTACACATATAAATTGAAGACTATTTTAATGTACGTTCCCTCCAATTCAAGATGTAAGGTTCGGAAAAGTTATCAATTTATTTTGTAATTTTACTATTATTGAATGATAACGACTTGAACATATTAGAGTACGTTTCTACTCTAATATGAAACCCATTGCTTGTTTTCTAGTATCACAACACACAATATTACATTTAATTTTAAATTAGAGAGAAAAATTTAATAGATCATTTAACGTAATCACACATTAAACACACTTCTAAATAAATACTTATTTTTTCAACAAAGAGGTCTATTCGTGTTCAAAGGCATTGCACCCACTTAACGCAATGCATCAATAATTCCAATTCCAGTTCCACCTATGTCCACTCAGTTCCAAGTTCCATCTGACCCTCGACCCACGACGTGGGAGAGAGACCAATGACATGCGGTTTTACCAGTCACAATGCCCTGAGTACCTCCTACAACAGCTGTTTGTTAGACTACAGCTGATTACTAATAACAGCTGACTCCGCGTCTGTACTTCGCCGCCGACAATACGGTTAATCAGCTGTTTGAAATACTGTTTTGTCGCTTAATGTGCATCGTTGTAGTTCATTTTGAGTAGTGTTTTGCATCTAATAAAATCCCTGCGGGATTTAATAAGGTTGTTTTCAGCTCTAAAATATTGTGTGAAATAATTCTGTGGTGTATTTGACTAAAAATATACATTACATTGCTATGTTAAAGTTGTTGCCAGTCTTAGAATAAAAATAAACACTCAAAATACAAATTTATCACCAAAAGAGTGTGTTTATGTAAATTATTAATTTCTGTTGAATAACTCACTTTTTCCAAGCCAACCCAAAAACAATTCATTGTAAACTATTTTATTTGTATGTCTCATCAACTATAACCAAAACAAAATACTAAGGAAATATAAAATTTTAGCATAATACACACAATGAGGGACTTAAGATATATCCCTCTGAAATATAGTATGTGAGAGGCTTTAGCTGGACCCTATGGACTGGAATCCCACTTATACTGTATATCTAAAACTCAATGGCAATAGTGTGTATAGTTGTATTTGTAATAGTTATGTAGATATATTTGTCAAAAATCAACAAAAATAATATGATTTACTACTTATTATTTTCCATTAACTGTCTTATAAAAATTGGTTTTTAAAATAATCCTTAGTATTGCATAATCTAATTTCTATCGTATTGTATATTCTGTTTGCATATATTCACTGCTAAGATAATCATAAGCTATTATTAATTCCCATTCTTAAATGGGTAAAAAATTAAAGTATTTTTGGAAAAAACGGTAAGAAACAAAAACATAATACAGTTACTAGTTTTTATTTAATTTCCTAGCATTAATACACACTGAGGAACATTCGACTGCTTATGAGATAGGATATACATAATACACAATATATACAATTTATATACAATAAATACAAATAATTGTCAATGTTTATCACAAAACAGCTCCTGTATAAAATACAACTCTAGGAACAAACTATCAATGATTTGAGAGGATGTTAACTATATTACGGGATAAACTTTCAGATCTTGTAGACTAATATATAATCTGCTTGTATAGTATGTTTTAAGTTAAATACTCATTTTAAACCATGGGTTCTTAACTATCCATGTATTTTTTATATCTCCATTACAGCAAACCTAAATCAATTTGATTTTCCAATTGGTTACTTAAATTATAATTTCAATGGGATCATAATATAAATTCGGATATTCACTTTTATACTAACGCTCAGTAGAAATAATATTTAGTAATATAATACTTCGGTATGCTGATACATATAAGGGACAAACAAAAATGCTGTTAAACAGAAATTCATCAAGTATGCTTATAATGAAATAAATAAATTGTTATAGAAAAAAATAAATAGAAAGCAATTAATTTATTCTCCGTAGGGATACAATTTGAGATAAAACAATAAGTTTAACAATTGTATATCTCAATTCTTAATGCTTATTAGGATTAGCAAATTTAAATCCTCTCAAATCCAATTGATACAGTTTATTTACAAAAATATTGCACAAAGTTTTTATTTTCTAAAATACATCATCGTCCTTAGTTTTCAATGCATTATTTTTTAAATATGTAATCCTCATTCTTATATTTAAGTTTTTAAGTATCTCTTACACATTTGTAGAACACAACTAATCTGTTATTTGGTTTTCCTTGGTTATACAATATTGAGTCCCACAAAGTGCGGCATTTAATAAACCAGTTCAGGAATGTTAACGTATAATGTTACTTTCTGAAAAATACCACTTCTTAGAATAAATACGTTTTTATTACTTAAGTATTTGAAAATTACACATTTTCAAACTGAGAAAATTCGATTCTTACTTGGCAGTCTTAGAATGTGGAAAAACATTTTTGAACAGTCATAAATATTGTACTTATTTTAAATCGTGAAATTTTAACGTTCACAGAATCCTCCTTATAAAACGGTGATCTGATACTATTTGTAACCGATATTTTGGAAAATAATCTAAATAATTCAATATTAATTGCAATTTATCCAATTTCACGTAGAGTAGTCCTTAAACTGCTTCAACAACATATCCCAGCTCAATTAACTAATATTACTTCCTAATAATACATTAATTGTAAAAAAACTATAGGCCTGCCAAACAATACTTTCAATCCATTTAGGATTCGTTCACTATGCAACATTTTCCTTAAATATTTTTAGTGTTCAAATAATTGTACTCCCGTTACCAGCCAGACTTTATTTACTTTTTAAATTAATATTGACAAAAATAACTTAAATAACACATAAAATGTAATACCAATATAATTTCACATACAATCTTCAAAAATCACAAATTCCGCGTCAACCTATGTTTTTCCCTAACCCTATTTTTATAGGCACGAACCCTGTATAGGCCTGAGGAAAACTTTTAATTTGCATGGCAACTGTTCTTGGCTCAATCAATACCCATCAAGACACGTTATTCAACCCTCCTGCGAAAGTACACCCTATTGTAGAGGGCGCACGCAACAATGTCAAAATATGGGGCAATCGGGGGATGATTGGCCAACACAGCCCCCCTGAGTCCAATAAACAGGGGGAATAACCGATCAGGGACTTTTATTGGGTTATTTGGTAAATTAGATATTTCCTTGTCCTGATAAATGCTGTCTTAGTGGAAATATAGTTACAGTAGTACATTTTTTGAATGTAAATTGAATATGATTTTTATTAAGGGGTGAATAGTTTGACAAAATAAAAAAAAAATAGAGGACTGGTATTTTTACTGACCAAATACTGTTTTAGTTTTTAACTGAATTCCTTTTTTGTTTAATATTAAATAGACTTGTGTGTGCTTTAAATAAGAAGTGATCAAGACGTTTTATAGCCTAATTGTGTTTTTCGTAAAGGAGATATTTCTTTGGGCTGGTACTTTTGATTATTTGACCATAGTTGATCAGTTAAACTTGTTATTTTTGTAACCTACTATTTGTTTGGTTTAAATATTTTTTTTATAAACAAATTTTATCGTAAATATTATTTTGTTGTCGTGTTGTATTATATAAAAAAAATATTGAGTTAGTAACAATAAACAGTTGTCTTTCCTTAAAACATTGTAAAAGATAAGTGGTCTTTTTATCTCCCTCGTATTAATACATTTCAACTATTCTGTTCCTAAACAGCATCATAGTCTTTTGAATAATTTATTTTATACTAATCTTTTAATTCTCTGATCTTATTTACTTATTATAATTTTCTTTAAAAAAATAATAATAATAATTCCGCGCCAATTATTAGTTTTAACTATTACTTTTAATAATTTAAATTGAATTGTCATACATTAATATTACAAGGGACGAATCGTTTTCAAAGTTTATTATTACTAACATATTTAGAAGGGTTTTTACTAGCCAAATATTATTCATCACTTATTATAACTACAACACGTGTTTTATTATAATGTTGAATATGAAATTGGCTTTGTTACAATGAAAAAGGAATATGTTAGACGTACGGTGTTATAATACAGAGCTTTAAAACATCGTATCAGCGTCAATTTGTGGTTCGGTTTTTTTGGAAAATAGGATATTCCTTTATGTCGTAAGTTTAATCAGTATAAAAGCGTATGTATAACTTAAATAATTAAATTAATTTTAGGTATGATTAATTTTTTTCTATTTATTAATGATTGCTAGTTAATTAGATAAATCATGTTAAGCGTATTAAAAGATTTTAAATCAAATCTGCGATTGCTGATGTTTCAAAAAGTTCTTTGCAAAGAAAAAGTAAACTATTTTTCACTGAATATTTTCTCAAGTTGTTTCCATATATTTTAGTGCCTAAAACAACTTTTAATGTGTTTTTCTTTGAATTATTTGACAAATAAATATTTTTTTTAGTTTTTACGCGCCGGGTTTTAGTAGGTTTCCCGGAACTGTTTCCCTACAAGAAACTTATAAGTAGTTGGAATATTTAATTTTGCTCGTATAGTTAAATATTTTTACCTAATACAACAAAATTGGTATGTGCTGGCATATTTTAAAAACACAACAGTATTAGGGATTCATCACTGTAAGAAAAAAACACAGAAGTTTTAGAGATTCATCACTGTACAAATTTTAAAAACTGTAAAGATGAGAATTGTGTATCTAGTTTTTACGGAAATTAGAATTTTCTCCTGAAACAGCTGTGCCTTCTGTATCAGTTGTAATGATCCGTGTCCTATCTTATTGTCTAGGGACTGTCGGGGTTTCACGGGTTTTTATTCGGATTACCACCAATTTACCGCCAAAGAAACAGCTAAACAAGACTACTTAGCTGTACTGTTTTTTGGGAGGAATCGATCTAATAGTTTATAGAGAAAGCGACCAGACAAAAACGCGTAATAAATATCATATAATATAGTTGTATGATCTTAAGTTCATATGATTTACTTTTGTTAAGGTTTGTCGAAAGGAAAGCAACCAAAGTGTCCCTACGTGTTATATTGTTATTTTAATTGCTTGAGGAAAATTAATATAAAATGTTTTAAAAAGTTTTAAATACGCAATCAAAATAATATTAAATCAAATATAGAACAGACAAATATTCCTGAATACGATTTTATATATTATGAAACGTATAGTAAAGTTTAACGATATTTTGATAAAGGTTTTGTTAATTTCTGAAATATATAGAATCATTATGATGAAATATGATAAGTTTTACAACCATTTATAAATTAGAGCGTTTGTTATAAGAATTCAAGAGAAAATGGGATTCCAGGCTGCTTTAGTTACACAAATAATTCGGTTTTGTTTCACAGTTTGATTTATTTACACGATTACCTTTTTTTAAAAGAGTAATTATTGCAAATTTTGACACATAGATAATTTATTTATTAGTTAGTCTGATGTACCACATTACGATAATTGGTGTTATTTTAGATGTATTTGGGGCTTTGTCCCTACAAGCCACTAGTATTATTAAGTATATTGCAGTAGAGGCAACGTTTAAAATTTTGATTGATAACATGAAAAGAAATACAATTTAAAATTAAAATATCACCAATATTTGCATAAATGTATTTACATTAGTACATGTAATATTTGTGATTAGTTAAACATAAAGTGGATTTTTATAAGACATTTTTACACTACTTTAAATATAATATTCTTGTACCTTATTGAGCATTCTAGAAATTATAAATAGGCTATACGGGCAATTCTAGAACATTTCGAAGATATAACTTCAATTTATATTATCTAGTAAGGTTAAAAATACTATGGAAAGTGAATTATATTTTGTGATTTTAGTCCCAATGTCTCAAAGAATTATCTTATGTATAAAAATCTGCAAATATGGATAAAAATATTTTTACCAAAGGTATAATAACCTAATTTACGACAGAATGATTCCATTTATTTTGTAAATTATAGTAAATCGTAACAAACCCTTTTACTATTGATAGAGTTTGACACTCCCGTGTAAAAAGTTGTAGCCACAACTTGTAAGGCTTATAGGCCTACAATAACAATGTACGTTGATATAAATAATTATGATTGCTGACGGTAACGGCAAATTTATAACCACGCCAAACTGAAGGAACACCTCACTGTTGAGATAAGCCAATAAGTAATTTATTAAATCAGATTCAAATAAATCCATTGCCTCCGCCTTCTGAGAATAGCTTGTTCAAAAAATATTTTATTTATTCTGTTCCGCCAAAGAACATCTGATCCTTATTTAGAGGATGTTTACTTTCGCATCCAAAATTCAAAGGTGCTACCATGTGCTGCCTAAACTTAAAGAATTGCTACAGCTGATCAACCCTGGTATATAAGAGTCAATATCAAATTATAAAAATAAACCTCCAACAGATATTTCTCAATAAACAACCGGCCATCGTTTATTTCCATTATATAGAGTGTTTTTTGCCTACCCCAGGACCCCAGCCTACAACAATCATGTAAATTAGCCTAAGGTGAGAGTATTAGGCGGGCTGCGTATTAACCGACCAATTACCAACAGCTGCGCTCTACCATTTGTTTTGGCCTTTCCTGAATTAAATTAACCGTAATTATTGGTGGGTTTTTTTGTGAAACAACCTCGGTTGAAAGAGGTATTGCTATCTCGTATGAAACGTGTAATTCAGAGAAGATTTGGTTATGTTTGTAATAGTTTTAGGCCGTACCCGACTTGTTAGAATGCAATTTGTTAGGTTAGACAAGTTTAATTTAATGTGTGTTTCGTAAACGGCAAAAATATAATTTTTCTTACGGTGTAAATGCAGTAACTATTATAATCAAACAATCTCATCATACAGTTGCATTGTAGTTTTTTTAGCTTTGGCAATGCCAATTTTAAGTTACTTGCACAAAGGAAAACAAACATTCTTAATTCAATATGTTAAACCAAAGACTAACCAACACAAGGGAGTATGTTTTATCATTGACTATTAGATACAGAAGTTGTTGTATTAATAGTTAAAGGTTTTATCTATGGTTAAACTGACTTTAATTTGCATTAAAAGGTGTTTTGGTTGGATTATATAGTGCGTAATAGACGAAACTATAAAAAGAATGTAAAACTAAAACATGATTGTGGTAGGGTGTACTTCTGGAAACACCGCAACAAATTCCACTCGTTTTTTATAAATTGTATTGTGTAAACCTAAATAAATTGTATTATAAATTTGTAACACATTTGCATGGGGACAATGTATAGTAGTTTATAACGAATCTTGACATTTTATAGTACAAAGTCTACCGATTCTTAAAAATTGACAAAATCTAGTAAATTTTAATAAATAATACTAATAATAAAAATGCGTGTTCTGTTTTAACTTTCGGTTGTTCTAAAAATTATAAAAATATATTATTACTTGTTGAATTATGAGCAAACATAATTCTGAAACGTTATGGAGTCATGGAAACGTGTTTTCTTTGGTATCCATGTTTTTATTTGTTTGATATTTTACACTTCTACATAAATAATTTATTTAATAGTTTTGTTTGATTTTAATTGTTATCTCTACTGGAACAGTATTTAGTTGAATATTTTAAATGCATATGACTGGGCTAAGCTGTGTTTTGTTAACTATTACTTCTTTTAAAAATAAATAGGTACTATTTAAAGACGTAACTAGATACAATATAAAGATGTAAAGTTATTCCACATTTATGATCAATACTATTTTCATCAGCACTGAAAAGGGCAATTTTGGACTGTTATGCGAGGGTTAATTATGTTATTCAGTACTTTCTATGTATATAGGTCTATGTGAAATACAAAAATATTATTTTTCAATTTTTTCGTAAAGGAATTCACTTAATTCGATTTAGTATTTTGGCAGGCCTACAATGTTTTATCATGCTAATCGGTTATGAAATGTGTGTAAAAGCCGATGGAATGGAACTAAACTTTTAAGAACAAATTATATTACACGAAAATAAAATACATCATAATAATAAATAGTCTCGTAGAAACTACAGTAGTTTTCCCATAATATCTTTCCTTAATAAATCGAAACTAACAATAGAGACTGTATAAAAAGACTGCCAAGTTAGTCGTAATTTTTAATATAATTTATTAATTATCTTTCACAAAATGTACTTACACTAAACTTAAGCCTAATATAGGCTAAATAAAAAATGTGTTTTAAAGCTATAAATCAAATTTACACTCTTTGTCATGGGTCTTTTCATTGAAGTGTTAAAACGGATTCGCAGTTAATAACTTATATAGTATTTATAAGAGTCATTGAGAAAACAACAAAACAAATCACTTCTAAAACATGTATTCCTACTTACATAAAAAAATTTAACAATATACAACTTAACATTTATATGGGAGTTTCTAGAACATTTTTGAACAATACTACCACAAAACGAAATGGGTTAAATCGAGACTTTATGACATGAATATTTATAAAACTAATAAAAGAAAATTCTCTTTGATACTTACAAAGTAAAATAACATTTGCAAACGTTTTGTTAAGTTGTTCAACTAATCAATATTGGGGTGGAAGAATTTAGTCGAATAAACATGTTAGACCCTTACGCTATTAGTATACTTTTGTGACCCATACACAAGATATAAATTCTATCCACAATAGACTGATAATTAAATTACATATGTATAATAAATTACAATACTTACAAACCCGACCTATTGTCATACGGCGCGTAACGTGGGGCTGAATCTGAAGACGTGCTGTGGTGGATGGAAGTACGGGGGAGGAGGCAGCAGAACCAGCTGGGGATGGTGCATCGGAGGAGGGTAGCAGGCTGTCTGGGGAGCGGCCATCACGGGAGGTGGCGGACTTTTGGGCTTATCCGGAGAAATAAGACTCTCTATGGTGAACAGCCTCTTGGGTCTCGGCGCTGGCTCGGAGACCACGGTGTTGACCGGGGGCAGTGACGTGAGGGAGGTCACTGGAGGCAGAGGGTCCATGGTCACAGCCGGGGGGGGTGGCGGCGGCAGAGGCTGCGGAGGTGGCGCGGGCTGAGGTGCGAACAAGAACCTGTTCATGTTAGCCAAAGCGGCGAGTTCATTTTCTAACCTATCTTTGTCAGATTTCATCAACTTGAACCTCTTCCTCCTCCTGAGTAGGGATCCGTTCTCGAACATGTCCAGAGCAGCGGGATGCAGCGCCCAGTAGGCACCCTTGCCCGGACGGTCGGGTCGCCGCGGGATCTTGACGAAGCAGTCGTTGAAGCTGAGGTTGTGTCTGAGCGAGTTCTGCCACCGCTGCGTGTTGTGGCGATAGTACGGGAAGCGCTCGCTGATGAAGCGGTAGATGTCCGACAGCGGCAACATCTTCTCCGGAGAGCTCCAGATGGCCATCGCGGTCAGAGAGATGTAGGAGAACGGAGGCTTCTGGTCCCCGTAGGATTCTCGGCACGGTCGAGGCATGGCGAACTACTCGGGTACACTTCAAACTGTCTACAAGTGTCAGATGTCACAGAACAGAGTGTGAGCCGTGGAAACTTACCATTCCGGCATCGGTCACTTGGAGCACAAAACACACAACACGAGAACAAACAGATGGTGCTGAGATGGGCTCGCGCTCAGAACTGGCTCAGGTGTGATCGCCGACACCTCGGCTGCCCCTCCACTATTGGAGAGTGACGCCGCGCCAATCGCAACGCTGGGCGGAGCGATAGGCGGGGCTTCCAACAGCGCAATCCTCCTCTCCCATTGGTCGTTCTCCTTTATACTCTTGTTATTCCATTAAACGAGCGGTTTTTGTTTACATTCCGCGCGCTAAGATCGATGCTCCGCGGGCGGTGCCCGATAAGTTAGGCACAATTGGAGAGATCTTTGATGAATCGACACCGCCGTCGACAAAGGATAATGAAACCGCTCCAGGTCCGTCCTGCACGATAAATAAATCAAATCGATAAATGTTCGGAGGAATTAACTCGGGAATATGCATGGCGAGACGCAATTAGCGTAGGGCCGCGGGCAGACGCGGTCGCCATTAAACGACTGACTTATTGATTCAATCAGAGCGGTGATGTTGTGAGACAACCGAGGATGGGCTCGTCAGTCGATATCTACGGTGATCTGTAGCGACTAGCGACTAGCGGCTAGCGGCCAACTGCTTTAATGTAGCCGCAACCCCCAGGGCCCACTGATTATCGATACATATTTATACCGAGTTTCTCCCGGTTAAGCTTACAAGTCGCTCAGATTGGCTCGTTGTATCTTGAATACACAGAATATTCATGGCGTTATTGATTTGATGTCATCCTAGTAGAGAAAATGCATCATACTACAATATCACAACACTAACGGTGTGATTACGTCTATCCTACCGAGTTTAAGAACGCTGCGAAATTTTCTTCTACAAATGTCTGCGGTTTTCAGGAGCTTGCAGAGGTATTGAAATCCGAGTTAGTAAGCATGATCATCGAACGAGAGCCTTGGATATGTTCCGTTGCCGTTTAAGTCACACTCGATCACACCTTGAAGAGATGCCTTCGCACGGCAAAATCTTCAACAATCTGCCTTACATTCCTAGCAATATTAGAAACCTCGAATATGCAGCGAGCAAGACTTTCGATTCTGTCTCACATGAAATTCTCCTTGCCAAATTAAACAAATATAGGGTACGTGGTGCAGTTTCCCCTCGTGTCATATTTGGAGAATCGGCAGCAGGTCGTTTCAATAGGCGGTGCTAAGTCCCAAAATCTCAATGTTCCTCTCGGGATGCCACAGGGATCATTTGTGGGCCCTGTCTTCTTTCTGATAGCCATAAAGGACCTAGAACTGGATGGCAATGCACTCAGGTTAGCTGATGACACTACCCTAATTTATGTTAGTGACAATCCAGGAAATGCTTCAGAAAAAAGCTAAAGTGATGTTTAGGGCAGCAAAAGAATGGTTTGAGACGAACAAATTAAAACTCAACCAAGACAAGACACAAAACATCTTGTGTTCACTCTATCCTAACTTGTCCCAGGACGTCGTTGGTTAACTAGGTTTACGATCGACCCAAAGCTGAGTTGGAGACCCAATGTGTAAAGAGCTATCAAGAGTAACACATCTTCTCAGGAAGTTAACAATACTAGTTGATAAAACTTATCTAGTTGTGATCTATCATGATTTAGTCCACAGCCTCATTACTTACGGTCTCCAGCTAAGGGGTCATGCAGCCAATGTCATCAGAATCCTTAATGCTGCAAAGGAAATCCCTCATAGTCATAACTTGTAGCGGGCGAGCGGAGCACTGCAAGCCTATATTTGTTGACTTGGGCATCCTTACCAAGCATAGCAACTACCACTTTTACCACTAGACAAAATGTCCATCCGCATAACACCAGGCGCAAAAATTACATTGATGTGCCCTATTGTAGGCTCAGCAAGACAAGAGACGCGTTGCCAGTCATGCCCCTCAAACTGTTCAATAAGTTGCCGCATGCAGTGAAGGATTCTAACCACAAAAAATTTCAAGCCAGTTTGAAATGTTGGTTAAATGCTAGGTTTTACACACTCATGGAGTTCTTTGAGGACGACCTCACAAGCTTTTTAAATCCACGATCCATTAAATTTTTTTAAAGTCTAAAAGTATGGTATAAAAATCCTAAAGTTAACGGAAATCTGTATATATAGTAAATATACGTGACGCAGCCTATCCAGCTTATTCTGGTATGTGCCAATGAGTAGGTAATTTTTTTTGTCCTAAGACGCTAGGCACGAGCCTGGGATTGTTTTACACATTACTTCAGGCTAGACCTAGGGGTTGCGGCATTATCACTTAGATAAAATCCATTGGTGCCTTGGCGGGGATCGAACCCGGGACCTCAGGGACTGAAGTCCCGCGCTCTAACCACTACGCCAGCTCGCTCCCCAATGAGTAGGTAATGAGTTAATGAGTTTCTGAACTGTGATGAAGAACTTGTTCACAAATAGGCCCTTGTACAATCTGGAAGAGTTGTCCTCCGCTAAAAGTCAGGGTGGAAAGAACTACGGCCTCGTGTACCACAAGCACAAATTGACGATTTTAATGTTATATAAATATATAGTGTACATTTTAAAAATATAAGTTTTGTTTTATTGACGCAACCAATCCAATTTTCATTGGTCAAAGATTTAAAAAACAAGTAAGTGTAACGGGTAGTCACTGAAATTATTTTCTAAACTTTGGGATTATATTTTAAGAGTAAACAACCTGGTAAATGGATTTCACAATTCATATAGGCCTACCATTGGAATTAGTAGACAGCGTTATTATTTTGTTGACTACCCGTCACATGAGTAAGAAAACTCACGACAGAATGAAAGGAAAACTTAAGTTTATCAGCTATGAGTTGGTCTTGGTTACATTGAAGCTATTTATTCGAAAGTTCGACAAGGGATAAGGAATAGAACTAGTATTAAGTGTCAAGTAATTTATTTCCCCTGCTAAAAATTCTTACGAAATTAAACCAAAATGAAAAAGTCTTTATCAGGGAAAGTTAGATTCACATGGCATTTTCCTACACATCATACTGAATCATTGATTAAGACGTTACTGTATTTAAAAATATTGTAAGCTGGCCAACAATTTCATTTGAATTTTGTGTACGCGAACATGTAAATTTACTTCAAGAAATTTCTACGACTACACATTTACTATCAACTCCGTTACGAAGCACGGGTATAGCAGAGGTAAATAAAGTGAAGCCAAATCAAATATTGATTTGATTGTAACAATAGGCTATGTAGGATGCTTTTAACAACCCTTCAGATAACATTGAATGGGACGTAGCGTATGTTATCTTATCCGTTTAAATTCCCGTTATCTCCATTCATTTGCGTCATCGTCCTTGGGTATTTAAATTTTATCTTTACTGTGGAATTTCATTAATTTGCATGTTCCAAAAAAAAACTAAACTTCTCAACTAAAGTGTTATTTGGATTGTAATTTCACCGGTGTATATAACTAAATAGTTGTTTTTATATAAATTAGTTTTAAAATTTCACATTAAACTACTGATCATCTATAATATTAAAACGAAACAGTGTTTTTTTTATTTCACGATTCTGAATCAACCACTCGACGGATTTTCATGATTTGTGTGTTAAAAGAAAGATAATTTTAAGAACTAGGGAATGTCGAAGCCATAATTTTAGTTTAGGGCCCCAGTTTTTTAGAAATTAAGTTTTAATTTTTAAAAAGTCTAGCAGCCGACGCTAAGATTCTAAA
The DNA here is from genome assembly GCF_028750875.1 of Macrosteles quadrilineatus. Lineage (NCBI taxonomy): Eukaryota > Metazoa > Arthropoda > Insecta > Hemiptera > Cicadellidae > Macrosteles > Macrosteles quadrilineatus. Next base: position 67,452,151 of record NW_026542599.1, read on the forward strand.
CTAGCTTTCGGCATAAAATAATTTGCTTCATAACAGCTGTAAATATTCAGCTTTTGTGTCACAAATTCAGCATTTGGATAAAAATGTAAAGACTTACTTAGGGTTGACTTATTTATACTATGTGTAATGCTAATCATTGATACGTTCAATTCTTCTGTAAGAGGATGCCAGATTGATTAAATATACATAGTAAAATACTAGGTTTTTCAAATTATTTTTTAAAGCAATCTTTGTAATCATCGATTTGTTTTAGAGCAATATAATTTGTTTTAACTAACAGCTGGTTAAATATAAACTATGGAACTATGAGGTTATTTTATTTACTCTTATTTTGTCATTGATTATAGGAAATAAGTAAGATTAGTAGAGATAATTAGACCACAGTTTAAAATAGTTTAGACCAAAATTAATTAAACCACAGTACGAATCGAGGCTCTGTACACGAGTCTTAATAAAAAAGGATAAATGCAAATTATTTTACTGCTCCACTTTTCAAGGAAAGTTTAGAAAAATAACAATGTTTACATGTTTTAATTCTTTGTGGTAGCTTTTTGTTTACAATTAATGTTTGTCTGCTTTAACTTTGTTTGGATTAGGCCCGGAAATATTAATGTCATAAAAAGAAGATCAAGAATAATCAAGAATCACGATTTTAAATTACCACCACAACCTCAGCCGAGTTTTATACAAAGATTGAACACAACGTCAACATTGACCTAGGATACTGCAATTAGACAAACCATCCTTTTATGAAATCGTGTTCAGTGTGGTTACGTTTGGGGGTGCCTATCAGCGCCCCCAAACGTGAAAATATTACTTTTATTTTAACTATGAATATATTGTAGTTTAAATTAACTATTATGGGAAATTACGATGTACATTTTTATTCAATGAGGGTGGGTAATTATCAAGGATAGAACTGATAACCGTATGGATAATAAACATTGACAATTACGTCATTAGCTTTACTAGCGTGTTTACTTTTTATATTCCTGCTACATGTGACCAGTTCTTTTTTCAAATGAATGTTATTTGAACCAAACAGCTGTTTCAAAACAAACTGTTATTGATTTTACTTTTCTTTGTTTAGACTTATTTATTTAGCAATTATTGCAGTGAAATTGATATAGATGTGACGATTAGTTTTGATGTTAGGACACCAACGTTAAATTATGTGTACTGTGAATTTTATTGGATACTATCGTTTTATTTTAGGTGATATTTTTTTTCCTATGATGGAATAAAAACATATTTGGCTACACAACATTTGTTTACAAGATGATTTTTACATTAAAACTGCAAGAAACTTTGTCTTTATATGTGTAAACTAGCTGATCTGAATTGTACACGGTTTTAACTGACTACTGAATTCCCGTACGTAGGACGGGCTAACACCTCGTTTCTTAATATTACGCAAACAAAATCATATTTACGTTATACATATTTTACATTTGCATATTTTAGAATAGTTATTTTACTGATCTCGTTGGAATTTCATAGAAAGCTGCAATTTGGTTTAATGTTTGCTTTAAACTATGTAAAACATCTAAAGTTTTAGTCCATTTAAAAAAATTTTAAATTTCAATTAAATTCAAATATTATTTTATTCATAGTATAAAAGTAGAATGATTTTACCAAGTTTTCAATCCAAAATCGAGGGCCAATAATTGGTATTCAGAAAATTGTATACTACAGTTTCCAAGTTGCCATATTTACTTTGTTTGTCTAAAAAAAAACTTTGTTTGTAAATAGTAATTAATTAAATGTCAAAACTAAACCTTGCTCATATTTCAATATTTATTCATATTCATCCAATCGATGTAATATAACATATATTTACCTAAAGCTTCTTTGAATTATAGTATTAACTCTGTAAACAAGTTTAAAAACACAATTGACTCAACATATATGTAATTTATAGCCAAAATTTATTCATTGGTTTATTAAAATTGTTATCCAAAACCAGTACTACAATCACGTATAATGTATCTGGGGTCAAAATAAAATTAAAAAATATAAAAATAAAAATTCAACACGAGTGTAAACTCCATACATTAACGCATGTGGTTTGAGATTTGAAGAAGATAATATCAAAATCAAAGCTGTGCTAAATTAAAGTAATGCATCTATATATCTAATTCCGTAAGCCCAAAATTTTACAATGAAATTGTGAGCGAACCGGAGGCCGTAGAAAGCTGGGAGGGGTCTCATTTTAAAGGTCTGGGCATGAAATTTTGGGGAAAATTATTCATTTTTCTTAATTATGCACCAAAAGGTTGTGACAGAATAAAATAATTCACATTTAAATAACATGGGAATCTAGGTCATGTTTGCTTTGTTTACATTAAAACATGTGGTTTAACTTTATTTAAAGCATATGGTAATATGTAATATGCACTGTAATATGTATACTAACCCGAGAGGTTGAACCTACCAATTGACTATATTAATTTAATTGCACGATCTGGAATGCCACCACACAAATTAGTTTTAAAAGTTGGTTCAATAGTGATGCTCAATAGAAATATGAAGCTAGGGTCTGGATTAGTTAATGGAGTACGATTGGTTGTGTTAGGTATTACTGGAAAAAGTGTAAAGTTAGTAGTAATTACTGGAGTAGGCAAAGGAAACGTATTTTCCATGCCAAAAATAATACTAATATCCACAGATCCTAATATGCCGTTTAAGTTTACAAGGAAAATTTTCACAAAAATTGGCATTTATTTGAAAAATTTATCTCCATGTATTTTATCTAAGTGAATTTGTCTATATTCAAAGAAATGTATATACATTTAATTAATAGTCATGAAGATTATCATTGAAAATTATCCTTAGTTGTATTATGATTAGAAAGTTTATACTATAAACACACCGCATGAAAAATCCTTTGTAATTTTTATTTTTAACAGAGCAGACCTCAAAATGCATTATGCAGGTATGTAATGACTATTATACATATTATAATATACAATAATGTTAAACGATAATCAAGGTAGGGTAACCCATGGGACTAATAATTTGTACAAAATAATTACTAGAATATATATATAGGGGCTACTGCCCCTACAAGCCACTAGTTTTAAATATTGTTGTAAAATTAAATTGGATTTATCAAATAAAAGAAAGAAGACTATTAAAGACTTTTGGAAAATTAATTTAAATAAGACAAAAGACAACTTTAACAGACGATTGGTGAGAAAGTTCGAATTTCAATCTATATAATTAATACGCTACATGAAACTTTGTCGACATCTCATTGGAAAGAGCGTGTCGCGTAGATTTGCAAACTGGCCTTACATTTTTTTAAAGCCCCTTGGGCTCTGCCCCAGTGGCTTTGAATTGAATTGAATTGAATTGAAAATAACTTTATTCATAAATCATACAAGTATGTACATTGAATGGCGTCAAAATTCTTAAACTACTTAAGCTTATAACATAATATCAGCTGTACAGTTCATCAAAATTATACAGTACTTCTTGTGTTAAGTATATTTTAAGCTGGGATTTAAATTTTTTACAATCATCAATTTTCCTCAACCACTCTGGAAGCCCTTCCAAAAATTTTCTTCCAGCACATGAAGGTTTTTTGTTATAAAATTCCAATCTATGGGCACCAACAGCAATTTTGTTTCTATGCCGGGTGCCATATTCGTGGTTATCCCCTAGTTTAGGTAACATACTTTCAGACAAAAGATTTTTAGTTAAAAGAACGGTATGGAAAACATAAATGCCGTACACAGTCATTATACCCATGGATAAGAAATGATCACGTACGGAAACATCCCAGTTTAAATTTAACATTCGTCTTATTGCTCTTTTCTGCAAAATTAAAATTCTATCCAAATTTTTCTTAGATGTTCCACCATAAACACTTATGCCAAATGATATTGCGGATTCAATGAAAGCAAAATAAAGCTTTTTCAAAATATCTGCTGAACAAAATTTAGACATTATACAAATTGCATAAATTCCAGATGTGATTTTGCTGACAACATGGTCAACATGGGAGTTCCATGAAAGATTTTAATCAACTACTAAGACCAAAAATTTAGTTGTAGTAACTTGATTAAGATTAGAATCTTTAAAATTAATCACTGGATCTATTGGATTTTTTGTTTACCTGTTGAAAATACCATAAAGTTAGTTTTACTGGAATTTAAAAGTAATTGATGATAGTTTAAGAAAGCATCTATTGTTTTTAGGCAATTCAAAGAGTTAAATTCCAAACCGGAAACAGATGTACTGCTTACTTTTAAACTTGCATCGTCTGCATACAAACTTATTTTATTAAATATATTGTTTTGAAGTGACCCGGGCATTCCTTTGATGTAACAAAGAAATAAAACAGGTCCTAAAATCGAACCCTGTGGGACCCCATGTTGAATAATAGATAACTTTGAGCAGGAGGTTGAAAAAACGTTATTTTTTAATTGCTTCATTTCAACATACTGAGATCTCTGAGTTAAATAGGATCGAAACCACTTCAATGACCTGCTGTCGGCACCCAAATCTCGGATCTTCCCCAAAAGAAGCTGGTGTGAGACACTGTCAAAGGCCTTAGTCAGGTCCAAAAATATGCCCACTGTTTTATCCCCTTTATCCACTGAGTTTATTATTGAATCGATAAAATCTACTGCTGCAGTTATAACAGATCTACCTGGTCTGAATCCATGTTGTTCATCATCATGCAAATGGTTTTCTTCTCGATAAGTTACTAATTTGTTATATGGCTTTGAAAGTTCCCATGTTATCCTTATGGATAGCTGAATTGTATACATTTTGATCAGCTGTATAATTTAATTGCTGTTATTTATTTTTCAATTCAATGAAACGCATTGAGTACATTTATTTACTATTTGAGTTTGTGTAAACATAACCCCCAAGACGGATCGTGGTAGTATGGTTGTATCTTAAATTTGTGTATTTATCGTTGTTTTGTGTTGCTATGACGGATCGTGTTAGCATGATTGTAACTTAAATTTGTGCATTTATAGTTTTTTTGTGTAGCTATAATATGTTTATTTGTTTTTTTTTTTCTTTTAAATGCCTCCGACGCTGAGAAGGAGAAAACCGGCCGGAATGCTTTAGGTTTATCAATAACGAAGATAAACATGGACAACCTTATATGGCTATAAGTCAGGAAATATTTTTAGAAAACATTAAAAAGCAATACCAGGTTATGAAATATGATACAATATTTACAGGAAATGTTGATTACTGTTATACACATCGTTAGTATCTCCATGAGTTACACACCGGTAATCTTTTAGTTGACTCTTTTAAACTCATTGTAAATATGACTGTTACTCGTTTTAAAATATCTCCTGTAATACTTTGCAATTGCTCAAATTCGAGCAACATGTACACTAGTTAAGAATTTGTCAATGCAATTCGAGTTGTCAAAGAAATTGTAAACCACGTTATAAGATGGCTTTTTGCGGTTTCCTTTGTTTTAGGACTGTCAATTGAATTTTTGCAGTGTAAACCAAAATAGTAACATATTCGGATTGAAAACCAAATAACAACTCTGTGAATAACCGAAACAAAATACTATTTTTCGTCATACTGCAGCAAAAACATCCGGTTTTTATACATGCGTTGCGGGTCTAAAGTAACATTATTAAGTTACTCCCTAGCCATTTTAGTCCCTAGGGAATAAAAGTCAGCTGTTGTAAAGAATTGTAAAATTCTATGTGGCAATCACATGGATCAAAATTATTTATCGTTGAATTCTTGTCAGTCCGAGATATCGATAGTATAATCATAGACAAAATGTACAGTTACACAATCGTAATAGACGAAATCATTGAATCACTTACTAAACAGCCGCTCATTTACATTAGCAGAATTGAAAATAAGCTGGAAGTCGTTTTGAGGGGTTATCTTTACATAAAAAGTAATTTAGTTTTCTTGCTTGGTTTGTTAAAGATGCAATAAGACGAAAAATATAGATCATCATATAACACTGGCAAAAATTGTCTTTTCAACCTTCACTCATTTTCCGAATTGAGTCACACAAATTTGAGGTCGAAAAGAGCCACTTTACGCCCTTGTAATGAAATATACTATTTCCAATTAATTTTCATAGATTTCAGCCAAACATGTTGGGAAATGTTTTGATGCTATGAGCAACCCTATATATCACTTTATTGGGAAGAAAATAAAGATCACGGAGTGAAATACCTCCTCTGCTGTTACGAGACTGTTGATACTTAGACATAAATAGTAAGTCATAATAAACCATTGCCCTTTACGACCTTTACCAATAAATAAACTCAGCATCCCAGATGATTCAGTGCCAAATTGATTAAAGATATGGTTTATGGTGGTTATGACTTTGTAACGCCATGATCGAAGTTTGCAAACTGTTATTTATTTATTTATTAAAAGTTTTATATTTACCGGTGTTAACTGACTCAAAACGTTAAGCAAACCAAAAATATCTATATCCCATATAATTGGTTACTGGTACCATAATACCACATAATATTAATTTGCCAAAGTATTAACTTTACAAACGTATTAACGTCAACATTACTATTCACATAAATTGACATTCACTAAATTTTAGTGAGAATAGCATTTAAATCATAATTTTATGCCGCATATCTTTATCTGAACTCTCTGCAGTTTTTAGGTCTCCAGCAATTTCTGTTTAGCTGCTCACCTTAGTGCAAGCAGTGTTATCTACAATTTAAAATTTTTGAAACGTACCTATTTGAAATATTATGAATATTAGTTGTAGTTTTCTTTACATTTTAGCAAGTAAACGCATTTATGTTCAGGCCTACTTACACGTACACAAACATAATTACATACTTTTTCATATGAGCTTTGACAGTAGTTTCTATACATTCAATCTTTCTATTACGACCTAATATATAGTTTGTTTAGTCAATTTTTTAATGTTTCAAATCACAAACATTCCAGACTAAAGATAAACTCTAAGACCAGGTAAATGTTTAAAATATAGAACAAATTAAAGTTCGTTCATACTTCAGACATTTAGTAGAAGAAAAATATATACATACTGAATTTTACTGAATAGTAAAACACGAATGCATCAACACGATAGTTTATTGACTATTCCTACTCCTGCAATGTTTAGTGCAGCAACACCGCTCACAGTAGTGCAGTACTGTAGCATTCATAAACTGCAGGAACAATTTAAAATTCAACTGAAACACCTATATTGTCATTGGAAACTTGCGGAATTTTTTTTAATCAGCTTGAATTATATACAGGGTGTCCCGAAGCTCTCTACCAATATTTTAGGGCATTGTTCCTGAGTATGAAACATATCTAAATAAAATTTTTAAATTGTCTGGAAGTCCTTAGTTACTCACACAGCCACAAATTTGTTTATTCACTTATACATTGTTTTCTAAAATTGGTTAAAGATACGAAATTGAAACTTTGCACAAACTTTGATGACAAATATACAAAGCTAAAAAGAATTATGATAATTTTTCAAATTCATAAAACAAAATGGCGGCTTTAAAATTCTTTTCAATAACTCAAAAACTGTTGATTTTACAACAATTTTAAAGGCCGCCATTTTGCTTGATGAATTTGAAACTTTGTTATAACTTTTTTTGTAGCTTTGTGTTTGTCATTTTTATTTTTTTAATTGTCATTGTGCACAGTTTCAATTTCGTATCTTTAACCCCTTTAAAAATAACAAATGAAAAAACTAAATGGTGGCTGTGTGAGTAACTAAGGACTTCCAGACAATTTAAAATTTAATATGATTTATATATAATATACATGGAATGCATTAATCTTCTACCAAGCTAATTTTCTTGCGATTCGTGGAATTAGTAGGCTATTAGTACATATTAAGAAGCAGATGATTTACATTAAATTTCAAATGCAATATGAACTCTTATTTCAATGAGTTCTTAAGCTTGCTAAGGGTGCACATCATTACAATATTACAAACTTTTTATTTTAAAAGAATTCAACGAAAAGCCTACATAATTTGTTTGAATTTGTCAGCTAAAACCACAATAGAATATGTATATTTTTACCATATATTACAGCTAATTAAATAATTTGTACAACAGTATTTTGGTGTATAAAGCGCCATTACCCTCACCGCTGCAACCCTTCAGACCAAGCGAATTTACATCACCTAATTGGATTTTCAATAAAATATTTCCTTAATATATGAGATTTGTTTCCTATTAAAATATCAACAGTAGGTGTGGCTAAGCCATGAGACTGTACATAGCAAATGTTTTTATTTACATCTGGTTAACACAGATGATATTTTGTTGGTGATTGTAAATAAACTATTAACTTTTTGAATGAAAACTAAATTGGATGAAATGAGTGTTCTTTATTCTTTTAACTTAAACTAAATTTTATCTATGAAACAAATCCAATTCTTAACTTATATAAACTAACTAACAAGAAACTTTAAACTAAACTTCTTACTGGACAAGAAAATCTCAAACCTCAATCCTAAATCCGCGACAGTAGGTTAACGAGTACTTAGGAATGCTGGCACAGACGAGGTGATAAAGTATGTTTAAGAGAAATATTTGTAGCTTATAATGAAATAAATAAATTTCACAAATTCAATCAAAATACATGAATAAACTAGTAAACCACATCTTTTTTTCTGTAACAATAATATTGAAATTTTAAATGTAAAGTTCATATTTATTTTTTTCATAAACATTAACCGTTCAACTTTGCTTCTGCAAACAGAATTAAACTCGTAGATGTATTTTCAAAGCTCTACAAAACAGTTTGTAAGAAAACTGTTATGTTTTGACTGTTTTGAGGGTTAACACCGGAGAGATCATCTTTCTCATAGACCTCAGGTCCTATAGTCCAAACGTGGGGGCTCAAGAACTCGTTAGAATAATCGTAAATTAAGATTTAACGTTTCCAAATTTCATCCAAACCGGATGATTTTTACTCGAGTTATCGAGCTAATGGGTATAGACATGAATTTCAACGATTAGTGTACCTATTAGCATCTGGGAGCTTTAGAAGAAAACAAGTAAATCGGTCCCAGGTCTAGGTCTTACCATACCACCTACAGTAATAGATTATTATGTAGGGTAAATTAATTCAAAACAAATATTGCATACAATAATAATGTAATAATACCCTCGCCACAGCAAACCTGCAGACTAAGTGAATTCCCATTTGCCTGATTGCATTGACTCTAAAATATCTCCTTAAAAATATCACAATCATTCCCCATTTAAATAGCATTAGTTTAACGAGTACTTAGGTTCGCTGCAACAGGGAGGCTAAGGTATTATTTTTTATTGTAATAGTTTAGTATAAAATGAATACATTTTCCAAATTTGATCAAAATATGTTCAAAAACAAGCAAAATACAACAGGTTACTTATTGTCCATAAAATTTTTACTTATAAAAAAAGAATTTTTATTTATTTTTTTCTGTTACTATTAGGTGCATAATAAAACTTCAATATACTAAATTATTTAATTTTTTAAGCTCTTAAACAATTGTTTGAAAAGAGATTTCAAAACTGTATGTTTTAGAGTCAAAAATGGGGAAAACCAATTTTTACCCCATAAACCCCTATTCCCATAGTCCGATCGTGCTGGTTCGCGAACTCGTTAAATTAAATGTAGGTTTACACATTTAAACCAAATTTCATCAAAATCAGATCAAATACAATTACAAATATACAAATGATGTATTTACCTATTCTGCCTAAATGTCTTCATGTACTACTCAATACTCATAGTTCTACTACTATGAGTACTAAGACCCTCAGGCAAAATAGGTAAATAGATAATAGATTGTTTCCATAACTCCTTACTGCTATTATGTTTAATTTTGATAACTATATTTATTTAGACAAGCTGTCCAAGTAGTCGATTAAAATGGAATATAATTCAGATCTGCTAGTTTACACGAATAAAAGAACATTCTGGTAGATTGAATATGGTAGTATTCCTATATAACTGCAATAAATATTACTTACCACAAGTCACAAAAGGAATATGCAGGTTTCTTGTCCTAAATCTAGCTGCACGACAACAAACACTAACATCAAAACTTAACAACACTCTGACAATGTTCTTTTGCATTATTAGATCAAAATGTTTAGCGCAACGAATTTTCGAGGTAAAATAAATACACTTATATTCTTGATTAGACATTAACAAAACACGATACAACATTAAAGAACACATCAACCGACACAACTAAAAACGTATTAACCAAATAACCACTACAACAATGGAATACTTGACTGCCAACAGCTGATTCGTGTTTTACCAGTGATGCCAACCTTAACAACGTAATAGAATGTTTGGAAATACACTTATTCTGATGAATTAACGAAAAAAGAGTGATTATTTTGTTAGTGTGTGTAGGCCTACTGTGTACAGCTTACATTTATTAAGTTGTTCGATTGTTTTATTATATTGCTTGAAGGTTTATTTTAACATGATAGTGTGTATATCATGAAGTACAAAATTAAGTTTACGTAGGTTAGCTTGTCCAAACGTCTGTGAATGAATAATAATTTATGTGTATTGTTAGTGCCTGTAATGTCAAAAATGCAAACTCATTTCACAACAGGTTAGCACTAAACTGCACGCTTTTGAAGGCGTTGACTTTATGTTTATTATGTCTTTTAGGAGGTCTAAGATATTATGTTATATGAAAACAGGAAAAAAGCTGTACCCATGATATTAACATATTTTCTAGAAGTTGTTCAATTGACCATTTTATTGGAAGGGGAAAATAAATGGAAACACATTTTTGCCAAACATTTTATGGTTTAAAAGTGTTTTTTTTTTTCAATTTCATCTTCATAGGTGCGTGCTCAAAATACAACTACGTCGAAGTCATCCATAAATGTAACCTGGAAATACAAAATAAAATATAAAACATATATCAACTGCTATTTAGATGTACATGTATCATAGTAGCTAATAGTACTGGAGCATAGATCCCCAGGAAGTGAAGATGTCCCTTCAGTATATAAAAAATTCTACTGTTCTGTAAATTGTAGTCATCCCTGTGCTTCAATGATATATTATATTATTACAGTGATACATTCCAATTTGTGTAAAAAAATAAAAATACGTTTCATAAAATTAAAATAATGGCATAAGCATCATCAAAATGAAGCTTAGAGTGTATATATTTGCTGAAAAGTATTGGTATAAAAGAATTTCTTAAGGGCTCTCCTAGAACTAGGGAATGCCGGAACCATAATTTTAGTTTAGGGTTTCAGTTTTTTTAGAAATTAAGTTTTAATTTTCAAAAGGTTTAGCAGCCGACGGACGAGTTTTAAGTTGTTTTAGTGGTGGTTTAACTAACAGCTGGTTTCGAACTGTCATTGAAATGTTTATGTTACAAATTGTTTGTATACAAAAATATTGATCGTCAGAGTTTGCCTATACACTATTTCACTTTAAAATTTAGTTTCTTTCCTCCCGTAAAAGATTCATTTTATCAGGACATTGTGCAGTTTTGAACTAACATATTTAAACGTATAATCAAGTTGTGTCATAAATGCAATCCGTCTAAGTATAAGTGCTAAATCCTTTAAGATATAAGTGGTTTACGTGTTGATACATCTTTTTCTAGATGTTTGGATATAAGTATGACTGCATACAGTACACATTTTATTCGTAATGAAAATGTCAACCGGTGTAGTAGGTCTCCAGAAAACTTACCAGTAAGCTGCAGGGTGTCAGTAGAAACCAAAATCGATTCATACCATATCATAACCATCCCAGTAGTACTGTATGATTCAGAAACTTGATAAAGGGGTACATTCCAAAAGTAGACCAAAAGGCTCGGATCTCTGATGGGCTGGGCAGGCTTTGTATGGCGGAGAGAAGATGCTTCAACTTCTAAAAGTGTATTTCAAGGAGTACTGCAAGGTAGACGACCACTTGGAAGACCAAGTAATGAAAGGCATCTTCAGACTAGTATTTTCCTTAGAAATGGCAGGGGATGGAAGAGAACGGGAGGCCAGGATCATTTTAGAGGTTTCAGGGGCCAAGGTGGTAAAATTAGGTACGGTAAGTGATAGTAGGCCTATGCGGTGGAAGGTGGTATGTAGCTACTGTACTCAAAGCCAGTGTGTGTGAATCGGCCACCAAGTTGTAAACTAGCTGTTCTGAATGATATTCAGTTTTAATTGACTACTCGATTCCCGTCCAACAGCTCGTTAATGATTTAATTTAAGTTATTTAATGAAACAGCTGGTGAATGCAATAACTGCATATTTACTCGAAAAATATGTTTGTGACGCTTTGTTTAGATTGAGGAAATATGTGAATTATTCAGTAAGAGGGTTATGTTTTGTAAAAGAAAGGTATAGTTCGGCCGCTTAGAAAACGACCTGCGCGCTAATGCTAAACCAATGCTGGAGGAGGTCGTTTTCTAAGCGGCCGACCTTATAGTACGGGTAAAGGAGGAAAACGGGTCCGCGACGTAGGAAGTGGTGAAGGAAGTAGTCAAGGTGAGATGTCCGGAGTGTGGAAACTGTTTATGACGATTAGATTTAGGTATCTGCATTCCTAAAATGCTATGGGAAGGGAGGAAAACGGGTCCGCGACGTAGGAAGTGGTGAAGGAAGTAGTCAAGGCGAGCGGTCCGGAGTGTGGGAACTGTTTATGACAATTATATTAAGGTATCTGCAATCCTAAAATGCTATTGGAAGGGAGGAAAACGGGTCCGCGACGTAGGAAGTGGTGAAGGAAGTAGTCAAGGCGAGCTGTTCGGGGTATGGGATCTGTTTATGACCATTAGATTAAGGTATTTGCAATCCTAAAATGCTATGGAAAGGGAGGAAAACAGGTCCGCGACGTAGGAAGTGGTGAACGAAATAGTCAAGGCGAGCTGTCCGGAGTGTGGAAACTGTTTATGACTATTAGATTAACGAAACGACACACGGAAGATTTCTCAGGTGCCGTTTGACGTCACTAACTGCTGACGTCACTTTGAGGGAACACCATTACCGCAACGATACGGTTTTGAACCATCGGCCTCGGTGGTGTAGTGGATAGCGTGTCGGGCTGATAATCCGAATGAACCTGGTTCGTATCCCGCTGGTAGCACTTCCTGTTTGTCAACATGACTACTAGCCAATATGAGAACGGCCATTAGGAAACTTCATTAGGTATCCTAATTACTAAGAAACTCCTAAAGATTTACTAACTAATCAATTACATTTTGGAGAAAGTATTGGATCTATACTTTATTATATTTATACTTCATTTAGGAATACAACGAATTAAAGATTATTGTAAACGAATGAGCCACATCGGTTGTGTGCGTAATTTAGTAAAACTTTGCAATTCATGAATGTTAGGGGTGGTGGAGGGGAAAGGTCTTAAGGTGATTTCAGGGAACTTTTTGTACAATGTACATCTTTGTGTGTCCTATTCAGTGGTATATAGATTTGCTTGTCACTAATTTGTTCCATTACAAAACCTTTATGGACTGGGTTATTACTTCTTATGTTGTTTTATATGGTTATAACATTGCAGGTAAAGAAACGTATTTTTATATATATTTTAGTGTTTTTTGCATGTTTTTATTTAATTATTATGGACTGACTATTGTACGTCAAGAGGATTATAATTTGTGACCTAGCCTATTACTTATTTGTTGAATGGCCCAATAAAATTTTGATTTTTAACGGGGAACAACGAACGAACGAACTATTTGAGTTATAAGCCAATCATCGGTCTCAGGTAAGAGACACAACTCTCGGCTTCTTAAAGAATCCAATTAATCCTCACACCGTTAGCGACAGCGTTAAACAATGAACAATGTACCAGTTGAGGGTAGTCTTGTAAGAGAAACTAACAGAACACTGCGAGTATCAACTAATAAAAATATACTATTGTCAAATACCACAGCTTTAGATTGAAAATAGGACAACTTTAAATGTATAGCTTACTACATTGTACCTAAAACCAATTTTTGTTTCTATTTTTTATATTTTTTAAAGGTTTAAAATCGATCAGTAATATATAAACTATAGTGGATTAAGTGGGATTAAGTGTTATCAGTTGAAGATGCATCTAGCGGGGATTAGGTGAACTGTCGCGAGCCTCGACGGTAGCAGCATCTAGCGGAGATTGACTGAAGTAGTCTTAAAACTGCTCACGGTAAAAATATTGTTTTCACCACACTATGATGTTTTTGGCTGTATTACATACGTTAATTGGTGGCTGAAAGTTACGTTTTGCTGGCCATGCCAGCTGTCATCGTAATTTGGGGACCGAGCAGGTTTTTACAGGCCGGGGCCGCAAAATCAGCTGTCCGCTTACTTACTTAAAACATGAATGCATTTAAAATACACAATCAAAATCGATAGCATTGCAATAGAATTGTGGTATTGTCACCGTTGCCTAGCAACTATTTATTTTTATTTTTACTGATTCCTCAAATTATTTCTTCACATAACCTTAAAGTTGTAGTTGTGTTGACTATCAGTGTGCATTATTATAGTGGTGAATAGTGGTAATAGGGTATAGTGTGGTGAAAAATAGCGTTCGTACCACGGACCGAAATGGTTTTGCAGCTCTCGATCGATAAAAACTACCTCGAGCCGGCAAAACCTCATTTTCGGCCCTAGGTACGAAATATACTATTACGGTTGTTATATATTTTCAAACATTTTAATTAGCTCACTTTCTTGTCCGGTACAAATTTTGCAATCAATTTTACACTAACTTCCCCATGAGCTAGAGACTTGAAACTTGAATCTTAGCTCACAAATGGATTAACGAGAAACAGATTAAGCATTGATTATGGAAAAGTATTGGATTAATTAGCTCCGCTCAATATTGCAATCAGACAGCTTTATTGTACACCTAGTCACTTACAATTACAGTTGCCTTGTTCAAAACAGCAGACAGCTGATTGTTTACTCATCACAGCTGATTACCGCATAGTGCTTACCTCTAACATAAGTATACACCGGGGGACGCTGGGTGGTCAGGGTAGGTCTAGCAGAAGTCACAGTTACCCTCGCAGTGGTTGCTGAAGTTTCATTACGTAGTCTACATCTGCGGCAGCATCTCCCTGACCGGCAAGGTTCAGCAGCGGCGTCAGCAGACAGCATGCTGCAGCAAACCTGCGTCCATCGGACAGAACAATCAGAACAAACAATTGATCGATTGATGAACTAGTAAAATATATCCTGGCTATCGAAGCAGCCTATTTTAGTACATCGCAGCTACACATAACATCTTACCATCCCACACGGCCTTGTGCAAATAAACTTTCGCAAGAGTGAATCTTAAACTGTACACTCCTGTTATCTGGTTAACCGAGTATCCGTATGTGCTCGTCTTCACCTTCAAATCTGAATGTTACTAGTTCGATCCTAGATGCAAAAAGCTTATACAAAGTGACAAAGTTAGATGGATTGAAGATTCCAAAGGCGCTAAAACTCAGATAAAACATATTACACAAAACAAACTAGATACATACTTAAATTAACTACATCCACAACTACATCAACAATCATATCAAACACCTTTTTCTACTGAAGGTCATCATAACCCCAAATACCCTCCCCACTCCAAATGAAATACCCAGCTTCTGCTTCATTTATTTCTTTAATTTTTTTGTATTTACGGATACACCATTTTTGCATAGCTACACAGACATTAAAATACTTTTATTTCTTAAACATACAAAGGACAAAAATAATCACATAAACGAAACAGTAATACTATGGAATGACAGACAAGATTATACAACAATTTAACTTTAACAGCTGAGTTGAACCATATGATTTTCAAATTTATCTTAGGCCTACTAAAGTTCATAAGGTTTCATAATATAAGGAACCTGCCGAAGTGAACCTATTTCCAAGACCAGCTTCAGTGTGTTTAACCAGGCTTAACATTCACTGAAGTTCCACGATCAAATACAGGAAGGTCGCAATATATTACCGGACTTGAAACTTCTTGCTTCATATTTCATTATGGTTATGGGGTGTCTCATATCGACATCTCTAATCAATGGAACTTAAATGATATTATGAAAAGCAATCAAGTTAGTAAGCTAGGTGGTAAGCATATACACATATTTTCGGTTACTTACCAAAACTAGGAGTAAAACCGACAAAATTAGAATCGCAGTAGGTTTCATTTCCAACAGACTTTGGACAAACCTTTTCTGAAGAGGATCTACCGGTGTTTGAAAAATATACAGGGGCGGATGTGCTGTTTTTAATTACCTAAAGTGATTTTCAAGGTCAAAACTAAATAGTAGAGTAATGTTCTAAATGACAAAAGAAAGATGATTTATGTCAACGTTAAACATAGGTTTCCATACAAACGCTTTGTTGACGCTTTTAAACAAATTGTTTAAAGCATTGTGGACAACTACAAATGGAGTACCACCACTTTTAACAATCACTCTCCATTCTAATGAATACTAGAAATTATTTGTTCAAAATCCTGCAATAATTATGTTTTTTATGTTCACTCTCACAGTCATGACTGAAAATTTAAAAAATATAAACTGTTTTTAAATACTTGCTACTACTGTAACTGTTTTAATATCTTACTAATATAGACACATCCAAGTAGGATGTAAATATACAAACATTTTATAATCATAAACATGTTTGGCCTGGTTACAAAAGTTTGTAGAAAACTCTGTTGGATGTTCAATTCAAATGGTAAAAATTACTATCACCTTTAACTCAACCTTTAACGGAATGTTAACTTTACAGTAAAGTATCCATGGTCAACCCAAAATTCAGAAATAGAACACAATTAATTGCATTATGTATACATCATTTCGTCACAAGCTAAACCCATCGATGCTAAACCAACATGTTTTTTAATGGGCTGTATGTATACTAGTGCTGGCATTGCTGCTCTTCTCCTGTAGGTATCAAGATTGGGGGAGGCGTTTTATGGCTCGGGTTTTATGAGTTATATTGTGTTCCATTGTACATATGTTCTTCTATATTTTTGTTCAGGTTATAGTAAAGGCATTCCAGAATATCATTTTTAAGTTGGATGGAGAATTTTCTTATCTTGATAATTTTTTGGACAAATTGATAAAAACGTTTTAAGTGCATATTTCGATTTATAAGAGGGATTCTACACATCTAAAGGCATATATCTTTCTAACAGTATGCCTAGATCTTCCCGGCGATGCACATGAGGTGAGAAAAAATGTGTTAACGAAACATGCTTCCCTATTAAGAGAGGGATTCGATTAGAGTATGGGTTTCTAAGGAATTATTATGAATCAAAAAAATGTGTTATACAGTAATTGTTTTGCAGTAATTTAGAAAAAGGTTGCATTTCTTTTATAGTCTGTGATACTGTTTGTTTTCAGTCCCTCAAATAATTCTCTGGAATAAAAGCATTACTACCGCAACGACTTGCTAGCCGACTAGACCAGTACCAGACTATGACGGCTTTACCGAGTCCACAGAAGGAAAGCAGATCGACGGTCGTCCCCTCCTCTGACCCAGTGGCCCGGATGGAGGCGGCCGTAGTGCTCCGCCAGTCTACACTCGACCGTCCTTGCCATGGTGTCTACCGGAGTACTCGTCCTAGCCGGGGTCGCCGTCCTGGCAACGCTCGGAGGAGTTCGCGCCCAGGCTGGCATCTCAGGTAAAGAAACTATAATGTTTTAGGAATTACAGGTTATTGCCAATAGTAATATTTGTTTAAATTGCATTACGAATATTTTTAAATTTTTAGCATGGTTAAAAAAATGGTATTGTAATAATTTTAGAATTTTTTTAGGCATAAATATATATTTTTCTGAAAACATTGTTTAATAAAGAATTTTATAAAATAACTATACTGTTAAGAATCGGAAATTAGGTATTTTGAAAAAAATTATAATAATACAATTCCAGTTGAGGTGGTTTTTATTGTATACAAGTAGTACCAGAGTAATACTTTTTTTTTTTAATTACCACTTAAGTGTTTTGCACACAGGTAAGAATAGGAATTGTAAAAATACTTAAGTCTTACATATAAAATATTTAAATATATTCTACAGAAATTAAGTCTTTATAAACTTTTACTTTCTCATAGGGCAATTGGTAAATTTATTATTTCTTACAATGTTTTTGGGTTGAAATTTAATAGTATTTTATTGGATTTTTCGGGTTTTTCGTGTAATTACAGCATAGGTTACATCAAGACACATAGTTCTGAGGTGTTAGTTGATTTGCACACAAAAGTGACTATGTAATTTATTTAAAAGAAACATGAATTAGATGGAATTTGTACGATTTAACAATATGTAATGGGATAATTAATCAGTTTGGTAAACTGATTAATAATACAAATAATGTAGATTTTTTCACTAGCTGGTTACACTTTGTGTTTAACCAATTAGTAATACCTGTGCTATTTATGCTAACAAGTAATTAAGCTTATGACTTTTTGTCTAGTATCATATCTCAAAAAGGTAAGAAAAAGTACAGTAAATAGTTTAGATGTGTATTACAATCATTAATAAAAACAATTGTAGGGGACTAGTTGAATAATATATGTTGAAAACATTCTTAATGTCTTCAATGTGAATCAACAATGGAATTTCAAATAAAAGTTTATTGAAGGTTTGCAAACATAAAAGGTAAAGTAAAATAGCAATGAGACGTTATACAATACGCGAATTATATCACATAAGAGGACCAGAGGACTTGTACTTTGCTTGTATCATGACATAAAAGTTATACCATAACTAACTACCATAATCACTATAACTACCATAACCACTATAATTTGTATTGCACATGATACAAGGAAATCGTACTTTTATTCTGTTATGTAAACAGGTTTGTGACATTATCCAAAATTTATATTTGATTCCATTACTATGAAAATAAATTTAAATTATGCAAAGTAAAATATCTAATAAAATATACTAGAGGTCGTCCAGTGGTTGAAAAATCGACCAAAAGTATGTAATGTACACTCTTCTCTATTTTTACCCCACGCTGTAAAAAAAAACATGTGAATAGGCTATCTTCCGTTTGTTTTGATTTTCTGTTTATATTTCTATGTTATTTCGTCACCAGTATGGCAACCCATAAGGCCCATGTTAATTTGTTTATATTTATATTAATTTTCATGCTTATTGTTAACCTATCATCTGAAGGCATATATCTTTCTAACAGTATGCATAGATTTTCCCGGCGATGCACATGACGTGAGAAAAAAGGTTTTCAAGAAACATGCTTGCCTATTATTAGAAGGATTCGTTTAGAATATGGTCTACTTAGTAGGAACTATTATGAATCCAAAAATGTTTTATGACTTTTTTGCAGTAATTTAGAAAAAGGTTGAATTTCTTTTTTAGTCTGTGATAGTGTTTGTTTTCCTTCCGTTTGTTTTGATTTTCTGTTTATATTTCTATGTTATTTCGTCACCAGCATGGCAACCCGTAAGCCCATGTTAATTTTTTAAATTAAAAAGTCGTGTTTTGTGCTTTTTAGTCTGTTATGATTTATAAAAGTTCTGCACATCTATAAGAAATCATCTTTCTAACAGTGTGGGTAGATTTTCCCTGCAATGTACACGAGCTGAGAAAAAGGTTTTGAAGAAACATGCTTGCCTATTATTATATAGACTCTGTAATTTGTTACCGACAATTTGTTATTATTTTATGTTACCAACTATAATTTGGTACATACTATTTTCTTCTGTAAATAAAATCAAATATACATCATTATAACGGGATTAAAATATAAAACACACAGTTTATAAAAATATTTCTCAATTAGCTAAGCTAACCACAGAAAGCATTCGTTCCAGACAGTAGCTAATGATGCAATTATTGCAATTATTAAAGTATGCAAATTTGACCCTTACCACCACGCTCTCACGGTCTATACTCCCTTGCGTGTGATCTCCAGTTACCATAACAGTGATAAGGTCGTTGCTCTTATCACCTGACGATGAGTCAGAGGTAACGGTCCAAACCGTAGACTTTCCACTCTCTACAACCTTGACTCACTGGCAGAAATGAAAAGTGGTCATGGTTCCGGAATAGATTTGATTTACTTTCACTGTCTTTCTTCGGTGGTCTTGGTTTGTGAATTCAGGTTTCACTGTTTGTTTGTGTTAGATAGACTGTTGTTGGTTATATTTCTTTACAGTGATTGTTAATGGTTCTGTTGGTTTGGAGAAGTATGGGTTTCCATTATATAAACTAAACATGTTTTCAAAACGTTTCAAAAATATTATTGTATCACATCAGTTTAGTTTGCACAATTCAAATGAAAATGGTTAACATTTGAAGCACTTCTTCGCCAAATGTCGGGAACATTATTTGGTAATTTTGTATAAATATAATTTATTGAGATTTCATTTCCAAAAAATTCCTCAAGTAGATAACCTATTATTTCCAAGGGTGGACATTAATTGCGCCAACTGACCTAAGTCAGGTAGTTGGGTATTCCTGAATTACGCCAACTCCTCCAGGGAGCCACCCGATACGTTCATTAACTGCACCAAGTGGCGGCCCTCTTTGACTGTATAATTAAGTAGGTTTTGTAGGATTGATTTTCACATTACTTCAGGCTAGACCTAGGGGTTGGGGCATTATTACTTAAAATCCATTGGTGATCTGGCGGGATTTGAACCCAGGATCCCAAGGACCGAAGTTCCACGCTCTAACCACTGCACCAGCTCGCTCCCCATAATTGAGTAGGTTAGAATAAGTTAGGTTAGGTTAGGATATGTTAGGATAACACGTAAACAAGGACATCCTTCTGCTGGCAACTCTCCCCTACCTGGCTTGGGCTTTGCACAACTAAGTAACATTTGTTGCTTTGAGGGCTTGGCGCAATTAAGAAACTCTTTGGCGCAATTAATGCACGACCCAATTCCAATACCAACAAGGAACTGTAAATCAAAGTAATATTTTCATTTTAACTGGATGGATGTTGGATCAACAAGCTCTCATTTAGAAGTCACCAGTATTAACGAAGACTTTAGCGAACAAAAGATCAAATGTTTAGAAAACTAATAATGCAAACCATGTAACAGTTATGGAAAAGTCTATTTGGCTAAGACAAAACGTCCAAACAAAAGTCAAGCCACATGTCTCTGCCATACACTTGGCCAAATGAAAATAGTGGAAATTGATGTATTGTGGCCGAATCATGATCAAAATACAATCGATATATTTATACAGGTCGGACAGGTATGGACAGCTGTTTATGTTCCAAATTTAAGTGCGGTGTACTTTAACAGTTTAACACAGCCTATCCGAAAGTGTTAAATAAACTTATTTCGCGCACTTATAATATGCACATGATGATTTGGAGAATAAATTAGAAAGTTACCTCTTAACCTAATAAGGTAGTGTCATCGTATTACAATTGAAGTGTCGTCATATATGATGAGTGAACGATGGGGTAACACTTCGTTTCTTCTCACATCATATGATTAGGCTGTTATGTAACTAAAACATCCAAAGCTCCAGGATTAGCTGTAAGATCCATTGATATCGGCTTTATAAGACGTTAAAATCGTGAAATTGAATCCTGGCAGTGTTATTTAGTTGTAAAGTTGTCAACTAAACAACTAAATAACACTGAGTTGTTGGTTGAAGATAAGTAATACTTTACTTCGTTTTTGAAAAGATTATACAACTTGTGGTCAATTTGAGTTGCATTGGCTTATCTTAGTTCATCAAGGGTTGTCACTATATCAGTTTAAAGAATTAGTATGGAAAGTTTACCTTCAAAGACAGATATTGGAGTATGGAGAGTTTATGTCATTTTATGAAGAGTATGTGTCTGAATGGAGAGTGTATCTCTGTATCGTTGAAGTGCAATTTTCAATTTTCTTATATGGAGAGTTCATCTCAATATGGAGAAGTGTTAGAACGGGTATGTTAGTATGGGAAGTTTATATCGATATATAGTGAATAGAAGATTAGTATAAAGAGTTTATATATTTATAAAGGGTTAATATGGACATAAAAATGTTATCCCAACACAAAGAGTTTACATCTATGAAGAATCTAAAAAAGCCTCCGTATCATACATTTGTGTATGGGAACCTAGTATCAGTAAGGATAGTTTATATCAGTACAAAGAGCTTACACCAGTATGGAGAGATACACATAAATATGAGTACATAAAGTACATAAGTATAAGTAGTGTATAAGTATTTATAGAGCCTTTGTCAGTATACCGTTATCATTCCCATCATATTTAATACCTACCTTATTCTCAATAGAATGATAAAAATGTGTATTTTTTATAGCATTTGTTGAGAAAATCACGTGTCTAGAACATTTTTAAATGCTCTCTTTGTGTTAACCATTGAGCTCTATGCAAATTAACTCGTGTACGAGCTCTAACCCTAGCATAAACTACATTAAATGGGATAAATTAGATGACTTTTTAGCTGTCAAAACCATCTAATACTTCACGATGACACGGTTGCGACCTGCCTACAGCAGACCAGACCTATAGAATCCTTGCAGAATTCTATGTAAGGATTATTTCACCGGCGAAAGCCCTGGCTATGATCCAAGTCTTTCGCAGCGTAGGCTGATATACGATATGATATGAATCTGTAAAAAGTAGAGCTTACGAAGAAAGTAGAGTAACCAGTATTTCAAGGTCGACTGGTCACTTTTACCACCTCCGTCTCTCCTGTTAGCCCAGAGTAATTAAACGCTTATTACTGGCTCTTCTCAGTAGAAGGACCGAGTTCGAAAGTCGTTGAGCATTTTTGAAGAGAGCTAAAATATGTTAAAAGTTTGAAGTACAACAGAAAAATACAACAACAGATCTTTATTATGACGAGCTGTTGGCCCGTCCTACGTATGGGAATCGAGCAGTCCATTTAAACTGTAGGGCCTACATGTAAATATTGTTATTTTCCAACTCTTTCCTGAAAAGGTCGAGCAGTAAAATGATTTGCATATCCTTTTCTTTTAAGACTCGTGTACAGAGCCTCGATTTGTATACAACAATGGTTTTACTTATCTCTGTGGTCTAATTATATCTACTAATCTTACTTATTTCCTATAATCAATGACCAAATCAGAGTAAATAAAATAACCTAATCGTTCTATAGAATATTTTTATATTCAACCAGCTGTTAGTTAAAACAAATTATATTGCACTAAAAAATCAAAGCTTGCTTTACAAAATAATTTGAACATCCTAGTATTTTATTATTTATATTTAATTAATCTGTCATCCTCTTACCGAAGAATTGAACGTATCAATGATCAGCATTACACATAGTATAAATGTTAACCCTTAGTACGTCTTTTCATTTTTATCCAAATGCTGAATTTGTGTCACAAACGCTGAATGTTTATAGCTTTTATGTTAAGCATATTATATCATACCAAAAGCTATGAATGATGAAGTGTAAAGTGGGGGCATATGCTAACATTGGAGTGCTTATAAAAATAATTCAAGAATAATGTCCCATTAAATTAGGATACCATTAAAAAATAATAAAAAACCCCAGCTATACGAATTACACGAAAATAGGTAAGGTATATTTGGATTACGACTGATAGTTATATTTCCAAAATCCAACCACAACCAGTAATATGCTAGGGTTGCTGTTTATTTTCAATATAGTTAAGTTTATTTCCAGAATTTAAATATAAATTACCAACCTTCTAAATATACTTTGAGCCGAGTGTGCGAAGCTCTTAAAAACTAACTGAGGGAAGGTATAAATCTTAAATTATACAAATTGGACTACAGGGTGTTTCCATAAATTAATTTCAATTTCTAAAAATTCAACATGAGCCTTATTTATGGGTTGAATGGTTGCCATGACAGTATGTACAAGATAACAACAAAAATGTAAGCAAAACAGATGTAACATATGTTAATAAACAAATAAAAAAATCTAAAGTAGCACATTACAAAATACAGAATCAAAGGGAAGAACATCAATGGCACATTGAGTATGATTTTATGATAGGCTCGAACTCCTATGTCTCTCTGAGTATATTTGAGTATCTGTATATTTGAGTATCCAAAATCAATGACTGAAACATTTCCAGTTTCCACCCACAAGTTGAGAGCCAGAAAGAAAGTGACGCAACGGAGAGCAGCTTTCACGTAAACAAATGCTGTGAAAGCTGAAAGTCGGTCGAGCGAGGGACGCTTCGAAGGTCTGGAATATGACAATGGAGAGCTAACAGGATGCATTGTAGATGGGTGCATTCACCAAACTGTTGAAACGATCACTTATGAATCTGAATACTTGGTTACAAAACGTCCAAAGCCAGGACCGTTCTGAATTGAAAAAAAGGCAAACAATACTTTTCTGTATGGTCGAAATTCTTTGTTTCTTTTAAACCTGAATGCAGCCAAGTATTGAACCGTTCTGAAATTGAAAAGTTAAATAAGCAAACAGGTTTT
This sequence comes from Macrosteles quadrilineatus, assembly GCF_028750875.1. Classification (NCBI taxonomy): domain Eukaryota; kingdom Metazoa; phylum Arthropoda; class Insecta; order Hemiptera; family Cicadellidae; genus Macrosteles; species Macrosteles quadrilineatus. The sequence continues at coordinate 67,476,531 of NW_026542599.1, forward strand.
AGTAATTTCTGTATTATTTCGTCAATATCGCTTTGAAAGATAAACCTTTAAAGTGTGGGAGTTTGTCAATTATAGTGTACAGATAATTAATAAATGTTTTTTAACAGATTTGAGGTATAAATTGTGTTAAGGCCTTTATATAGGACTAGCTGTACCCGCGGGCTTTGCCCCGTTTAACTTTATAAGTGAGCTCTTTCGCATGGCTCAATCACGTCCTGGTTGAAGTTCGTTCGCTACGCTCACTCACCTTTTGGTTGCAAATTAGCTGTTGTCATAAATGTAAAAGAAATGATAGTGCTGCACCCTGTTGGTAATCCTTGTGCCCTTAATGCTATTGAACATCATAGAACAGAACCAACTTGTTTAATTGGAACAGCTGTTAAGATTCATTAATTCCATTTAAATATGAGTACTCATAAGGTTAACATGGGAAACTCCAGAGCCACTGGGGCGGAGCCCGAGAGTCCGATCAGAATAAAAACAGCTTAGTTTTCCTATTTAATGCCTAAAGAATCAGTGTACCAAATTTCAGCCTCCTAGGTAAATGGGAAGTAAGAGAATTAGTGATGAGTGAGTGAGTCAGTCAGTCAGTGAGTCAGTGAGGGCTTTGCCTTTTATATATATAGATAGATATATTATTTAGGTTGTATTTATACCAAGTTTCCTTTCTTATCATTATGGAAACTCTGGGACTCTTAAACTCTAAGGTTGAGTAAAACAGGTAAAACTGACACTAAAGTACAGCCACTCGTTGACTTTTTTATAACTAGTAGCAGTCAATGCTAGTGTGCCTGTTTTTGATTAAGTTTCTCTGATTTCAGCATACATTCCCTTAGATAATGTACCTGTTTCTCTAATTAGCTCTCTTTTCCTAGAAAAATTCTCTTCGATAATATGGATATTTCTTATTTTTATATGTGCATCGACGCCAATAGAATTTCTTAACATTTTTGACTAAACCCTGAGCTTGTTACTAACATCAACCTTTTTGTTAGAACACATTAGACAATTAATGAAATTGGATCTGGGTCCAGTAACGATCTAAAGGTCGACCGTTTAGAAAAGAACCTGCGCGCTAATGCTAATGCTATTAGAATTAGCGCGGAGGTTCTTTTCTAAGCGGTCGATCTACAGCTTAAAATCGAACCAGCGAGCTTTATATTTAAGGCGAGCACTACAACCCCCCTCCGGAAAATTATTATTATCACTGCTTCTCCAATTATTTATTTGTTTGCAGACAGCTTTCTGGAAAATAATGGACTTTTGTTTCCAGCTACACTTTCCTGAATCGTGAAACTATCCAACCCCTATGTTTTATCACTTCCTCAATACTACCCGTTTTACACCAATTATCACTGTGTTTTCAGACATATTACCTTGGATACTGTGCTACATTTTCCTCCAAGTGTCCACCACATCAACGCTCATTTAACATTTATGTCGCTGATTCCAGTCACAATCTCTTGATACTGTTCTTGTATATCCAAAAATGTCTCTCTCTGGTTTACTAACTTACATGATCACCATGTTTCTAGATATATTCTCCTGGGGCCTGGACTACATAGATCCAGAAGCCAAAAGTGGGGAGAAGGAAGAAAGCACTTCCTCGCTGGCCTCTAGAGAGTGCAAATGTGAGGGGATGATCTGCAATTGCTGTGTAAACTTCAACGTCACCTTCATAGACTTGGGAGGTCCAGGTAAGGAACTTCAATAGAAACTTAGACTATCTATTTAACTACTCAATTTCCATGTAGAAGATTTTCAGTTATAGAATTAATGAGACGAAAACAAAAAAGCTCCTCACGTCATGCTGTGATTTTTTGGTCGATCCTTTGGTGAATATCATCAACCATTCAATTCAAACTGTGATTTTTCCTGACGATATAAAACTATCTATAGTGAAGTTAGTACACAAAAGGAGATGTGCGATATCTTGACAATTACAAACCCATTTCAATCACATCAACATTTTCCAAAGTTTTTGAAAAAGCCTTTTTAAGCAAGTTGTTGAATTTCATAAATATTAACAAAGTCTTTTGCCCTAATCAGTTTGGATTCGTCTAAGGTATATCCACTGTCAATGCAATTTTTTCGATGATCAATAGGGTTTTAAACGTATTGGACAAGGGTGAGCTGCTTCTGGAGTCTTCTTTGATCTGTGGAAAGCCTTTGATATGGTTTCGCACGATATTTTGCTTGAAAACTTGACACCAATCTGAGAGGGGGTCTCTACTTCGATATCCAAGAGCCAATATGAAACATCCTTGATGTATTTAAAATTTTAACATCAATAGATTCCTATTTCAACGTTTTTAGCCTGTCACACGCAGTGAAGCTTTTCCATGTAACGTTTAAATCTCCAGTTTTAAATTGCAATGCTGATGCTAGCTTTGAGACCACACCTTACAGAATCGCCTTTGGTAGCTTCAATGTTAGTTTTTAGAACACGTAAACAACTTACATAGTTTCAAAACTGGTCATTGCAAACGCGTTTTGGTTTTACATTATGACAATTGGCTAAGATATGTTTTGGACCTAATGACTTAATAGTTCATGTCAATGTATTAAGTACAGTGACTACGCGTTGGCCTGTGTTAACCTAAAAGTGTGCAAAGGCTGCAAAGATTTTGGTTATGCAACTGATAAATACGTAAAAAGTATTTTAAAAATAAAGTCATTTACAGGAAGCTCAATTTCTAAACGAATATGAATTAAAACATTTAACTCATATTACCATGCCCTATTGCCCTACAATTATAACCTTCTAGCTCATAATGACGTCTTGGTTTTTCAGGTTGTGTGAAGTTGAAGTATCTGTCTCAAACTGATGGTCTGATGATGAACGTCTCGTATGGAGACAGTGTGCTCCACAGCGAACAAGTCAAAGGTACAAATTGACTTAAACAATATATGTTACCGAATATATGGTAATGTAGAAACGATTTCTCTTATGTACAGTTAAGTGCCACTTCGCACACTTGTTACACAAATTGGGCTTTCATGGCATTTGTTTCCCCGTATAATCCGTCCTCTTAGATTCAACTTAAGCCTTAAGCCTAGATAAATAAGCCCAGTACAACGACCCTGTTGTTCGAAACCTACCATGTGTAGCACCAACCCAGAAAACTAAAATGGCTCATTAATTAATCTCAAATGGTCTTTTCGGCACGGAGATCATACTTTGTATTTAAAAACTTACTCAACAATATACGTTGTATAATCGATACAAAATAATAGGACTAGCGTGGGACTAGCACAAATTCTGATAACAGCGTTCTCTTGGGTATCTTTTACAGTTTAAATGCTTGAGGGGATGACAAAACTCAGCTACTTTTATAAAACGACCGTACTCTGTATGACTAACCCCCCCCCCCCCCGTCTACCTGAGAACTGATCCGGGCCAGTCTTCAGGTAGGCAAAGGACCAGGAGACAAGTTCCACCAAACAGACTATAGCTATAATGAAAGAGCAAACTAAACTTCCAAAAAGCCATGCCTGCGATTCAACCAGATAATACCTAAATGGGATGTCTACTCTAGTTTAATTTAATAATTAAGGTATTTCACATTTGAACAAATGGAAAACTAAACATTCTTCTACAGCCTCCAACCCAGAGCCATCCTGCATCGACCTCCTGTCGGACCTTGCCCAGGTTTGCGCCAGGTTTACAGAGTTGGTCCCAGAGGGCGACGGCCTACGAGGTTGTGTCGTCATGGAACCCACCCTCCTGGGTGACGTCCAGACCCAGTATCCCGTGGGATGCTACAAGATGGGTCCAACTGGGATGAGCGAGGATACAACAAGGGAGCCTGTACTCAGGTAAAGTAATAGTTGAAGTTAATAACTTAGCCACTGCCCTAAGTCATGTACGTAGTTTAAGGTGAATATTAATGCAATGGTGGGTTCGGAATGAAGTGAAATGACAGCTCTGTTACGGACTACGATCAGGTTGTTGTTTGGCTATGACTCTTTTTTTACCTCAAGAGTCCAGTTTCGAGTCATCAAAAAGCTGCAGACGCAGACGTTCCTCGCGATCAAACCAGCAACCCTCAGATTGTTAGACGATTGCTATACTTGGGAGCCAGCTGGTCTAGTGGTAGAGCTCGGGGCTTCGAAGCGCGAGGTCCCGGGTTCAAATACCGCCAATCGCCCAATGGATTGTATCCATGTGAATGATGTGATAATGCCACGACCCTCTAGGACTAGCATGAAATAATGTGTAAAACAACTCCAGGCTAGAACCTAGTGTCCAAGGATGTGAAGGTGAGACATAAAAAACTACACTTAAAGTCACATCTAGAAAGGATATGAATCTAGGACACCTATTCTTTTCTAATCCTTAGAACGATGCTCACTGAGTCACTGGTTGATACATAAGTGAGTCTCTTCTCTTCGAGCTCAACTGATTCCAAGACAGCTGTAATTAAACTATTATTGGTTTTGAGCTTATTTTATCAGCCAACCTGGAATAGTGGAAATACCGCTCTGCTCACTCAATGACCATGACGTGATGAGTTCGTGATGTTCCAGTCCAGAGAGCTGAAACCATACTGAACTGAGGCTGTAAGGACTATGTTCTCTTCAGCCACTCACTGACCAGGCCCCGCTGGGGCTGATCCTTTGTCTAGTTGCTCAGTTTATCAAGGCCTCCTCTGCGGCGTGAAGCTGCTGGGTTCTCTTGTTTAAACTGTTAGCTTTTCCAGATAAAGCCTCGAGGCCTAAAAGGAGATAAAAGTTAGGACAATACAGAGTGTATCGGTATCTAGTTTAAAAATGTTTAATACCTTTAATTGATTTTTGAAGCATCTGTGTGAGTTGATCAATCCTAATTGAAACTGTATACTGCCAATATAAATTTTGAAGTTATTATATTGTTTCTCATTGGGTGGATTATTTTCATTAGATCAAAGGAGTTGATCACCAACATCATCCCAACGCATTTCTATACAGTTTCTAACGAAATAAGCATCAGTGAAAAAGATTAATCCATCAAAAACAACCGTGCATTTTGGTTCTCATAGCATTCATTTTAACTTTGCTCTACAATTGTGAAATAGAACGGAAACCAATGAGCGTAAACTAGAACGTAAAACTGGTAACATCAACTCAATAGTTACTGGCGGAAGGATATCCTGCCATTTGACTAATGTATATTTGTAACTACTAAAACTCGCTGGAACCTTGAATATGGATACACTCTAAAGTAAATTCACGATCAAAACTCGGCCAAATTCTCTATCTTCCAGACTCCGCGTTAGTCCCTAAAGCCAGATTTGTGTATTTTTTAATGTTCCCAGCCATTACGAGTTAACATTCAAAACAACAAACAAACAAAGGTAAATTTCACAATTACTTTATTGAGTACGATAGTCTGTATACTGTACTTTATTTTAAACTCTGTTAGTAAAACTAATTTTAATCATCTAAACGCCTAGAGAAAAATATTTGAGGGATTCTTTGAGAATGAATTGGAAATCGCAACCGTTTACAATTTACTGCCTATAGAAGCAGATAACTTCTAAAGGTGATCCGTAAATCATAAGAATTAGTGTGTTAGTGTGTTCTATCACTGTCACAATCACTATTTTAGATAAGCCTGTTATAAACCAAATGAGAAAAGATCTGGAAACTATAGTATAAAACCGTAGCGGCTTTCCAAAATCATAAGTAAAAGGGTGAATAAACTTACCTTAAATATAGAAGAATTCGTCACTCAACGTTTATAATAGGAACACAAAATAATCCGGTGGTAGAATATCACTGGGGCATCCCAGATTATTTTGATTAAGTTCTTAGTCATGAGAATTTTGAATGTAACCAGAGGGAATGAAATACCAATTTTGAATAGCTGTTGGTAAGGCCAAACCCCTAATACTTAAACGCTGTGGTAAGGTAAAATTTGAATACCCTAATGTGATGGATAGCTTTTCATATTGTCTAAGACAATCGGTAATCCCATTCATTAGCCACAACTATTGAATCCCCTAAATTCGATACAACTAAATTTCTCGTTGCAGCTCGAGTGAGGAACAGTCCAACGAGGAGTCGGCTGAAGGAGAAGGAACAACTGACAAACCAGACTCTGAGGAAGCTCTGATCAACGCTGTCAACGAAAGTGCTGAGGAAGGAATAGCCTGGTTGACCGGATTGTTGGGTCTCAACTTCGGCAGCGGTAACAAAAAGCCTGCTGAGTCTACTGACGCCACTACCCCCAATGCCGCCCCCAATGCCGCCCCCAACGCTGCCCCCGCGCAGAAGGCCGCTCCTGCACCTCCACAGAGGCAACGTAGCCTCAATGCTATCCCTGTGTAAAGCCACCCCTAAGATTGGAGTATACGAACATTGATGTACACTAGTATAGAGTAAGTTATGTTTGTTGGTAAGCTTCTCGTTCTTAACGTAAGATATGTTGGAAATGCCATAAATTGAACATTTCCTTGTAAGGTTTTGAAGAGCTCAGCTTCAATTTGTGTTCAGTTTGTTGTTGAAGTAGGCATCCATATTCAAACCATTCGTAGTTTATTTAATTTAAAAAATATCAAGATGGTTAAAGATTGGGACATCTGTTTCGGACTGGACTTAATACTTGCCAATGGCGTATAGGTTTATCTCATGTACGGTAACGTCGTGGATTGGAACCCACTTTAATCCATACAACTAACTACCCACGAAACTAAAATTGAATGTTGAATTGAATTTTATTTTATAAACTGTTGAAATTTCTTCCACAATGTGCGATAATGTATTTATATCAGGATCATTGGACGATTTCGAGCACATGTATAGATAATACTCTTGAAAGTATTTCTTTACTGAACTCACTATTGAATGAAAGAGAAAACTTAACCCTCTAAAACCCACCCCCAAAACAGACACTGCCTAAATGGGATTGCTCTAGTTTCTACTACCAATCTCTTAAGCTTTAACTGTCGTGCAATCTTATAACAATATTATTAACGAATAATCGTCTTATTGCACATTTAATTTCCAAATAATTATAATGTATTTAAATTTTGTATCACGAATTCTTGAAAATGTAAATAAGAATATACCATGTGAATTTATTCTCAACGTATAACATATAAACTTTTGTTAAGTATTTTGAAAAATGATTAGCTAGGTTGATATTGTAAAGCAGTAAAACTATCTTATAAAAGTAAGAGGTCGGAAAACATTTGATCTATTTAATACTAGACCCTTTTCATTCACAATATTAAAGTTTCAATGGTTTACTTCAATCACCTTATAGTATTATTTTATACGAGTTGTTTACCTAAATTAGCAGCAAATCTTAGACTTTAATTTTTAGATTACTGTACTTTTAATTTATTTGACGCACTTCACTAGATTAACCTAGTTTGTAATCTAACGACCAAAGACTGTGTATTAATTTATTTATCGTACCAGTACGCATTTACACTTGTACAATATTGTTAGCAATAAACATGTTAATATTTTATATTATACTATTTTAGTACAGTAACATGTACAGTATCTACTTTATTTCCTTTAGCAAAATCCAACCGGATGGTTTTTAGTAGGACCTACTCATGGTAAGACCTGGACCCGGTACCGATTTGCTTTTTCGTTTTGAGGAGGTCCCTAGAGGCCAAAAACACCATCCGTTGAAATTCATATATATAGTGATTAAGAAAACTATGATTATTGTATATGCGTGTGCTCGTTAGCACGATAACTCGAGTAAAAATTATCCTATTTTGATTAAATTTGTTATAAACGTGTAAACCTACATTTATTCGAACGAGTTCGCGAACCGGCATGATCAGACTATGGGAACAGGGTTTTATGGGGAAAAATGGGTTTTTCCCATTTATGACTCTAAAAACTAACACACTAACTAACACTAACCTAAAAAACTTTTTTTGTCGAACAACAAATGTCAAAATAAATTTAACTCACAATAAAACATAAACATGAAGTGAATATTATATTACATAAAAACATTCAGAGGTTAATATTTCTTCTTATTTCGGTTTAGTAAACAACGATATGAAACCGTATTGTACGCTGTTCCAGAGTTATTATTTATGATACCTATTGTAGTTTAGAATGTAATATACTCGTTTCATCAATGTTAGCTGCGATTTGTTTGCTCCATTGCTGCCAGCTTGTGTGCAAACGGTGTTATAAACAATAATTTTGATTTATTACTAACAAAGTTGAATGAACTGTTAACTAGAGCACTCCGGGACATAAAAGGTGCTCCAGTTCACACTGAGTGAAGCAAAACTCCCGTTTATTTTCTCTCAACCAACCTGTCTCCTCCAAATCTGTTGAGGAAAACCCGTGGAATCTGCAACCGGATAAACCTAATGGGTTTGTTGACATACACCGTTTGTTGCAAGTCACTGCCTCCGCAATCTACAGATCAACCGAGAAACCAACCGCAACCTTCGATCTAGGAGGCCTTGGCTGTGGAAATGACAAATGGCGACGATAACTGCAATTTATAACTGAATGTTGAGCCCTAAATAACCAATAGAAGATCAAAGCTCTGGCATTGTTACCAAACTTCCAATGTATAATCTTATATATATTGCTTCATACAGTCATGTAGTACCGGTAGGTTTAAGCACAGATTAAAGGAATTTGTTTATAGTTAAATATGTACTTTAAGGATCTGTGGGCGGCTTTCAAGTGAACTTGTGTATGTGTAAAATTTCCGAATGGACATTTTGTTGCTACAAAAATACCTTCAGGTATGCCAACCTATAGTTTTTAGCGATCATAACCTCGTATTTTACAATAAAATTGTGCCACCATCGAATTATTGTCTTGTGGAACTCCCAAGACCAATTTATGATAATATGGTTATAAGTAATTAGTATAACCATAAACATATTAATCACATCTAGAATTTGTATTACAAATCCCATTGTTAAATCACGTACGAGACTCTGCACGTTTTGTTGCGATGACTTGCAAAATTCCTCCTTCAAGGAAACACTCTGAGATTTCCAACGATCGAAGTTTACATCTTAACTCCTTAGTGCATCCAACACTTAACACTGTTCGAATTGATCCGCCATCTCAAGCAACTTAATCGTAAGTAAACGTTTGATAAAAATTAAATTTAAACTATTTCTAAACATTGTAACCAATTCATGCACACTAGTGAAGCTGTTCACATTTTCAGTAACCTGTAAAGCATTTTGTAATTTTGTATTATGAGTAACTGAGTTATGTTTAGATAACTTCTTATCTATAGAAACACAGAAAACCACTCAAGCACATATTCCTCACAATAACACGTACAAAGTGTTTCTTCTCAAGGATGACTTTACCAAACTATCGGGAACACAAAACAGAACCAACATAACTGAGTAGACTTCCAAATTGCTGATTCAAAACAAAGAAAATCCCTCAACCGCACAGACGAAATACAATATTTTTGCTCAACATCCACTAGCATTCTTCACAACAATGTCTTAACGAAATTCGCAGTAACATACGATCAACACAACGTAGATGAATTGAATTAATACAATTTAGAGTCACCAATGATCTAGCCTAAAACCACAAAAACCACAAAACCACAAAAGCCATCACTTTTAGGATATTCACAACAATTACATTTCCCTACACCCGATCCCGTAACGTATGGTCAACACAAAACACCAAGTAAATTTCAGTATCACCTCTGAGCTCTGATCTAAAGCAACGAATACTACAACACACACTGTCACAAACGTCCAACAGCTGTCACAACAATGACTTTGTCCTTTTGAGGTCATTTAGAGCAATCAGCTGTAATGCAGGTCGGCGGGAATCCCCTCCATAGTAGTTCAGCTCTGGACCGCCAGAGTATGCTGCTCCCCCAGCTTCAGCGACCTGCGAAGTGCGAAGCACAGTACGTTCCGCGGAGTGTTTACAAACAAAGAACATTGTGAGAGTGAACATGTGATAAGGGAGTGAGCTTCTGTGACGTCAACAGTGTGCAAACGAGGAAAAGTTTTATCTTAGTGAGTTGTAAGATTACTCTTGCTGTTATTGCTAGGGATTGGTGTACGAGGAAAGTAGAGTAAATAATTAAAATTTTAGTTTAGAACATATTGTTTGGATGGTGTGATGATATTGGCATATTTGAGAGAGTGAACGAGACTAAGGAATTACAATAGTAAACATTTACTTAAAGCGCAGTATTTTTAAATAATCTTGGTAATCCCATGAACTTTTGAGAAAACTACAAGTCACACCCCATAAACCATATATCAAATGTTCGTCATTATGAGAAACCTTGCGTAAAACTATCCATTATTTCATAAATTGCCCTTTAAGGTAGTAATTCCTTTCTAAAAGTAACTTTCCATATACCTAATGTTAAAAATACCTCAGATGTACTTATTTGTATGTTATTCTTTAAATTTATTACCTTAAATCAGGTGTGATTATTTGTCTGTATTACTGTATTCTGTTTTGTTTATTCCAGCTTAACTTAACCAATCAATAGTTTTATTAATACTTATGAAGTCAAATGGGGTGAAGCTCGTGGGTAACAGCTATACAATGCTGAATTTTCAGGTTAAGTTGGGTTGAACAAAACTCGGATATATGAGCACTCTAACCAAACGTTTTTAGTACTTAGTATTTTATTGAGTAAATGCCATGTGCATTGTGCAAAGATAACTATTAATTTTATTCTTTTCACCTCCAACGAAGTCAAAGTTACGATTACAATATTTTGATTTGAGATATTAATAACATTTGAAATTTTGAAGGAAAAATATTTTTTCGTATTTGTTTTAGTGGCTTACACTTGGCTTTAAAATAGTAGTTTCTTTAAACATTTATTTCAATTTTTTAATTAGTATCCTTTTAAATTTCTGTTTGTTGAATCTGGTAATAAACAGAAAACAACTATATTTTTTCAAAGAAACCCTTAGGAATGACTGGAATATACGAATACGGTATCATGGAAATGGTCTTTGCCTAAACAACGCTTTAAACACGTATGTCATTCTCATCCTTATTCAATGTCACATTCCTAGCTGCGTCTCCATGCAAATTATGAGGTGGAAGAGCTCAAAAGAAGCCACGGCAACTGGGCTTATTGAACTCGTAAATTCAGGGGTCATACAATTGTCAAGTTGTGTGGAACCTGGCAAAATATTGTCTCCCCAACAGTACCATACGGGATATTTTGGTGGACGGGGATGGTAGGGTAAAGAGAGGAGTGAGAGAGAGAGAGAGAGATGGTGGGAGAAAGTAAGCTTATGCACGGGTAGGGGTTGAACAACACGTAAGCATGGCCAAGGGTTGTATAACGAATTGCAATTACTATGAATAGATGTAAAGGAGTTTTTAAACAAAATTTGCAAGTATCTTTAGTTTAGGGGCGGAAATAGGACGGTACCTAATGCTAATTTAATAGAGCCATTTATTATGACAATTTTAAATATATGTAATGGGCCTACAGTTACGAAAATATTATCGTTAGCTATTTGTTATAGGAGTGTTATTAAAGAACCTATGCCGTTTTAGTGTATTATAGATCGAAACCATGGTGGAAGATGGATCGAAACATTTAATACGTTAAAAATTTTACGTAACCTATTAATTTAATTATACAAACAGCTGTTCGGAGGAAAAGATACAAACACTTAAAACAATTAAGAATCGTGAGGTTTATTATGGTTGTTACGAGTCAAATGAAGACGATTTGAGGGAAAATGGACTTTAATTGGTCAGGCTGCCCCAGCCTAACAAACATCTTTGGAATAAGGAATTCTCAAACAAAATCGTAACAAGATGTGTGTCTTAGAGGACAAATCCCGATAATTTATCAGATGTAAGATGTTAATGAGTTCAAACCAAAGGTATAAACTAATGCAATGCTCAGTCAAACAGATTCATGAATATAATCATAAATTTAAACAGACAAATCATACATTCACTTTTACTCGATAATACATTCGAGTTAGGATTAATAACTAGACCAGCTGTCATCGATCATATGGCTTTTAAATGGTCCTTGCTAGAGAACAGCTGATCATAGTAACGAAGCTACACAAGTAATCTTGACTCCATTCCGCACTCATAGTTCACTCAATTTCTTCGTAGCACTACATGCATTTATCATGCAATGAAGTATGAAATAATACTTATGAAATTATTATCATTTAATTTTCAAACGAGAGAGTTCTACGGTGTAGAGATTACTCTTCATGGCTGAAATCCATCTTTTTTTATTTTTTGAGATCCATAGTTTTTTTTATTATGTCCCACCGTCACATCCCAGGAGGCTAGTTCTAGTCCGGACGGTTTTACACATTTGACTAGTCCTGGGTTGTGGAGTTGCGGCATTATCACATAGATAAAATCCATTGGTGATTGGCGGGATTTGAACCCGGGGCCTTGTGCTCCTAAGCCCTGCGCTCTACTACTCACGCTCCCCAAGATCCACGGCTATGGTGAGCACCGAATCAATCCACAACCCTATCGAATTAGAAATCGTGATTTGCAAGACTTGAACCGTCATCCCCAGAACAGAAGTCTCGTGAACCTTACCAACCTCTAAATCCTCCAATGACAAAATTACACCGCAATATCACTATCAAACCCTGTAAGCCAAACAAGTCAATGTGTGTTTTAAATGTTAAATGCCTGTAATTGCTTTTTAAACACCGTGAGCGTGTAGTCGTGTTTGATCAACTCTTCGCGTGCTCAACTTACATTCTTTTTTCATCACGCACTCCTTGTGTAATCAGGGTCACGGCACGATAGCCTTTGCCTTGTGTTTTATAGCTTTATTAAAATATTGCCAATTCTGATAATGGATTGGATTGTTTAACCCCGTGATATAACTGCGTGTTTTATGGGGATCGTGTGGATTATGTTAGAGGTATTGGCTGAAGTTGAAGAGGTTTTGTGTCATTTCGTAAGCTATGCCATTGAATATTCCATTAATATGTCCCATTGTGTCTCATTTATCCCATTGTACCCCATTTGTCATCCACACCATCGTCTCTTTTTCACCATTTATTTGTTTGATTCAGTACCATTCATTATCCCAAGAACAGCTGGGTTGAAAATACAGATTAGAACCAGACAAAAAAAATCACATAGACCATCAGCTGTGCTGCAGTTACCATAGGTTCTGGCGCACACCGCTGGGAGTGCCATGTAGTTACAGCATACGCGCGGCGCTACGTAACTACACGGTGCTCCCAGCGGTGTGCGCCAGAACCTATGTTAACCATGGTAATCACAGCACGGCTTACAGTCTATACTTAATTCTTTTTGTCTATGGAACCACCAAAAACCCCATTATTAAACTGGTAACCCCTTAATAAATTTTGTACTAAACTTAAGGAATGAAAAATTTGAAATATTTTGATTTGTTACCATTTAAGATGTGAAGTAAAACCAAACCAAGAGATTTTATCTACAAAATGTCAACCCTACCATTTCGTAGTTCGTCATTTCCGTTTCCTATATCTTAGTGACGGCATCGATTGATAGCATATCGTCACTGCCACTGATATCATCACTTCGGCGTATCTTAGTATTATCATTGATATTATACAATGAGTAGTAAAAGATATCATAAATTCTTTAAACCCCCAAATATGACGTAGAGACTTATGAGTCAATGGCGAGTGATGTGAAGCAACTTGTATTGGTAAATTTCGTCAAATAAATTAAAGAAACGTTGGATTATGAATTTGAAAACTTATTTCACGACACTAATATAATTATTGCTAAGTCAACTTAATCTCTTTGTAATGCAATATTAACCTCTCTCTTCCCATTTCCCAAGCCATGTTTAGAGAAATACATACATCATACAATCTAATGATACTGTCCCATTGGTTAATTAATTTCCTACTGACCACAAAGTAATTTTTCAAACTGCACTACTACAGTTGCAATCATTTCTGCTATTATTCAAGGAGAATCGCGTAAACCTGCTCCGGTATGATTCAAAGCTATAAGTTGTCTATTTTTATCACCATTATTTTTCCAATCACAACCATAGTCCCACTGTCGAGCACTTTATAACACAAACATTAAATCAAAACAAACATTTTAAAATATATATAACCATTTCAATCGGCATACTTTGAGCAATACTACGTCATTTTCTAGACCCTAGAAACACCAATGTTTTATAAATATTTATACCTACACTGCTCACCTGATAATCAGATGGTCGAAACATTGATCCATAAGAAAATCCAAAAAGAATTTGGATTGTTTGAAATTAGGCCTAGATTTCCTTGATCATATGTATTCTAAATAGTCTTCGATAGAGAACCAGCTGATCAGAGGACTAAGTAAGTATAGCAGCCGACATCTCATTCATTGAACATTCATATTCACGTAGATGAACATTATATTTCTAATAGATGAATTATATTTTTTCGTCATATTGCAACATTATTTGAACAAACTATGTTACAAAACTAAAATAGTTTTCATTGAAAGACAACCGCTCAAAACTACTTCTAGCTTTTTTCAATTTAATTTGGTAATGGAAACCAACTTTTGAGTAAGTGATTCCATCGTTTAATGTATTACGAGTGTACATTATATTATCGATATGTTGAACTATTTACAATAAGGCAAGCAATTAACTGCTATCGATTAAACAATCAATACATACTTTCGATACATGCATTTTGTTTGCAATCGACATTTAGAACTAAGTTGACAACAGCTGATATTTACTCCCTAGGGGCTAAAAACGCTTTTTACTTCCTTAGGAAGTAAAAACCTTTTCACCACGCAATGATGTTTTTAGCTGTTTTACATACATTAATTGGTGGCAGAAAGTTACGTTTTGCTGGCCATGCCAGCTTGTCATCGTCATTTGGGGACCGAGCAGGTTTTTACATCCCTGGGGCCCCAAAATCAACCGCTTTCTTTCTAAAAACATGCATATTAAATGCACAATCAGTATCCATAGCATTGCAATAGAATTGTTTTATTGTCACCGCTGCCTAGCAACTATTTATTTTCATTTTTGCTGATTCCTCAAATTATTTCTTCACATAACCCTAAAGTTGTATTTGTGTTGACAGTTGTTGGTGTGTTGTAGTGACCTAATCTAACGTTAATCAATTACAGTATAATCTCAGTTTCTTTTCTTTCTTTAGTAATGCAAAGATCTTTCACTGTCTGAGTTTTTTTATCAGTCTCAGTGTATTCCTACCTTTTAAACCTTGAATTGCATCCAGCATTGTAGTGAGAAAAACACAATCACAACAATGTGATTGTGTTTTACGGCACAAGCGTAGAAACTCAGTCATTAAATTGTGACACATCGTAAATATTGCTGCAATTGGGCCAACACGGGAACTCCATTTATGTGACACACTTTTTTATGATTACAGGTGATTAAATCGGTTCAAGATGGTTACGCCTAAATAAAAGATTACAATGACGCGGTGTGGTGATAAGATTGTTACACGCTGTATATGAACTTGGCAGTAGAACAAGTTCAGCACAGCTTATTGCAGTGAACAGTACAAGGAGTACATCATGGCTATTGAAAATTCTCCTGTTATGCCAGGACTTATTTTAGTTTTCATGCTTGGTAAGTTAATTGTTTGTGCTTATGTCATAAAATTGATTATACAAATGTTCTGCTTTAAACTAAGTTGTTTATGTAAAAAATTGGCTTGTTTTGTGGGAAAATGAATTGATGTATTTAAGGTACATAATTTAGATAAGTAGACATTCCATTTATATTAGGGGTAGTTGTAACAGTTATTAACGATTGACTTTAAATACTGTATTGCAAATAGACTGTTCATTGTTGTTTCCATATTGTCATTGTTTTTTGTTTAATTTTAGAGTTTCGGTGCGCTGATGTCAACAAAATATTTCTATTTTAGGGTAGTGTTTACAATTTTACAAAGTTATTTGGTCAAAGAAGAAATTTAGATGAATGAGGGAGTATCATACTCTCCTAGTGTGTGATACAATTAAGGTTTTCTTAATTTTTTAGACTACGATCACTAGTTTATAGCAATTTATTGGACGCCCTGGTTGAATAAAAGTTGACCTTTAAGCTTTACAAGGTTCAAAGGTGAGCTTCATAAGGAAGAAAAGTGTATTCTAAAACAGCTCAGTGCACTCTGCGGCTTAAATTGAACTAATTTAATTGTTATTGTTAACCAGACTACAACCATAGATTAAACATACTCCCTTGTGTTGGTTAGTCCATGCTACTGTACAAATATAGACTAAGAAGGTGTATGTTGAATCTATATCTATTCATCTCATTTGTTCGTGACAGTTTATGTCTCTTTAAATTTTAAAGGATTGTGCGTTTGCAAGCAATATGGTACAGAAAATCATTAACAGTGATTTGTAACTACTTATAGTTTGTTCATTACATAAATCGAGAAGTCTACTTTCACATACGTCTTGAAGGGAAAAATTGGCAATTGGTTTAAAAATTGGTCTACGCCAAAATAACAGCATAAAATATAATTTGGTTTGGACGTATCTTAGCGTCTCATACTTCAGTTCAATAATGGCGGGGTTGACCCTCGGAAACTCCACAATAAATTTAAGGGTTTGGAATCGATTATGTCCAAAAATGTCAGTGACATTAAAAATATTGGCATTGCAATATCAAAATATTTTACACAATATGCTAGTATTTATATTTACTATTCTGATATGCTTTCTCGTGATAAACATTTTCTATTGAAATCAAAATAAGGTGTTAATGTCAAAACTATCTTGATAATGATCTTTTTTACCCTAGGAGCCTCGGCCTATGTGATGTCTTCGGTAGACATGAACAGGATCATCGGAGGCTACGAAACATTCGAGCTTGAAATGCCTTACCAAGTAAGAAACTGATGAGTAGAACAGTATTTTATTTGAGGCAAAACTATATTATATTTATTTTATTTTAGTGGCTTGGGGACTAGTTTCTCCATCCTTAGGTGACGACAAAAGGATCATAGGAGGATACCAGACCACTGTCGAAGATCGCCCGTTCCAAGTAAGATTTTGGATTTGTCTGTAATCTTCTGGCTGCCTTTGAGACCGCTTCTGATGGTCTGGTTGTTTGGAATCTACAGGAATAACTACATCTGTATTTACTAATCGCATGGGAGGTTGTCGAGAAGGGGTGCTTCTGATGAAGTGGTTGTTTAAAATCTTCAACAGGAATAACTACATCTACATTTACTAACCGCATGGGAGGATGTCGAGAAAGGATGCTTCTGAACTGGTTGTCTAGAATCTTTAACAGGAATAACTATATCTGCATTTACTAATTGCATGGCAGGTTGTCGAGAAAGTATGCTTCTGAACTGGTTGTTTAAAATCTTCAACAGAAATAACTACATCTACATTTACTAATTGCATGGGAGGTTGTCAAGAATGATGCTTCTGAACTGGTTGTTCGAAATCTTTAACATGAATAACTACATCTACATTTACTAATTGCATGGGAGGTTGTCAAAAAATGATGCTTTTGATGAACTGGTTGTTCGGTTGTTTATCCTGTCCTAGAAGTTTGTTTCGGAGGATTTTATATATTTATATATATAGATTAACTCTTTTCTTTAATAAAAGCATGGTTTTACTCCTTTATTTCTAATTTTCCTGTATGAACTACTTAAATCTGTCGAAGATTGGACAATCTAAATAGATTTGTTACAATGATCACTAATCAAAGTCAAAAATTCTTTTTTCAATAACTCTTTGAAAGTCATTGCCAATACCGATGTATTATCTATTTCAGTTACCAAACTGACCTTAGCTATTCTGTATGGACAAAATCTCCTCTACATGCCCAAGGTGTTGGAACCACCGTTGCACCGGCCGACCTATTATGGTAATAACAGTAAAAACAAACGTAAACATGAACATTTCACAGACGCTCCATTGTGAATTAGTGCAACAGCTGTTTCAGTCCGGATCTGCGGGGTTGCCACTTCATGTCTCGCCTTAGTACGGAGGACACCATGGTATGAACCGTTCAGAATATCGAAAATAAATGTTATTTTTGTTTTTTCATCAGCTGGCTCTAGAAGGGGCACCCAATGGCAAGCATACATGCGGGGCATCGGTGCTGGCTACCCGCTGGGCACTGACAGCCGCTCATTGTGTCTATAAGTGAGTGAGTAAAAACTAAATATTCTATTCAAATAGTTATAAAACATATCTGTAAATCCATTTTCACCATACTATGATGTTTTAGCTGGATTACAAACGCTAATTGGAGGCCGAGCGCTACGTATTGCTGTCTATGCCAGATCGTTATTTCGGGGCCGAGCAGGTTTTTACATACCTAGGGACGAAAATAAGCTGCATATTATATACACAATCAGTATCCATAGTATTGAAATAGACTTGTTTTATCGTCACCGCTGCCTAGCAACTATTTATTATTATGTTTGCTGATTCCTCAAATTATTTATTCACATAACCTTAAAGTTGTAGTTGTGTTGACTGTTAGTGCATTATGTTGTGGTAAATAGGGTATAGTGTGGTGAAAAATAACGTTTGTACCACGGACCGAAAGGGGTTTGCACCTCGATAGTTTTTTAAGTTTTTGACTTCGTCTCGAACTTAAAAACTATCTCGAGCCGGTAAAACCTAATCTTTGACCCTAGGTACGAAATATACTATTGCTACTCTACTACTACTCTAAATTTGGTTGTAGACGACTCTTTCGAGAAGTTTTGATCGGGCCGGTAGGTTTGTGATCGGTCTGTAGTTTGTTGGATTATTTGTATCGCCTTTTTTGAACTTTGGACCTTTTTTGAACCTAAGTGGAAAAAAGGTAATTTGCTCAAGTACTAGCGATGTCAATTTTGAAAGATTTGTAATTTTTTTAGCTAAAGTAAACTCCCAAAAATTTATTTTCGTGTTATGAAAAACCAAACATATTTTGTCCTACACTTTTAAACACTAAATTCAAACTTGAGTTTTATCTTCTATACGATCACGGTGCATTTTTACTGGACTCACTATACAGTTCTTTATGAAGATTGCCAAGTGAAACTCCAGTTTTACCGGTTTTGCCTCTGCGTCAGATGTCATCTAGAGATAATTTTCCTCTTATTATTTATTAATCTTATTTACCACACCAAAAGCTATGAGGAAAAGGCTAAAATATTTATTTTCCTTCCAAACCCAAGTCTCGGTCATGTGTATGGTTTGATGTCCTAACTCCAAAACGTTTGTATCAATACATTTAGAATTACTTGAACCACGTTGAACAGTTAAATATCGATTTCAGTAAACACCTTGCATCACATAACACAGAGCTTGTAAGAAAAAATATAAAAATCATTGAACATTATTCAGTTGCCTATTAGAGTTATACTCGAGTTCGACCAACAGACATAATAGTTTTACATTGTACAGTAATAAATTATTTTATGCTGACACCAAAGTGCTTATTTTTAAAGTGAAGCTTTGTAACTGGCTTAGACAGGTGGTTCTCTAGCCAGGACCATTTGCATATCATTCCTCTGACACAAGGCGTTGGTGTGTGGCAACATTGCACCGGCTAGGCTGTTGCCATGGTAATATCAACAACTAATTTGTAAACATAAACATTGCGCAGCTATTTTACTAGGCCTGGTTTGCGGCGTTGCCACTTTTGTCTCGCCGCGGACTGGTAGCCTATTGGAGGAAGCTATGCAGTTTTTCAAAAGCCCAATGATCAAGAGCAGTCAGGTCCAGTGTTGAACCATTCAAAAGTTTTGATTTTTATCAGGACCGAATTTGTAAACTTTTCACTTGGAATCCTTATCCATTCTGCTCCCAGCTATGTTATTTCAACCTTTAACTTATAAACCTATATTCCTTTAACTCACCATTCACAAAACCGTTATCAAACAATTCATCAGTCTGATTTGTCTGATTTCCAGCAAGCCTCTGAAATCGCTCCGGTTCCGGGCAGGGACGACGGTACGAGGGGATGGTGGAACCCTTCACCCCATCAGGTTCTACATCTACCACGACCTGTACCGCACGGACACCTTGGACTACGACCTGGCTCTTGTCAACGTCAAAGTTCCCTTCCGCTTCGGGCCAAAGATCAAGCCTATATCGCTTCCTAGGAGTCCACCAGTGGAGCATGAGCTGGCGATCGTTTCGGGTTGGGGATACCTTGAGGTAATTTGGAATCTTTAAACTCTCTGGAGTGAATTTTATCAAAAATATTATATTCGAATGGTGAATCCTCCTAAAAGAATGTGTGGGGAAATTATGAAAAATGTATTTCTGGCTGAAGAGTACAAAAGTAATTTGGAGTGAGGGAGATGTGTTTGATAATGAAACTCTCTGATGTTGGCTTGCATGTGAATATTCCTAATCACGTATCGTTCTGAGGAATGCAAGGTGGTTGGAAATATGCTTGGTGTGCAAAATGTGATCTTGATTTCTCAAGAAGAACATTTTATTTAACGTTTAAATTTTCACGCTTTTGAATGTTTAACACGTAATCATCCAAGACAGATTGATCATTCATCATACATGGACTTATTCACAGAAAGCGTTCCTTCGAGTCTTCGTTCTGGAATGTCCTCATCGGCTTTGATAATATAAATTTCATTGAATGTAGTTCTGGATTCCTTTTTGTTAATTTATCACCACTATTTTGTTGACTTTCCTAAGCTATCCAAGATCTTACCTTGTCTAACCAAGCCTTATTAGTAATGATTCAACGGAATTATAAGATACTGGTGACTAATTAATATAACATCGTTCAAGAGAAGCTGGTCACAGCTGGTAGTTCATGAGACGGAAGTTAGTATTTTTCAACGAGGTAAAACACACTAGAAGAATTGCTAAAAACCAAACACAATTGAAGAGTTGTTTTAAAACTGTTTTTTTAGAAGGAACAACTGAGGAAGCCGAAGAACCTAGTGGCAGCTGAAGTCTACATTAGGTCTTGGGACGACTGCAAGAAGTTGTACCCTCAGCTGACTCGACGCATGCTTTGCGCCGGTGAAGACGACATTGGCTTTTGCAGCGTGAGTTGCTGATTGATTATTTGTATTTCAATAACTACTTGACTATTTTCTCTGTATTAGTCTCGACATATAATTTGTGGGAATAGTTCTTTTTAGGGTAGGGTGTAAAGGACATAGATTGCATCAACTATGAGTGCCACTTGTAAACTTTGAGACACACATTTAACAGACCTAACAGCTGAGTACCTTGGAAACAGTTGTTCTTTTATATCAGCAAAGCAGGGTGGTAGCAGCCACCTTTTGGGGTGCTAAATATAAACCTTGAACAAATAACGCACGAAATCTGCGAGTTAGTGGTGTTGTGAACAACATTCTGTTTGGCAACAGAATTCTAGTTTACCTTTTCACCTTGCTCGTTTTTCGTACAGTCTTCCCTAAACGTAAATTATTTCATTGAATTTAAACAATCTATTTTATAATTCGTAACTGAGACAGATAATGTTTAAGACAAATAATTACCGAATATATTGGTTCACCACCCAACCAAGGTTTTTTATGTACAAATTTTACTTTTCAATGCGTTAAAAGAAATGTAGGCCTATGCAAAATGCCCGCAATGATTGTGCAAATGAACTAATCAGCCAGTCCAGTGATCTCAGGTTTGAGAGTGAGCTGGTCTTAGTGATTGAGCTCGGAGTTTCGGTCCCTGAAGTCTTGGGTGGAAATCCCGCCAATGACCAATGGAAGTTATCCTCTAGACTTATGGGCTTGAACTTTGCCTCCTAAAGAATATTGATAGATCATTAAAACCTGTATAGTCTGTATAATGGAACCTGTCTACTGACCCTCTATCTACCTGGAACTCGTCCAATCCTTAAAACATTAGCCAGTCCCAATACCAGGAGGCAGGCTCCAACATACAGAGTATAGTGATTCATTTTTTCCCCCTACAGGGTGACTCCGGTGGACCCCTCACCAGGCCCAACATGGAGTTGGTTGGAATCGTCTCCTGGCTGTACAACTGTGGCGATGACCTTCCAGGGGTCTACACCAACGTCTCCTCCATGCTGCCATGGATCACATCCTCCTTGGCGAAGTACGGGGTGTACATGGACATGACAACCAAACCTACGGTGGACCTCAACACGGACTCATACATCATCTTCCCTAGCAATTAACCAAAGGGGCTTTATTTAGAATTTAAGCTACAGGGTTGAGATCTGTGTAAGGGTTGTGTGTATAAATTTACACAATATTTTACGTATGGATTGCCCATATGGAATAATGTGCAACTAGATTGTCCAGATTATAATTGGTTAGTAAAGTTTTCTGGATTTCGTGACGGAAGGATTGTTACAGAGTGTTGCACGATCGTCTCAGAGGAATTGAAATTTTTAAGGATCTTGTAAATAATTTTACTATCAAAAGGTTAATTCTTTACATGGTTACTTTTTTGATTAGTCTCCTTGAACCCCTCAAATAATGTTTAATTTTTTACTTTATTTGGTATCCATCCTTCTTATTTAAAATGGCAAGTAAAACTATTGATGGGAGTTTGTTGACTCCTCGGGTACATTTTGTTGGATTGCATCATTAATTGGCAGCCCAATAATCAAGGTCAGAACCGGTACCTTAAAATTAGAAGGTGGGCATTAATTTTTTAAGGCAGTAAAATAATGTGTTATAAGAATATTAGCTGGCCCGACACCCCGACAGACGTCGTCCTGTCCTAATGTGGTTTTATGTCAAATGCTCGTTCATTTTCAAGATGAGCTCGTTCGCATCGCGCGTTCACGTCCTGGTTGAAGTTCGTTTAATACGCTCACGCACTGGAGCTCGTTTGCTGCGCTCACTCACTTACAGGGTTAGCTAGTTCCCTACGCTCACTCGCCTCCAGGTTGAAGTTCGTTGAAGCTCCTAAGCTAATGTAAATTAATTTTTTTAAATTTTTTAAAAATCAAACTATTCCCTAACGGTTAGTTGGATTATAAATTTGCATTGCATTGCATAAAACCCTTCCCCTGTCACTAAGCAACACAACAAAAAAAGAATCATCCAATTCGGTGCACTCGATCTCGAGTTATGGAACACCATAAAAAAGGCATTCATTTTTATTTATATAGATTCTTATGGAAATTTATGTTTTAACTACAGTACCAAGCCTTCGGAGAAGGGTGACAGACTTTTCTAATGCTTATCATCCCTAGGTGGATTTATTGGGGGAGCGAGCTGGTATAGTAGTTAGAGCGCGGGACTTCGGTTCGAAAGGTCCCGGGTTAAAGTCCCGCCAAATCACCAATGGATTTTATCCATGTGATAATGTCACAACCCCTAGGTCTAGCCTGAAGTAATTTGAAAAACAATTCCGGGCTCATGCCTAGCGGCCTAGGAAAAAAAGGTGGAGTTATTACTAAAATTTACAATTATTTCAAAATTATAGAAAACGAAAACGTTCATTTATTATGATATAAAGTGATATAAAAGTTGGTCCTTCGATCATGTTAATGAGTACAAATGATGGCTGAAAATTAAATCTAGCTTTCCTTAATCAATGGGTTGTCAACGAACATGGCTGACGAAACAGCTGATCCTACTAACAATGCTATCTTAGTATTCATTTAAAACTGATCCATAACTCATCTTTGCAATTTGGTGTGTCACCGTTATAAAAATGTCCCAACAAACCTTATTATTAACTTCCATAACACTATTATCACAGACAAAAAGAATTAAATATAGACCGTCAGCTGTGCCGCAGTTAACATAGGTTATTGCGCACACCGCTGGGAGCGCTTGTAGTTACGGCCTACGATCTACGTAACTACACGGCGCTCCCAGCGGTGTGCGCCAGCACCTATGGTAACAATGGTAACCACTACACGGCTGACAGTCTATATTTAATGCTTTTTGTCTATGCTATTATAGACAAAATAGAGAAAACATGTTCTATTCAGCTACATATCTGACTAAAACAGCTGACTTTCCTCTTACGACTGAAAAGTTGTTTGTCATTTTCTTCCAACGTATTCCTTGCCTAATGGATATGAATTGTTAGGAAATTCCGTAAGTTATACCTCAAACACAATTGCTATAAGGAAATCAGTAGATTTATGCTGAAGTTTGGCTTAAGCACAAACTACTACTGTATCATTGTTCAGTGTGATGATGAAAGAAACTAAATTATTTATTATGAGAATGTTTATAAATTAGTATGTATGCACCAGTGATCTCATACTATATCAGCTTTATCGTAACACTAAACCTTTTTAGTTTAAATAAGGGACATGGGTGGTGTGATTTTTTTCACTGTGATAACTTACTTAGTAATATGTTTACTTATGCTACTGTAACTTTCAGGATTAATAATGTCTGTGTTTCTTTACACTTTTCATTGAAATATTAAAACAATGTTTTGTGATATCGTATGGACTTATTTAACTATGAATGTTATTCATTGTGACCCTTGGTTGGAATATATAATTGATAAAATGGAAGAATTACCTTATCCAACCACAGTTGCTATTGTGACAACTTGTTTCGTTCCTTAGAACATCGTCAGGTCATTGTATGCAACCACATCTCACTGTATTAATACATTGTGGTATGTCAAAAGATTCTTTAAAATACTGTCAGATTCACAATAGTAAAAACTAGTCATGTTGATCAAATTATTAAAATTGAATTAAAAATGATAAAATTGGTAAAAACTGTAAAGGCTGGCCAGCACTCTCTTATCACTGTCACTGACTAAAATGATTTGTAAATTGTAATTGAAATTGTATGTTGTAAATTTATTTATGATTCTATTTGTATTTTGCAGCTTAAAGATTGAGATTTAAAATGTTTAAAATAAAAAAATGATGTGTAACTAAAGGAGATGAAGGTAAATCAAATTTTATTTGAAAATTATGTCCGTTTTTTTTTTCATATCAGCCTACACAATATTTAAAATGAAATAAAACGAAAATGGCGGTTTCCATTACTTACCAGATTTAAAAGTCATAACTTATATTTTTCTGTTAAGGCCATAAAGGTTGAATTTTGTTTCCAAACGCGTTGGCGGATGTGTAACTATTTTATGCATTAGATGTTTCTACAGTATTTTGTGCCTCCTTCCCGTTGCGAAGCACGGGTAAACGGCTAGTTTATTATATTTAAGTGTTTTTGTACGGTTTTTGGTTACCAAAAAAATGTAATTTGACGAAAAATTTTTAAATTTTAAATCCCCATGTTTTATGTAGATATTTTAAAATTATTTAGCTTCCTTGTGTAACGAAATATTTTATCAAACTTGGAATTTATTTATACTAAGCTATTATTATTTAAAAAAAAAACACACTATACTTGCCCCCCTGAAGCAACCAACCTAGATCTCGTTAAACCTAATGCTATTTACAGTAGATGGATTCAATTGAATATCAATTCAGGAAAATGTAAATTCCCTTAGTCTGCAGGCTTGCTGCGGTGAGGGTATTTGAGATATAAAA
This sequence comes from Macrosteles quadrilineatus, assembly GCF_028750875.1. Lineage (NCBI taxonomy): Eukaryota > Metazoa > Arthropoda > Insecta > Hemiptera > Cicadellidae > Macrosteles > Macrosteles quadrilineatus. Next base: position 67,501,936 of record NW_026542599.1, read on the forward strand.
TAACAATAATTGATTCAGATAAAAGAATTAAATCGAGTATTTAAGTTTAAGAATTGTAAGTCCATCGAGTTACTGGCTATAAGTGCAAGTAAACATCACATCCTGTTATAAATTCTAAAGACCCTTGTTTTTTTCTTCAAGTTGTTAAGGTTAGAATGAGCTGATGTCGGCTAAATCTTCCTAAAGGTTTTTATCGATTAGTTTTTCACCCGTTCTTTTTTAATAGAGGACAGGCTAAAGTTAATAATCATTCAGCTATACTTGATATACTTTTGTAAGTTGAATACAAAATATTCGTAAATAGCAAAATGTCTTCTACACAACATAACTTAACTCACCATAGAATAATCGTCTTTAGATATTCTATAAGGACGACAAAACTTAAAAATGGTGCACGGTTCACACATATCTGTCTGTACTGTAACAGAGAAGAAGTAGTCCTACTACTTGATGATTTTTACAAAATATATAATTTTGACTAAACATCGAAACGTAAATCAATACTGTTCATGAACAACATTTTTCCATTTTATTATTCATAACATGTCAAAAATGTCCCTTTAACATTGATATACCACACCAATGCCAGCGTGTATTGCTAGTTGCATTCACTGAATGGAAGGAAACCCAGAGTTTCAGTGCCTACGTCATACAGACTTTATATATTATATGATTTTAAATAATAAGTTTCCTCTATTCAATTCAGTCATCAAGTCAAGCAAAAAACAAAGTATTCAACAATCAGCTGTTTTGGGTGCTTTAAAAACAACTTAAACGCATGTGTGACAGTGAAGAAGAAAAGTAAGGACGCCAAATAATGAAGATTAAGAAGACGTAAACCATTATGCTACAAAATTATTATTATTTATGAAGAAAATTAATCGAGAAACCAAATTATAATATACAATTTTAATTAAATGATTTCAAGAAAATAACCACATGTAACTGATTCTATTCATTATTATAAAGGATTATTAGAGAGGGAAAATATAGTTAACCAAAAAAGATGTAGGGTATAATAATTTTGCCATAGTTGACCAAATTGTTTATTACAATCATTAATACTAGAGCTCGCCCAGTGGTAGAAAACTCGACCAAAAGTATGTATTGTGCAAACTTCTCTATTTCACCCCACGCTGTAAATAAAACATGTGATTGGAATGTCTTCCATTTGTTTTGATTTTCTGTTTATAATTTGTTGTTACTTCGTCACCAACATGGCAATCCATAAGGTCCATGTTAACTTTTTAAATTTATGATTCATTTTTTGTGTTTTTTTTGCCTATTTTAATTTTTAAAGGGATTCTGCACATCTACAGTCAAATATTTTTTTAAAAGTATGCGTAGATTTTTCCTGCGATGCACAGGAGCTGAGAAAAAAATGTTTTCAACAAACATGCTTGTCTATTAATATATAGAATTAACCCCGTGTTAAATCTCCATAAGAAATGTTGAATTTCCATTTTTGACCCAAAAACTATTTTCAAATAATAAAAAATAAATATTTTCAAAATACAAATAAAACCTGCACATATATGACCAATAACCTTTTTTTTGTACAGCCCGCGTGTAATTTCGGTAGTATGGTCAGGCTTGCTGTCATAAGTTTTGCAAAAATATATAAGATACCATCTCCTGGTACATGTACAATTGCTTCAGTGGTCGATTCACACATGTCAGTTACGGCACGTCACAGTTTAGTCACATCAGCCACGTCACAGAAATAAAAATTTCTTGAATGGATTTTCTATTGCGCTATCTACAGTCATCAGACGCAGTTCCGTCAGTCAATTTCAGATTTCTTCTCGCCGATATTTTTCAATTATTCGGACGCCTGACGGACGTGTTTGAGGTTAGAAATAGCGGATTTTTTAAATGATCAGGTTTATATTTTTAGTACTGTTTGCAACAATCGAAAAAATGGACGGTAAAAATTAGATAGAATATCATGTTTAAATTAAATAGTTTTGTCAGTAACATCATCTATACTTATAAAAGGCAAAGCCCTCACTGACTCACTGACTGACTCACTCACTCATCACTAATTCTCCCACTTCCCATTTACCTAGGAGGCTGAAATTCGGTACACCGATTCTTTGGGCATTAAATAGGAAAACTAAGTAGTTTTTATTCTGATCGGGCTTTCGGGCTCCGGCCCAGTGGCCCTGGAGTTTCCCATGTTAACCTTATGATTTTTCACATTTAAAAGGAATTAATGAATCTTAACAGCTGTTTCAATTAAACAAGTTGGTTTTATCATAGACAAAAAGAATTAAATATAGACCGTCAGCTGTGCTGCGGTTACCATAGCTTCTGGCGCACACCGCTTGGAGCGCCATGTATTTACGGCGTACGCGCTACGTAAACTACAGCGGTGTGCGCCGGAACCTATGGTAACCATGGTAACCGCAGCACGGCTGACAGTCTATATTTAATTCTTTTTGTCTATGGTTTTATTCTATGATGTTCAATAGCATTAAAGTTACAAGGATTACCAACAGGGTGCAGCACTATTATTTTTTAAATTTACGACAACAGCTAATTTGCAACCAAAAGGTGAGTGAGCGTAGCGAACGAACTTCAACCCGGAGGCGACTTAGCGTAGCGAACGAGCTAACCTGAAGGCAAGTGAGCGCAGCGAACGAGCTCCAACTCAAAGGTGAGTGAGCGTAGCGAACGAACTTCAACCAGGACGTGATTGAGCCATGCGAATACTTATGAAGTTAAACGGGGCAAAGCCCGCGGGTACAGCTAGTTGTATATAAAGTGATGAAAGACTGACTGAAACCAAATGACTGACAGTTTGACTGAGAAATTGCGGATGTGACTGAGACTGAACTGTGACTGTTCTGCGACGGAACTGTGCCGGAACTGATGTATGAAACTACCTTCAGAAGTATACCATCTCCTGGCACATGTACAATTGCTCCAGTAGCACCCTCTTATCAACTAAACGCTCCTGATGAAACTTTCACTGGAAAACTGACGCTGCAGCCTCCGGTTCTGACTCACCGGGGGATTCTGTGACGTCAGAACACTTTCCCTAGTCCTCAGTAGCAATGGCAGTTACCTTCACGGGTTTGGCGGAATCCAAGCGTGGTGTTTTGGGTTATATCCTTCTACTGATTACGTCGTTGTTCCCAGGAATCCTAAACAGGATACCAATGTGATTCGTCTCTAGGAGTTTATGAAGGTAGGTGCATTTCAGTTGTTTTTATTTCTCATCTTCATATCCTAGGACACTCTGCATTACATATGGTCTATCGGGTAGCGTCAATATTGCCAACTAAACAGCCATTGTTGAATTCCGAAATTGGAAGGCCTCCTGCCTCCTGCTCCCCTAGTAATGGTTATTCGGTTGTAGGTTTTGACCATGGCAACATTCTGAGGAGTAATAGATGGAAAAAATTATGTGAGTGTGTAGCTTTGAGTGTATGGACATATACCGGTACAGTATTCATTCTGGCATGCAAAATGTTTGCCCGGGTTTATAATACGTATTCATTATTCAGTAAAGTAACGGACGGATTGTGCTGCAAGATATTGTTTTGGTTCTTATGCACTAAATGTGACTATACCATACTGGAGTTATAGTACATTATCTTTCATGTCTATCAGGCATCTCTGTATAAAATAACAAGTCGATAGTAGCATACTCTGCTAGATTCAATGAACTATGAATTTTTTACTAAACTGGATAATTTGCCTACACAGCCAGATGACATAAGCTCAACAGTCGTTCTATTTCAGTAAGACGTATTAAGGTTGAAAAAAATTAGTACTATGGGACCGAGCTGTACTTGTTTTTTCTTTGATTTGTTTAAGAGTTAACAATGTAAAGCGTACATTTGTGATTTCCAATAGATTTATGTTTTCATCCCAAAAAATTATATTATGAAAATGATTTCATTATACCAAAGTATTTGCACTATTATGCAAAAAATTTCAGATTTTTAAGTCATTGAAAACCAGTGTAAATAGGCCCTACACTCGCATTATTTTCACAGTTAACAAAAAAGGCACTTACGTATTATACCGACTACGCCTAAAAAGTATAACCTAACCTAAGATTTGTTTGGTTAGGTTAAGTTTTGTCATCTAAGCTAATCAAAATGATTTTTGGAAGTCAATTTATCGGTGTGTACGTAAGTACCACAAATAATACCGTAACAAAAATACCAGCATTTGAAAACAGCATAACTGAGCTATTATACACTCACTTCACTGATACTTAACGGTTACATAAAACTGTAACAACGTATTAATTTAATAATCCATTCTCTATAAATATCGTACATTATACAATATCGTACAGAATAGTGAACACTATAATACAAGGCCGTGCACAAAATAGTACCCAATAATACTCGATTGTACAATAATAACTAATAATACACAAATATACACAGTAGTCCACAATCATATACGTATGTGCTCATAGGGTAAGATACTACTGTACTCAGATAAGTAAGATCTTACTTCTCTCTGTCTGTACACAATAGTACAACGCCATTTAGTATTTAGGATTGATTGTAGTTAGCTGTATGCAATCACCAAACGTTATACAGGATTCAAGACACGGCCGTAATCATTGTAGTAATAATAGATATCGATGAATCATACCTGTTAAAATAGGATCATGTCAATAGCCAATTCAGTAGTACTTGATTTTCTAACGAATGCTGCTTGCACCCGCAGCCACAAACTCCACGAACTTTAAAAAGTCACGTGGGTACAATTTAACTCTATTAAAATACAACCTTAAGTTTCTTCAATTATCAATTAATTAAGATGGGGACACCACCTAGGTGCGTATTTGATCCCAAATATGAGTGAAGGATGAGTGTAGAATCATAGATAAAACATACTCTGGTAGAATGGAGTAAGGTGATCTTCGTAGCTTTGTTACTGACTACCAGCCGTTTCATCAGTAAGAATAATTTATTTAAAGCCCAATGATCATGAACAGCTGGGTCCAGTTTCAAAGCATCAATAGGCTACTACAGGATCGAACCGGCGACCTTTTGATTGTTAGGTGAGCACTATAACCATTCGGCCACCTTTTAACTATTTTATTAGTTTAACTATTCAACTACGGCACTATTTCGTTTGGCCCAATACCTTGTATTTGCAGACCACCCTTCCTTAAGAGATATGGCTACCGTGTGGCTCTCTTCACATTGACACTGAGCCAGAGAGCGTGTAATATCCTTGACCTAGCCACGGTCACGGCGGGCTTTCTCCAGACGACTCTGTGGAATCAGTAACGATATAGGCTACTGTGCGCCAACAGACGTGATGGAGTCAATGTTGAAGGTACAATTGGCAAATCAAGGTAGCCACTAAAGATAGGGTTGGAGATGTATAGTGCAACTATATCCATCGATTTGAACATTCTTGAAGTTTTGCAATTTTATCTTTTATTCTGTATTTTCCATCCTCTGTTCTTCATTCTTCAGCCTTTAATCGCCATTATCCTTCCTCCATTCTCCATCCTTTATCATCTGCTGTTCCTTGTGCATTTTTCACTCGTCATTCCTCATCCTTAATTCTTCACTCTTCATTCTCCATCCTCCTTTCACAATTTTTCATTCTCCGTCCGTCCATCTTCATTTTTTTTCTTCTGTCCTTTATTCGATTTTCATGAACCGAATTCCCCCTTTCGATTTTCCCTTTTCAGGAAGAAATTTAGGTCTTGCCAACTTAAACCATAGATAAAAGGAGTAGACACTACTGTCTACTCCTTTTATCTATGCTTAAACTAATGCCGATTGTAAACGGACAGATAGGATGAGTTCTCAAATAGGAATGTTGAGAAGAAGACCAATCCTGCTTGAATGCATTTAAGGCAACATTCATGTTGACCAATCAGCCAATTTGCATAGAATCCTCTAGATGCCTCCAAACAGCCAAACGCAAGTTATATGGTTAGTGCGTTTACTCAGTACTATATTTCCAAAAAATACATACATTTTAAATTTAAAATACACGAACACATTGAATTACATATTATCTGAACCTGACTTAACTTGCTTCTTGCGGATTTTAGGGCAGCTGAAGGATTTTGGCCATTTACTTTGACGACGTAATCCAATGTGATATATACTTTTAGATTTTTTAAACTACTATCTTGGGTATCGTTTATTTGTTGGACATTGACCATTCATATTTTACACTGCCTTCAAAAAAGTTTATAAAATTTGTTAAATTTGGTTTTTAAAATAATTATTATATAAGTCAGTAGTAATCAGATACTAAGAGTTGTTAATCTTTGTTTTCCTTGATGGAAAACCAGAGATCCCAACCGTGAAAGCCAGCGTGTGAAAGCGCCCGCAATGGTGAAACGTGAATTTTCATTTACACGGCACAACATTTTGCTTGAACAATTCAATTAGAATCGTCTTCCCGCCTTCTACTGAACACGCAGCTCAAAGGAAAATTCGCAGAAACTGTGTACTTTATCTGCTTAGTATTTAAATCATAATTTAAATCCCAGTTTAAGGTAAGCCGTGTTTTGATCAAAGTAACTCCTCTTTCAATGGACAAATTGCTTTCTAAATAAATAAAATTTATTTGAATCCATTTTCACCTCGTGAAACCTAATATAAACCATACAAACAATATAGACACTTCGTTACATTGACCTTCCACTGGTAACAACCTCCTTCACATGGGACGAACACTCGTCTCTAAATATTCATCAATTATATTTGACAAAGATCGTGTGTCCAGTTCAACACTCGTAATAACATAAGCTCTCCTTAATGAGATTATTGTACATATTCAATCTTTAAAAGCTTACTGGTCTATTTTATACTAATTGTATTTCCTTCCATCTTGCATTGGCATCTTTACCTAAGTAACACTGCTGACAATTTTTCAGTTCTACTGTCAAATTAATCGTATAATTTCTCCAGCATCTATGTCACATGGATTGTCTAAATCGATATCCAAATCCTCTGAAAGATAATATACCCCTTTTTATCATTTGTCAAACCAATAGGCCTAGTAGTTTACGCAATCACTATTTACGCGAGTACGCGACACTACTTTACCTACGACAGTGTTTTAAATACTAAAAATCACTACTCATAACTGTTAAGAGAGGTAATTATTTCGTTTATAACCTTTCATTGCCACTGACAGTGGATGCAACAAAACATTGTAACAAACACTAATTGCAGCACTCAACAATTAAATTGGCTTGAACAGCTAATAAGTTGAAGTTTTCTCAATCTCTGAACCTCATTGGTCCGTTACCCGTGTTGTTATGAGTGAAACTATGCTGTTATGAAACTAAACAATCCCATTAACAACAACAACAAACAATGTTGTTATGTGAAACTTTTCATGAAACGACTACCGTACTTTATAAAACGGTCGTAGGTAAAAATCTTTAAGATCCTCCTCCACATTGGTCGTATAGAGTTTTCCCCTACACCACCACTAAGATGTTACACATCGATTGTCTAGTCCTCCAAGATCCTCTATTCCTCAATCTCACCAAAAACCTCTCTAAGATCATCCACCGCTTGATCTCATAACACTATAATACCTATCGCCACATTTTTAGTTCAACAATTAGAGTTCCACTAACCCTCAAAGATGCATTGATTCTTCAGCCATCCGAGATCCCTACAATGTGATTCTCTAGCCTTCCAAGTTACTCCATCACATTGATATCTTCCAAAATCCTATATTCATTCCTAACCTAACCCCCTAAGACAGGCACCTTAGATATTCTAAACCTCCAACCTCTTCTGTTACTTTGATCACATTATCACTCCACCCCTACCTTATCTCCCCAAGTCCCAGGTCACCCTCTCGTGGTTCTCTACGACGGCAAGCTGTGGTACTCGCCCGACTCTCGTGGCCGACATCCACGACCTCAATATCCTCCTCTCTCTTCCCGCCACTCATTCGGTCTTCTGACGCCGCTACCATAGCATCGGTGAGTAACCTGGCCCTTCACAGTGACGTTTCTAGATTTATAAGTGAAGTTTGTGTGTGGGTGTGGTTGTAAGGTAATTGTGTTTTCATAAAATTTCATAAAATAAGTTTTAATTTTTACGTTTTTTGTTTTGTAGGGTTGTTTGTTTGTGGTTTTGGATGGTGTGTAGATTAAATGATGTTTTGTATACCTATTGTAATAGATTTTGTGTTTTATATTGAGTATTGAGTAGTGTCTTTAACTATATAACTTTTTTACTCGAAATTCGACTTATTGCCAAAATTATACTCTAACTAGTTTTGAAGGGTCTTTATCAACCGCATTCCCAATTTACTTATGTTTACAAACAGTTGTACTCAAGACTATTACTTCCAATTGCCATTTAAATTTTGATAAGCAAAAAACCGTAAGAAGAGTAAAGGATTTAAATGACTAGTTATGCAAACTTTCACATTAAACGATTATTATTTACAGTGCATGTTTTATTACAGTTTGTTTTGCGTTTTGTTTCAAAAGGTTGTTTAGGGATGAATACAGTGTAGGGTTATAAATTAGTTTTCTTACAGTAGCTCCAGTATTTGGGAAATTTACTTTCTCCACGTATTGTACGTTCGCTGGTTCTATAGGATGATAATTATATAAACGTGAGTCTCTTTCCTACCCGCATTTAGTTATGTCGTCTGATTTACACATAACACAATAATCCGACAGCCATTTAAGTCAGTTTAAGTCAAAGTTTTCAGTTTTGTACTCTGCATGTCTTTTTCAGTTAAACAAGTATAAAACCTCCGAGTTATCCGAACAAATCAATTGTTTTAAAGTTTACAAATTCAAAAATAACCTCTTCATTTTAAAAATGTCCGTGCTGAAGGAACCTCACTTATTGCATCGTATTTTATTTTACCTTAAAGGATTTGGAAATAATATAGCTTTGTCGATTTTCTATTACCTATGTTCAAGTTTTTGCGTCATTTTATTAGCGAATTTCCCATATAGGGAATAAGCTATTACCGTAGTACTCATGGTAAGACCTGGACCCGGGACCGATTTTTTTTTTCGTTTTGAGGTCCCTAGAGGCCAAAAATAGCATCCGTTCAAATTCATATATATATATATATATATATATATATATTTATATATATATTTATATATATTTATATATATATATGTGTGTCCGTTAGCGCGATAACTCGAGCAAAAATGATCCGATTTTGATGAAATTTGGTACAAACGTGTAAACCTACGTTTATTCGAACGAGTTCGCGAACCAGCATGATCGGACCATGGGAACGGGGGTTTATGGGGGCTTTTATGGGGTAAAAATGGGTTTTTCCCATTTTTGACCCAAAAAACTTGAATTTTTGCAATTTCTTTCCAAACTATTTTGTAGAGCTTAAAAAAACAAATAATTTAGTATATTGAAGCGTTTTAATGCGCCTAATGGTTACGGAGAAAATTCAAAAAAATTGTAAATTTAAAATTCCCATGTTATTCTTATGGAGGATAAGTAAACTGTTGTAGTTTGCTTATTTATTAACATATTTTTGCCCAAATTTGGAAAATGCTTTTATTTCTTACTAACTATTAACATTTTACATAAAAAAACACTTTAACCCTCCCTGTTGCAGCAAACCTGAGTATGTGTTAAACTGATTTGATTTAAATAGGGAATAAATGTGATATTTTTAAGGAGACATTTTAGTGTAAATCCAATCAGGCAAATGGAAATTCGCTTAGTCTGCAGGTTTGCTGCGGCGGGGGTATTAGTTATTAAACCATGATTAATTATTTACAAAATAATATGAGCACTTTAATAAAAGCAGTGTTACGATATGCAAATTTAATCTCATTGTAGCGTCGTATTCTTCAATTAATCAGCTGTTTCTATGAACCGGCAAGATGAGCTCACATAACTAATTGACACCCACTGATTTAATTGATAAACAATAAAATTTAGTGCACGCGTTTAGTTTTTTGTAGTATAAAATTGTATTATTTTGTTTTGAGCAAGCTAGTATACCACGGGCCTTCGGTTCCAGAGGCCCTGGGTTCGAATCCCACCAATCACCGCTGGCTTTTGTTTTTGTGATGTATGTAGTTTGAGGTAAAGTGTAAAACAGTTCCGAGCAAGTTTAGACCTTAACGTCTTAGGTTGGAGGTTGGAAGTACATCAAAAGTTTCTATCTGTAGAAAATTTAAATTGGTATACACAGTGTTAATGTTTCTTGTTTTGAAGTGCGAGACAAAGTGAACATTTAATGACAGCCAAACTGAAAATATTGATCGTATACATTCACATTTTATTCTTCTATCAACAAGGAAGAAATGCACGAGAGCTAAATTCAAAGACAAGTTTACCATCGTCTCTGACCGCCTGATCCCTTTGCATAGCTCATTGACCACGTCAGTCTTCACTCTGTCTCCCTATTCTGTCAAGGTCCAATGGTCCTGTTATCCTGTTCCTGAACCACCCACATAATGGTATACTGACTGACAGGACAGTTAGCCGTTCTAGGTCAGGAAAAGCGGGCTGGAGTTTTCCAAAGTCCAGTGCTATAGTGTGTATAATGGAACATGTCTCCTGGCCCTTCGTTTCCCTATGGGGATGATCCAATGGTTTATGGTCCGGGCTGTCAGATAACATGTTCAATCATAGATTATATGATGAAGTCTGTAGACCTTCTAGGTTTTCCGGAATGGTCAGTGGTGTTTTCGAAAAAACACTCTAGGGTTATTACCATAATTACCATAATAAAAAAAAAATACAAATTGTAGATGTTGGCTAAACAATCAAAGTCACAATTGAAATTAATTAAAACAGATTTTAGCAACAAGATGCGTGGCAAAATCAAATTAGATGAAAATATTCTATTTTTTACAATTAGTTCCCTTTGAAGAACCCCCCTCCCAAAGTACGATTTCGTTTCGCAAATTATGTCAACCCTAAACACAACAAAACAGTGGAGTGCTCGCCTCCAAATCTGAAGGTCGCTGGTTCGATTCCAAGCAGATAGTTACCGGACATTTTTCTTTGGGCTTCAATTAATGATGGATCAATGTTACCAGGGCTTAGACCGTTCTTCAGTGAAGAAAATAGTTCATAAATGCTACTGGCGTAAATAAACACAATAAAACACAGAAAAAAACATTAGAAGTCTACTCGCAGGGGCGGGCATTAATTGCACCAAATGACCTGAGTCAGGTAGTCGGGTATTCCTGAATTGCGCCAACTACAGGGAGCCACCAGATACGCCCCTTAACTAAGCTAAGTTGAGTAGGTTAGGTTAGGTCTGTTAGGATAGGTTAGGTTAGGTTTGTTTAGGATAACACGTAAACAAGGACATTCCTTCTGCCGGCAACTCGCCCCAGACTTGAGATTGGCGCAACTAATAACATTTTTGGGACCCTTTGAGGGCTTGGCGCAATTAAGGAACTCTTTGGCGCTCTTTCACGACCACTCGCAGTATCCAAAGTCAACGTCGCTTCGTATGCCTTCATTCTAATCCAAGTTCTCACCCTCTCATCTTAATCCTCCATTCAACCACTTCCGGTTTACCAAGACGCTTCCTGTGACCTTGGTCGGTCCGCTCCAGTTCCACAGTGGGTAACTGCTGTACGATGAACTCTTGTCTGATAACTGTATGGTTCTCATCATTTGCTCCTGACCCAGGTACAATTAGTCGCATGTTTAATTTGTAGCTGTTGGCGTTTAGTAACGAGGTTAAGTAGTTTCCGTACGTTGGGAAAATCTGTAACATGTGTTCATTCATTTTAGGTATGAGAGTTCAGTTGGTTCTGTTGATTAGATGCGAGTGTTGATTTTTAATTGGAGTGTCAATTTTTAATTTGATAGAGAAAGAAGATTGTTGATTACAGGTTAGGATCTAGTCTCATTAGATTTAGTCCGAAAATGTTATGATATGAATGGAACCATACACAGTACAATATGGTGTCATTGTAAAATAATTTAGAGTATTTTCCTCTGTTATTTGGTCAAGTCAATAGACACACACAAAGTAATGTTTATTTTGTGAAATCACTCACAAATTTTGTACATAATTTGTGACCATTTACACACCAAGTATGTATCATATCACATCTGATAAGTCATAAGAAGAGGATAGAAAACAAACCCCTATCTAAAAAGTTCTAAACTCTAACTTCTAAACAACTTGTAGTTGTAACAACAAAGGTGATGCGTCAATGAACAGTACAGATACGCATAAGGTGAAAGTGGCTTTCGTTCAAGCATAGTTTGGCTATTCACTTTTATTGAATGGATGATTAATGATCCAAACGGCTGATGGAACTTTTGCAAGCCAGATATGAAGTGATACTTTGATGATTCTGTTTGAAGATTGTTTAATGTACATACTGTAATTATTTTTTAAATAGTGTGCAATATTTTCTCAAGTACATACAAGTGTTATGTTGACTAATTACGCATTTTATATTCCATAAAGTTAACCATAAAGTTATACGGTACAATATTTATTTTCTTATTCACGCTCTACGAAGAAAACGGTTCAAATGTGCGTTAATAAATCTTATACTTTTACAAATGTAAGTATTTTAAGTCAAGTATGAATGGAGATATGTGTAGGCTGAGTGGCGCGATCTTGTAGTCTTGTTAGTGACTACATGTTAAAATTGTAGCCAGCTTTTATACTTGTTATGATGTGAGCCACCAACAGATTGTGCTGATCTAAATCACTGATTTATGTCGAATACACAATCTTTTTTACAAATTCAAACTAATGTAATTACTTATTGTGAGCTATAGCAACTGTTTTGGCCCATCAACTTGACCAGCGACAAAAAAAGGTAGAAACTATAGCTGTCACTAGCGCATTCTGTGACTGGGGGTTGAATTAACAAAAGATTGGCTACAGCTGGTCCATAAAGATTGGACGTCTACTTCAGTATCCAATACCAATAGTCAATGCAAGTGACTAATGCCGACATTCTGTTTTTGATCCAACAGGTTGTTGGTCTAACGTTATCTGTGTATTTATTTATCCATGCATACATCTAAACCATTGGAATTTTTACGTATTTCGCATGGGAGCGGTCTGCTCTCTGGTCTTGTCACATACAACAACGTCGCCCTTTATATAGCATCATTAATTAATAGCAATCAGAAATTAAGCTTGGGTGTGAAATCGATCTCGCTTGGAATCGAACCAGCGACCTTTCATATTTGAAGGCGAGCACTACAATCATTCAATTACCCAAACAAAGTGTTGTATATGATAGTACATATAGGACCTGGCCTAATCACATTATAATCATTTGTATCCGTTTGACTAATCGTATTCAAAACAAGCCAAACAATTAGTTTTCATAACGAAACAGTTTAATAACAAACCAAAGATAATATTTTCCAGATTCGCACTGGGAAATCGACGCGATCATTGATGCGTGGATAACAAACTGTCGTTCCCCCCGACGGACTCCACCAATAGTTCGCCGGCGTGTTTTTGGAGTAACGGGCGACCTGATTTTTTAATTCGTTCTTGTCTACAAACAAATGACCGTGAATAGGAAACACGCGTTAGCAATGTGACAACCAGCTTCGAGGCTCCTTATCTTCTGTCGAAGTTGCGATGAGTGTAGAATGTAACGATTCCTTCCTATTCCTACTTTGTATTATTGCTCATCTTAATCCTATTGCGGATTACACATTCTTGCTAGGGGTTTCATTCGGATCAGCTGAAGACAATTGAGGCTATAGTTTGTATAATGTAACCTGTATACCTAGGGCTGGCCAATATGGGTGGGCATTAATTGCGCCAACTGACCTGAGTAAGGTAGTCGGGTATTCCTGAATTGCGCAAACTACTTCAGGGTGCCACCCGAAACGTTCATTAACGGGGCCGCAAAAGGCGGCCTCTTTGACTGTATAATTGAGAAGGTTAGGTTAGGTTACGTTAGGATAGGTACGGATGACACGTAAACAAGGACATTACTTCTGCCGGCAACTCACCCCAACCTGGTTTGGGCTTGGCGGAACTAAGGAACTTTTTTGGGACCCTTAGAGCGCTTAGCGCAATTAAGGAACTCTTTGGCGCAATTAATGCACGACCGCCAATGCTCTGGCCCGGGCCAGACCTACTTTAATACTTTTATACTTTTTTAATACTTTTTAACCTAGGTCGACAGAAGTTCAGGAGACAGATTCTATCAGTGCAGACTATAGTTTAACATTAGTTTCAATGTAGTTCTTGTGTTTAATTTATTACTTTCCAGGCTAAAATTGAACTGGGGTTCTTGTGTTGGCGATAACTCTCTTTCAGTGGTGTAGTGGGGTGGGAACGAATAGTAACGATGTTCTTACTCCACCTTTTCCCAAAAACCCGTGTTTTTCAGAAGGGTGAGCGTTCCCGCACTGAAATATATACGAACACGTCACTGTAATTGTGCGAAGACTTAATTCTTTTCACATTGACAGTAACTTTTTATCTAGTGTGAAACAATGAAACATAGACAATATGCAGAAGTAAATGGAAAAATTAGAATATGTTTACATTCACACAAATAACATAATAACTTTACCACATTATTCCCTAATATTTTTCTTCAACAGTTGAGATCCACAAAGACAAGATAACTACTGTAAAAAGAAGACGAAATTCCAGTATTCAAATGACAGCAGTCTACATTACCGACGCCGTTAGCTCAGGGTAAGGGTCAAGATGATAATTGATTTGACAGACATCTCTCGCTCCATGCAGCCTACTTCTGTACATAGAAATTAACTTTCCTTCGTGACTACAGACTAAATATTCAACAATTAGAGATTAGAAACGGTACTGTCAAACTGTGGAAGTAAAACACAGGAGGGAAATAAACAGACGAAGGAAATAAAATACTTCATGGGTTCGAGGAAGAGTTTGAAACCTAAAATTGACAACTCATCTCCAACCTTCCACGTATTTTTGATAAGGATACAGAAAAGTGGTTGCGTAAATTCATAAATAAAATTCTGTATTTTTCCCAAAACTGGGCCAACCTGAACTAGGCGTTAAAATCATCTATATATTAATAGGCAAGCATGTTTCTTTAAACCATTTTTTCTCAGATCATGTGCATCGAAGAGAAAATCTACTCATACTGTTGGAAAGATATTTTCCTGTAGATGTGCAGAATCCCTTTAAAAAATTAAAATAGGCTCAAAAAAAATAAGCACAAAATATAAATTTGAAATTAAAAAAAAATTTACATGGGCTTTATGGGTTGCCATGCTGGTGACAAAATGACAAAAAAATATTAACAGAAAATTGAAACCAATGTAATAAATTCCTATCACAATTTTATTTACAGCGTGGGGTGAAAATAGGGAAGTCTGTAGGCCTACATTACATATTTTTGGTCGAGCTTTAGACCACTGGACGACTTCTAGTCTAATTTAATCTACACAGGTCATTCCTTTTACATTTACACTGCATTTATCATCAATGCTTTAAAGTACTAAGTTACAGTTTAAAATGTTTGTACTTGAATATTCTAATAAATGACAGTGATAGTTTTCAGCTAAGAAAAAATTTTTGTGTCGCCTAAGTATCTAGTATAGAAGATCTTTCAAGAATCTACTTAATAATAATAACACAAAATTTAGTACAGTAGTAGTAGTTAGTACTATGGCATAAAATCCTACCAACCTACCTCCTAAATAATTGTATCAAATATTTTATAATTTCCTATGGAGATAATATTTCGACTTTTTCAACGTTCGACCTTGAGCCCCAGTCTGCAACCTTGGCAATCACCGAAGTCGAAGGAACGATGGTTATGACGATAGACCGGAGCGAGTGAAAGTTGAGGTACAGCGGAACACGGAACAACCGACAGGAACAGTGACACATCGGAACGACCCATCAGTTGTATAATAGTGTATTCAGCGATAATTTCAAATTTAATAACGGACAAATGTGTCTTTGTTGAATGTTGATTTCTTGATTTTGATTTTATGTTCAACAATGATCAACAATTTTGATAAATTCTAAAAAGGCTTTTACATGACCACCAGAGGAGTCATTGAGCGGCTCATCAAATTTAGATGCACCATCTGACAATTAAATTAGATTAGATTAAATGTTTACGATGTTTACACACCAGGAAGATTGGTGAAAGATGAGTGTTGAATGAATTAGACATCTTTGTTTCATTCTAAGATCAGTTGGTCAAGCTAGTTCCTTATATTTTCCACTAAAAGTCCAATAACCAATGACAACTAGGTTTGGTTTTACCGTTAAAAATATGCTGGCTTTTCTCAGGATCGAACTGGTGACATTCTGATTACTTGGCGAGCACTGTAACCACTCAGCTACTCGGTTAAACAAACTAAAGTCAGGTTTTTGATGGTGCAAACCTGGAATCAGCTGTCTTTCATCATTAGGCTCTGATAAATAATTGTTGGTAAAGAAACAGCTGATGTCAGTCAGTAACAAAGCTACACAGATCATATAAGTAGATTCTCGCTCTTCTTTCACGCCCCTCTTCATACTGTACTATTTATCACTCATCTTACGGTCAAACGTCCCCATGTCCGTCAGCATCTTAGTTGGCAATATTATTTATATATTTATGGGTATATTATTCGCTGACTTGGGAAACTGTTGGTGTAAGTCTCTGAAAAATAGAGCTGTTACTGTCTGGAAAATCTCCATAAGACATACTCATCCCAAACTCATTCGCCAGACCTCAACCATTGACTATTGGATCCTCAACTCAAATTTTGTATAAAATCTCGTAGTAGTTATTGTGATATAGTAACCTTCAATAGCTATCAGCTTAAATATCATCCTTGACCAAATGGCATATATTGATAATGATACGATCTCACTCGTCCCACACTCATCTTCCATTAATTTGGGTGCAAATGCGTAGGTGCATCCACTGGAATTACGACATTAAATGGCAATTTATGAAAAAATTGATAGTTTTGGGCAAGGTTTCTCGTCATGACGAACATTTGAAGTATATGGTTTATGGGGGTGTGACTTTTAGTTTTCTCAAAACTTCATGGGTACTTTGGGATTTATATATGGACTAGCAGAGTACTCGTCCTTCGTACGGGGTTGGCAAATAAGTATAAAATGCTTATTGCAGTTTCGATCTTTGCGTACGCAGCTGTGTCCAGACCCAAATATATTGATTTTGCGATACAAAAACGGCACCTACCCAGTTCGGACGGGTGAAACCAAGAGTGTTCGAGTCAGTCAGTCTCCGCGCGGCGCACAAGTGAAACTCCCGTCAGACCACACGGATGTCCGGCTACAACCAGGTCGTGTCCCGGATATCGGTCATGCGTCCACACGAGCCCCAAAACTTATTTTACAACCGGGACGTAAAAAACCCGAAAATCCACCGGATTACCCGGCTAAAGGGGGAAAGTCGGTGAGGACACATAGGAGTATCGCCACTTAGAGTGTTCTATAAAGTTCCAGGTGTAAAAAATGCTTTCAACGTGAGATGGTGAGACCCTATCAACAAATTTTAGGCAAAAAAATTGCCCAAAATGAGATCACCCACAGGGAGAAAGTCAGAGTGGTCTCATGATTAATGAAGGAATAATCACCAATTAGGAGTGTCCTAAGTGGTTCCAGTGTAAAAAATGCTTTCAACGTGAGGTGGTGAAACCCTAATCAGCAAATTTTGGGCAAAAAATGCCCAAAATGAGATTACCTATAGGGAGAAAGTCAGATTGGTCACATAATTAATGAAGAAGTATTCTAGGTGCTTCCAGGTGTGATAAATGCTTTCAAATTGAGTTGGTGAGACAATATTAACAAGTTTAAGGAAAAAATTGCCAAAATGAGAATACCCGGCTACAGGGAGAAAGTCAGAGTGGTCACATAATTAATGAAGGAGTATTCTAGGTGCTTCCAGGTGTAATAAATACTTTGAGAACGTGAAATGTTGTGATTATTGTGACAAGCTTAAGGCAAACGATGAACCGAAATCGGATTACCCATCTACACGGAGAAAGTCGTTGAGGACAAATGATATTCAAGGATAATTCACCAATTAGAAGTATTCTAAGTGGTTTCAGGTGTAACAAATACTTAGAGATTGCGAGATGTTTTTCCTTAAAATAGTTTTTGGTTCGACTTAAGGAAAAACGCCCAAAATCCTTTGCATTGTGGCTATATAGAAAAAGTTGACGTGGCCACATGATTAATTAGGAAGGTATTCATCAATTAGGTGTTCAAAGTGGTTTAATGTTGTTATGTGAAAAAATGTGTTTAGAACGTAGGCCTATATTGTGACCACATTGGGTCAGTTTCTTGTCAAATTGTTGTAAGTCGCCTTAAAGTTATGAAATATTATTAACTGTTAGGGTTACATAGTAATTGAGTCAACAATGATCATTTACATATTTTAAATATCATGTTGCATGAGAATGTGTGGAATTTCTTAGTGTCAGATGAACGTATTGCGTGCCAACCAGTTTCTTTTTGTAAGTAAGCTTATTACAGAGACTAGAGCTACTATGGAATGTACTTTCTCCAGCTACAGAAAGTAATAAAATCTCAAACCTCCCATAGCTCTATTGGTTTAGTTTTTCTAAATGACTTTGAGTGTTTTCACTAAGGTAAAAGCACTTTTTTGGCACACCTGTACCTGTAGGGAACCAAATGCAGCTTCTTACTCTATGGCTTTTAATGTCTGACTCACAACATGGAGTAAGCGAAGTAGTAACTTGATTCTTTAAGATTCAGTACAAAGTAGAAAAATCGATCACGTTTTATATATCTGAACGCTGCGTTTTTTTAAAATATTTTTTTATGAAATGGCGCACATACGAACCACTATAGGGATCATAATGGTCCCAATAATTGGAACCATAATTAGCTTATAATTGGTACTTTAAGCCAAGTATGAATGTAGATGAGTGTAGGATGAGTGGCGCGGTCTTATAGTCTTGTTAGTGAAGGCCGACATGTTCCGACTAAGGGACTTACATACAACATATAGTGGAAACCGAACCACATTTTTGCCTTGGTATATACGAATTTGTCTAATTATCAGGATAGTACTGCGGATAGTCGTAGTACTCACTAGTGCGGACGTTAATCCACACCAGGGAAGTATAAGTGTACATATAATACGTTGGTATAGAGTTTAATTAATTGTTTAAGTGATCTGTATGAACTATTAAGGCATCATCTTTAGGCACTGGCTCTCGAAGTCTGTAAACCCATCACCTAATGGGTAAACATAAATGTATCACACACTGTTTCTTACTCTATGTCATGACTGTTGCAGAAGACATAGAAGAAGTTATCACGCTGCAGTATGCGGCTTTCAACCGTGTTCGAACTGCTAGTTATCGCATTGCTGATAGCTTTTGCAGCTTCAAGAGTAATAGGTGAGTGCCTACTTGTTAAACTAAGTTTTCATGAAGTGAGTTTAAAGGTAAACGTTGACATTTTTAAAATTGTGAAAAACTAACTGGCAGTTTTTGCATTCAGGCTTTATGTTGATTAAATCCACAAATAAGATGAAATATTGAAATTGAAATAAATAATGTGTTTTTTTTTTATTGGTCTATATTGCATCCATATAATGACTGGTGTTTGTGAACCCCACAATGATCTGACTGCTGAAATAAGTGTTTTTGGAATGGTTTTACATGTTATTTTTGTCTTTTTAGCAGATTTCTAAATTGCAAACGAAGTTTTTCACTGTTGAAACGAGTGTAGGAAGACAAAATGTTCTTTGCCTTTTGGTTGCCACGTTAATAAACGTGTTATCCTTCTAGAACTAAAGAACAGCTTAAAATGTTATTAATTTATAAATATTTATAGAATTTCTAATTTTTCTTTGTTTTACTTTGAAAATATGATCGAATATGATGGTATAGTATTTTATTTGGTCCTACTAATCCAGATATCTAGTGCTCACCTTTATGAAGTTAGCCTAAAATTGTTCTACACAATCTGAAATGTCTGACAGTTAACATAAAACGTGAAGAATTTTACAAAAAGAACCTTGAAAGACAGTTGTTCCCTTGACTTTTTACGCGACGAGGGAAAAGAAAGCCGCGAAAGTTTTACCGCGAACTGTCGTCCAATAACGGTTGCCAGACTGGAGTCATTAAGTTGTACGCGTGCGTGATGTACAGACTACAGAGAGTAGATGGCATGGCGCATGCGCCCTCCTTGCAACACTGCTGAACATGAGAGGGTGGGAAATAACATGTTTGAAAATTAAGTAAACATCTATGCGGACGTAAATTTTCATTACTGGTTATAGCTTTATGGAAGGGAATTACAGTGGAAAGAATGAAATAATGAAAACTGACCAAATCCATTTGCAGCCTCCAATTCCTTAAAATTTAATTTGGGCTTACCGTACTTTAGGTTAGGTTTTGTAATGTTTGTACTTTTAACTAACGACTTGCATTTTGCACCATTTGAAGACAATTACCTTCAAACTACTCGATCGTTCAAATTAGGGTCCGAGAATCAATATGTCCTGGAACCAGAGTCCTGACTACCCTACAAAAACGAATGATTATAAATCCATCAAGAACACTGAGTAGTGAGATGGGTAGGCCTACTTTGATAAACTGAGTAGTGCATGTATCAAAGTCTAAACTGAGATTCCGTCAGCAATTATACCACAGACTCTTTTATCTAAACTAAACTTAAACTAAACTAACCTTCAGATATGCCACTTGTCCCACAAGGCCACAAAGGGATTTGTAGTTCATCACGTAAAGTAGACATAGTAATGAGAATCTTTTGTTTCCAGATGGCCCAGACTCGTCCAAGACTCTAGCAGGATCTCACAGATTCACTCTCCGGAAGGACCGTCAGCGCCAGGCACCTCCGACCATCGTCGACCCTCCCCCCAGGCACTGTACATGCTCCTCTCTCTCATGTAACTGCTGTCGGGACTTCGCCCTGCCAGTCGTTCCCATCAAAGGGCCTGGTAAGGACACCATCAAATTGCAAATCCATCACCTTTCTTCAGCAAAAGATTTTTGACCTTCCAAATACTGTACTATAAAAGTTATCAGGAATTGGGCTATGAGGCCTTGAATAGTCTTAAAAAGGTAGTTGGTTATATAAAATAGGTTTATTGACCATAAGCCAAAATGTCCACAGCCATATTGCAAGACACCAATAATAGTATAGCCATAGCGTACAGGTTATATGCAGGGGAGCAAATTTAGCAAAAATATGAACCTTGTGTTGAAAAATCTACTTTATAGCTTAGAATCTGTCATAAGTTAAATTAAGGTAACCTACGTGGAATCATCAGACATAGACAAGCTCCTGTCTGGGTGTCTGCTGAATTGCTATTACCCTTTAGTGACCTTAGCTTATTTATTTCAAATGTTAATGCAAATTTGATTAAACAATAGCTGCTAATCATGAGTACCCACATCTTGATAGTATACCAAGATATATTAGTATACTAGATATATTTGTATTTTGTAACACACAGAAAATTGTATACGGAAATACGCTATGGTTAAATTATAATCATCATTCAAAACTTAGATAAGATTACTAACAGTTTCTTAATTTCAAGGTTGCGCCACAGTTACCTACCTGAGAGATGACGCCATGTTGATCACCATGAGTTTCGGCGATCGAGTCCTGAGGAACATCACTGTCAACAGTAAGTAGATAGTCGAGCACGGAAATTAGTTCAAGCACTGGCAAAGAGCTTTTTGGACGAGGATTGAGCGATACTTCGTCATACTACAAATAGGTCATATATCTACAAACCAAGAAACAAATTTTAAGGTTTTCGTTTTTACACCAGTTGACAAATCTTTTGTATTCGATCTCGTAACTGTTACGTGATACTCGAGGTAGCAATTCATTTGAAACTTGACTTACTATGTCCAACAAGTTTTGGGATAAGTTTTTACTTACACTATAGCCATTATTTTGGAAATCCCAAAATACTAGAAGTCACAAAAACACAATGCCATTATATGCTTCACGCGTGTAACATCAATGAGAGGTTAACTGTGGCCAATGATTTGACAACATTAAAAGTCAGCTGTTGCGTCACGTTTTTAAAATCTAAAACTGATCGAAAAAGAACTGTTCGGCAAAAATAGGCTTTCACTTTAAGATTAACATGTAGCTAATTCTAGTGATCGGAAAAGGCAACAAGGGAAGGGAACATATGGTATTTTAAATGAAAACAGCAAGTTTCCAGCCACTTTTTAGTATTGAAAGTCATATAGTTCCGCGTAGTATGACAAAAACACTTTTTGAGTCTATGGTCCTGATAGTTTTTCGAATATCTTTACTGTTTATCAAATTATCCCTCTACTAAAGCATCATCATCCGCATTAGTTGATACAATTAAAAATGCTATTCTCACTAAAAGTGCTATTTCATTTCAGGTAGAAAACCGAAACCGATCTGTATGGGAATGCCCGGAGGAATATCGAAGTTCTGTGGGAAACTCTACAGCATCAAGAGGGATGGTGAGAACTTCAAAGCTTGTCTCGCTTTAGAACTTCGCGCTCTAGACGACGTGGAGGCTGCCTTGAGAGTATCCTGCTTCAGGTTCGGTCCAGGAGGAGTGTCTGTAGAACCCGGCGAGGCACTTCCAGCAGAGAAGAACAAAGAAGACGAGGACGAAGAAGACGATGATGATTATGGGCTAGGAGAACTTGACGATGATGATGACGATGACGACGAGTTCGGTCTGACAGGAGGAGAAGAAGATGATGACGATGACGAAACCCCTCCTGCTAAAGACACTACTTACAACGACGTCGACTCTTCAGACTCGGACGCTGACGATGACTACACCGGGCTGGGCTCACTGAGTGAAGAACTCTTCGGGGGATTCTTCGGAGGTGGTAAGCCAGGGGCTAGCGATGACGATGATGACGACGATGATGATGACGATGACGAATACTCAGAGCCACAGAAAACACCTCAGCCTCAAAGTCCACCTCAGAACCAACAACCTGCCTCGCAAGTGAACTTGGTCGTTATGCAACCAGTGATTGTGAAGCCTGCTGTTTCTACGCAGAAGAAGCCGGCGAAAAAGCCAACCAAAGTGGAAACAGCTTCTCCAACAACTGTGAATAAAAGGGTAAGACCAACTCCCGCTCCAGTGAAAACTACTAATGCACCTGTTAAGACTTTGGGAACTTCCACAACACCCGTTTTATCTCAAGCTGAAAGTACTACATCAAAATCTCCATCGAAGAAGAAAAAGAAGCCAGTCAGAACTCGAAGACCAGCGTCACCTAAACCGAGCTCAACAGTGGCAACAGAAGCAACCCAAGCCACCCCGACCGTCATCACAGCGACTACAATGACAGTGAACGTCGTGCAGGGCAACATCAATCTCAATGAAACAAAGCCTCCGAAAATTCAAAAGCCTTTGAAGGATTCATCATCAAAAATACCAATGAGTAAACCGATCATAGCCTCTAAACCTATGGAAAACGAAGAGGGAACATCGTCTGACAGTAGTAAAAACTCATACGTAAATGAAGAAATCACGTTAAATGGTGGAACAGAAAAGGTAGAGACGGAAATAAACGAAGTGACGACACAAACAATAATGCAGAATACTATTCCAGTTGATGAAACAATGGACGATAGTTTACACCAGGCGAACTCACAAAGAATATCTAATAGGAAACCTCTTGTTCCTCAGAAAGACGGAGATTCAGACAGTATGAGTACAACTATCAGCATTGCAAACACCGCTGAAGAAACAACCGATCACGAAATGAGTCTTGCAAATGAAGAGATGGAAGATTCCGACGAAGATACAGATGAAGCTGAAGATGGAACAACTGAAAAGTATGCTGAACAAATTGAAATGGAAGATGAGCCAGCTGTTTCTAGCTATTCTGTAGAACCACAAAGTTCGACCATTGCAACTGAACTTTACCTGGAAGAAGGCACAGATAAAACAGAGACCATAAAAGATACCAAGAAACAAAAGGAGAAAGAAAACAGCGATGAAGACAGCGAAAACGAAGATGATGACGATGAAGACATAGATATTGGAGCTGATTTAGGATTGGGAGATGACGACGACGATGAAGATGAAAGTAAAGAAACGACAGTGACTATCAAAAACCCGAAAGAAAGAGAAGAATATGACGAAACTGATGTTGTAGATGCTTTTCTTGACGAAGACGATGACGAGAAAGACGAAAAAGAAGAAGAAAGAAAACTCAGTCATGAAGCTCCTTATAAAATAAACCCACTTCTTTACCGGCTTGCAAGGATATCATCAGGGTCAATAGCAACTGCCAGGCATCTACCGAGGTTTTCTGAAGGAAGAAATAGAAGGAATAACAAGAGGATGAGGTTTCCTTCTTTAGCAGTAGAGACATAAAAGACATACACGTTTTCTCGTGTTCCAAAATTTCATCTTCGCTATAAAAGTTAACTATGCAGAGTTAGGTTGATAATTACTAGCCATAAAAGTTATGCCAAAGTATTAGCTATAACGTTCTGGGTCAGTGGTAAGCCTTTTATAACATTTGATAACTTAATTTCTAATAAACTAAGAATCCACCGATTTTCTGGTGTTGTAAAAGGTTTTCCTGGAGCTCAATTTCAGCTGGTAAACCAAATTCCGAGTAGTGTAGATGTTCTTGGTGTTTGTACGGGGACTCCTGTCAATATGGATGGAATTTTCTTGTGCTTATTTATGTTATATATTTATTTTGTATATATTTTTGTATAATGCGATTATTTATTTAATAAATTTTGTACATACGCTCATATTCGAATCTGTTGTTATCACTTATTTTCCCTTGGTCTTTTTGTTAATTCTGCTATAAGTGTTCTAAAGGTAGAATAATCACCAAGTAAAATTTCCAATCATGAACAGGTTTTTTGCAATGAAATAAGCCTGAGATAGTTTCTTTTGATGGTTTATGAAATTCCGACAAACTAAATCAAACAAAAACGTATTTATGTTGTAGTTTCATCGCATCTCGATCAACCCAAACCAATTATGGATTGACGGAACGTAATCTTATGTTTGTCTCGATCATAATTATTGTTAACAGTTTTCTATTCTATTCTCTCCACGTAAACGTAAACGGATGTTTTACTTTTCAACAAAAAGGAGTAACTATTAGCGAATTTCCCATATAGGGAATAAGCTATTACCGTAGTACTCATGGTAAGACCTGGACGCGGGTCCGATTTTTTTTTTCGTTTTGAGGTCCCTAGAGGCCAAAAACACCATCCGTTCAAATTCTAAAAGATCCCCATATATATATATATATATATATATATATATATTTATATATATATTTATATATATATATATATATATATATATATATATATATATATTTATATATATATATATGTGTCCGTCAGCACGATAACTCGAGCAAAAATGATCCGATTTTGATGAAATTTGGTACAAACGTGTAAACGTACGTTTTTTCGAACGAGTTCGCGATCCAGCATGATCGGACCATGGGAACGGGGGTTTACGGGGGGTTTTATGGGGTAAAAATAGGTTTTTCCCATTTTTGACCCAAAAAACATAAAATTTAGCAATTTATTTCCAAACCATTTTGTAGAGCATAAAAAAACAAATAATTTAGTATATTGAAGCGTTATTATGCGCCTAATGGTTACGGAGAAAATTCCAAAAAATTGTAAATTTAAAATTCCCATGTTGTTCTTATGGAGAATAAGTAAACTGTTGTAGTTTCCTTGTTTGTGAACATATTTTGATCAAATTTGGAAAATGTTTTAATTTCTTACTAACTATTCACATTTTACAAAAAAAAAACAGTTTTACCCTCCCTGATGCAGCAAACCTAAGTACTTGTTAAACTAATTCTATTTAAATCAAGAATAAATGTTATAAGTAGACATTTCAGTGTAAATCCAATCAGTCAAATGGAAATTCGCTTAGTCTGCAGGTTTGCTGCGGCGGGGGTATATTATTATTACCATGTAATTAGGAACCGTTTTTTAGAATACCATCAAATATATTTTCATCATATTTAAATTTTAGAAAGTTGCGTCTTAAATATTGTTTGACTGACTTAATGAAATATTTTTAATTGCTTAGTTATTCTAGTTTTTGTGAGCATGTCAAACCAACCCAGTTTATTTTATAAAAATTTAAAGAAAACCATTTTAGAGAAGTCACATTCGAGCTGGGTTATATTTAAAAATGTTTAGCAATTTCCAAATAGCAACGTGTGTACGCGTATGTGTAAGCACATACTACTATTAAAATTATTATAAATCCATTATTCTTGTTACGTCTTCTGCGTATAATAAATATTTGTACTACTGTACTTATTTCATAGTTATTAAATTCAACAAAAAAGTTCTTAATAATTAAAGTATTTATTGCAAATTAACAAAAGTCGAAAACAATAGGAAAACACAGTACGGGTTTGCATTGATTTTAGTACTGAAGAAGGATCATGAACCAGATATAGGCCTATTGCATTTGCATTAATTGCATAGATAATTAGATGTAGGCCTATTTATGAAACCATATGAAACACGTCTTTTTATCAAAGAGAACATAGGTAGTTGAATAACCCTCTAATAAAATGGGTCACTATTTAACTTATAAAATATTTTTTTACTATTTTATCCATACTTGGGCGATGCGGACATAAATGTTAAAGTATGAAAAATACAGCTCTTTCAGTTTGGGACGTTTACAATTTTGGTTTATCTGAAAGGACAGGCAGTTTACAGTACCGATTGCACACCCTTTGGGGGGATAAAAAACAAATTACCTACAATTTTATTACAAAGCTGGATACAATTTTCGATTGGCATTACTGTATATTATTTTTTTATTATATATGCATTGTTGTATTACTACTTTACATTAGTGTATATCTATAACAAAATATATTAGTCCACAGCAATTGTCACTTAACCATATGATAAATAAACATCATAAAGTTATTTACTGTATTTATTCCACAACAATGTTTTAGCACTGGCTATAAACTGTAACTATACAAAATAATAGAAGATAAAGAATAGACGAGAGAACTCTACCATAGACAAATAGAATTATATATAGACCGTCAGCCGGGCTGCGATTAGCATAAGTTCTGGCGTCCACCGCTGCGAGTGACGTGTAAATAGTTACGTATCTCGTGTGCCGCAACTACACGGCGCTCCCAGCGGTGGACGCCAGAACTTATGCTAACCGCAGCACTGCTGACGGTCTATATTTAATTCTATAATATAGAATTATGTCTATGACTCTACTAAGTAAGGCAAAGAATATCCTCGTTAATTTATAAATTTATAAAACTATTTCAACAAGACAAAACAATTTGTCACACTCAAAATGTACCAGACAGAAACCTTTTTGAAAATTGTCTTTTGTTGATCCATAAAAAATACATAAGAGTTTAATGGAGTAAGTTCAATCTATAAGACTATGTAGCCAGCTTTGATGTACCATAGTCTATCCCTACCCATGGTGGAAGGAAAACACCATGACCCCACCATGGTGTTTTTTTCCTTCCACCTTGCCTAAATTTCCACGAAAATTAGAACACAAACGGTATGTTTCATAAAGTATTAAACATAAACAAATAACGTCACTGGCCCGAAAGTAACATGATTTTATTAATTTTTAATGAGACAGTCAAATAACGTACAAATCAGCTGTTTTGGCATTGGTATAAAAAATATTCCGGCCTGTGACGTCATTTATTTATGTGTTGATGTTTATGATCCATTCTGTTTCTGTTATAAATCTAATGATTTAAAAACGTAAAGAGTATTTATTTGATTTAAGCTTAAATCATCTCAAAAGGTGTTCATTCTTTTTTAATTCAGTGAATTTAATTTAAAGCATTACTTTCACAATTTATAATCTACCAAAGAGAGCAAGTTAGAGTCAAGTTAGGTCAGTTATTTAATATTCTTTTGTATTTTAAATAGGTAATACCGTTTTTTTATCGTGGAAATGAATTATTAACCATGCTTACTATAACAACTTGCATTTACAGTGGTGCGTTGGCTTAGCGAACAGACTTTGACCAACATTGCTCACAATATATTGCAGCTTGCAAATAAATTGAACTGAATATTGAATTAAATAAACTAAACTAATGAACATGAATAGACCGACAGATGAATAAATATTCTTTACTCATGAAAAATTCCACATTTCACCAAATGTGTTAATTATGTAAATCTCCGACACATTAGTGGAACCGATGTGGGAAGTGGGCTCCTGAAACGAAGGTAAACACGGTAAGTATTTGGAAAGCCTTTCCTAAACAGCTGAGAAGAGAGAAGAAAGCACCGTTACAGTCTGTGTGTGTGTTCGTGTGTGCGCGTGTGAGAGACTGGTACAGTAGTGGGCAAGACTGGATGGCGGTAGACTGCGGCAAAAGGTGAGCTAAGAAATCCAGTTATAAGTATTTAAATTGCTAATATTTAAAAACAAATAAATATTTCAAGACCTCTAACTTATTATTCTTGGGGCAGATTAAATTTTAGTATGGGGTTTCCATAGCAAATTGTTTTAAAGTTAGTGCTGGATCAGCTGTTTTTATTGGAGCATTGTTGTTTAGGTGTCAGCCAATAATATTTAACACCTCAGGAATATACTCCCTTATGGTACAGATTATAATTTTTTAAAGATCAGCTGTAAACTATTTCAAGGTACTCAATACCAATACATATTCTGACCATATTTGCGATTTTATGTTTTCTAGTTTATTAATAGTTAACTTCAAAAAATGTTGCCCAATAAAATAATATATTTCTAAACTGCTGTTTGTTTCTCTGGTTTACAAAAAAAAAAAAAAAACAATGAGTAAACCTCAAATACAATAAAACTTATCAGAAAATAATAGACACATGTTTTATTCTACACCATAACCACACGTAACTTACCAGACATGAAACACACACCAATACCAATACAAACTTCCGATTTTACAATTGGAAGTATCCAAAGTAATGCTTTTACCATACTCAAAAGTAAACTCAATTCAGATATTGTTGGTAATTTTAGTGAAAAAAATATTAGTAGTTGGATTCAAATATTTAAGTTAGATAGTTTTCAAATCACAGTTAAATTTTCACGTATACACAATTTTATTTTACTAAACATTTATTAAAACAATGCACATTTAAATACAAAGACTTAAAATATTCTAATACTGAATCATTTTGAGAAATGCAAAATTTATTTTTCCTGTTTAAACTCTATAGGTAATAATAGTTATTATTTCGTTTTATTACCTGAATCACTTAGACCTTTAAGATTCAAGTTGAAGAATCATAGTAGAATCATCCCCAGACAACCTTTTCTATAATACCTTTTTTGAAACTGAGGTGTATTTTGACCCAAGTATAAATTAACTAAGTAATAATAATGGTATTTGACTCCAGCCAATCAGCAATATGGCTTTTATTGTGATATTCTGGTGTTTTAGAGTCCAAATTAAGATTTAAATCCATCTTCTAGACAACATACACCTAAGGATAGATTTGTCAGAAGTGAAGAACTTTATCTTTTCTAAAGAGCTCCCTTTAATACAAGCCCCAACAATCATCATTATTAAGATCTAATCATGATTGTGAGGTGGGTGATAAGGAGTGAAATTATATTATAAAGTTGCTTGGTAAAATTATAATATTTTCAGAATCATTATGATTATTGTAATTGATTTTCTTGAACCTATAAGCACAAAATATGCATGATTAATTCACATAAAATAATGTTGTATTGTATATAGTATTATGTCGAAATATTAACTGACTACATGTAGTAAATCAACATTCCAAAAACACTAATTTGCATGAATCTAAATTTCAAAGAAAACAAAGGAGTCATATGATTTCTTCATGTGGTTATGAAATCTCAACAACAAAGGAAAAGGATTCAAGGATTTCAATTCATTGACACTTTCTTTTTGAAACCAGTGATATTGCAATCATAACTAGTAATATTTCCTCAAGTCTTCAATTTTGTTTATTTGTGAGTGATCTTAAGTAAATAAGGTATCAGTTTTTACTATTAACATAATTACTTGATACAAGATTATTTGTTTTACAAGAAGGTAGTGTTTGACATAAATTCCTATCAGTCTTTGATTGGCTTCTTTCTATCCACATTCCATACATCTAAAAATTGTCATTATGAGTTTTTTGAGACATCCTGATTCCTTAGTTTTCAAAAATAGTCGTTGCCATTGATGATTTTAAACAAATTTGTATTTACTCTTGAGTTTTTCAATCAATTGCTCTAAAATCCACTGCTGTCCTTAGACAGGATACATAACTTTTGGATAAGGTCCAAAAAAAAGTTTAATTATACAAGAATTAAAATATTTTCTTCACTTTTAAGCCCTGAGGTTGTATCGACTATATAATTAAAATAACAAACACCTCTCTTGCAATTTGTGGGAGGATACCATGGCTAAAAACTGTACATGAAACGTGTTATAACTCAGGAGACAAATCTTGAATTAATTCAACTTTCCGTTTACTAGTAAGTTTACTGTACTACATTTGCAGCGGATCTTGCAACTGATCGCAACTTAATTGCAACTGATCAATGGCCGTTCAAGCCGTCACCTCTCCAACAAGGAGATGTTACCAAAGATCGAGGGTTCAAATTCTATCTTGGTCACATCTGATGCAGATGAACAACTATAGCCAAACTATTAGAGGAGGCTATGCACAACACATAAGAACCTAAACCTATCTGTGGCAGAGTTCGGTGAGAGGGGCCCATCTTGATTCTAGAGTAAAGGAGAAAAGTATTAAAAATACTATGACACTCAATAAACTTGTTACCGTATAGGTTTTCTTTAGGTGCTCTAATGAATTTCCCATTTGTAAAATTTCATAATATATTTCCAGAAAAGATGCATTGGCTGTTTGTTTTAACTCCAGCTCTACTTTTTTCTTGGGTGTCTGCTGCACCTTCATCTTCAACCCAGAGTTTCATCTCGAAACCAGCTAGTGAACAAAGTAAGTGAAGAAAGGTGAAAGACTAATTACATTTTTTGTTGTCTGTTTTTACTTTTTAATGTCCAATCAACTTATGTTTGGGAGTGAACTATTTCAAGATCAAACCCAAGTTACTTGTTAGAGTACGAAAAAATGTTATTTCTAACAAGTTTAGTTTATGGAATATCAATTTGATGATTTTTATATTTTTCACAAATATATTTTACAGCTAATTTTTCCAAATATAAAATTATGAACTATTTAGAATCATTTCACATTTTTTGTATTTACTTTCAGCCTACAACTTTTTATACTGACTGATGGTTCTCTCACTTGAGTATAAAAATAGCTTTAAAAGATTATATTACTTATTCATAAGTTATTATTTCCAGATTCCAATGACTCACATTGTACACCAGAACATTTCCCCAAGGAAAACTTGAATTTGACAGAGGAAGAAACAACTTTAACATCTCACAAAATACACATAGAAGAGATCACCTCTTCAGAAGAAGTAAGTGACGAGTCTTCAGAAGTAAAGACAGAAACCCATCATGAAATTAGTCATTTTACTGCTGCTGTTCAGGAATTGTCTTCAGAAGAAGACAGTGACGAATCGTCAGAGAAAGTAAAGACAGAAACACAGAAACAAGACGAAATAAGTAATTT
Source organism: Macrosteles quadrilineatus (assembly GCF_028750875.1). Classification (NCBI taxonomy): domain Eukaryota; kingdom Metazoa; phylum Arthropoda; class Insecta; order Hemiptera; family Cicadellidae; genus Macrosteles; species Macrosteles quadrilineatus. Next base: position 67,533,505 of record NW_026542599.1, read on the forward strand.
TACTCAAGCATCACATAACGAACAATATGAGATAAAAGTAACCTCACAAATCAATTCTACCGAAGAAGAACCTACGATAAGACAAAATGAAGTGACAGCAGAGCAAACCTCAGGAACATTACAAGTTTCTGAACAACCAACTCAGAATTCTGAACAAGCATCTGAAAAACCTGCGTTAGAATCAACTGTAGAAGGGGCATCAACACCAGTGACGATAACGATAACGACAAAGAGACCAAAACCGAGCAAACCAAAACCCAAACCTCCTCGGGCTACTACAGTGAAGCCTTTGGCTGAGAGTCCGACGCAAGCAGTCACAGTAAAGCCTGCTAAACCTGCAAAACCAGCGACGCAACGCTACCCTTGCAGATGTGGCGACGGAGTCTGTTCTTGCTGTACGGGTATCATCTTGGAGAACTTCAATGTGCCTCTGAGGTCGAGAGCGTGTGCCAACGTTACCTACGAACCCGACGATTTCGCCTTCAACTTCAAACTTGCTTACAACAACATAGTTCTGTACAACAGAAGAATGTCAGGTAAGAGACAATATCTAAAGCTGTAACTAATGTCTAGCAAGCCTAGCTAGTAAATAGGTTTTAAACTCTCTTTGTGCTGTAGGAGGTATTTAGCTTACTGTGTTTAGTTAACTTTGTGTGAAAGATCTTATGATTTAACTATAAAGATAGTTTATCAACTCAATTCAAACAGAAAACAAAGATTATTTACACTTTCATTTGCGGTTCACAGTGAGGAGCAGCTTCTGAACTTACCAAACACTATAGCTCAGTGATACTGGTAGTGGCTTTTGGCTGATATTATTGGCTGCAGACCATCCGCCAACATTATTTGATCACCACTGGTTTGCATGTGTCTTCATTATAAAAGTACTGGTACTTCACTGTATTAATTTCTCTGAACAGACCAGTAGAATCAAGCAGTTAAGGGTTGAAATTGTCTGTACTCAAGCTGGTCTGTTTTTCTATTAAGTTACCTACTACAGGTGGGAGATAAATTTGTATCTGGCAACCTTTACCACAACAGCTGAACAAGCTTTCACCTCTTTTTTTCACGATCCTCCTTTCCGCGACTGTTCAAAATATGAACAACATTGTACTGTTATCTATCTGTGTTTCCTGTGTATATGTGTATTTTATCTATATATCTTACTCTTTATGTACATTTCTCCAAATTAAATATTGCATCACAGAAGCTGATAAGTCATTATTTCACAGCCAAGAACCCACGGCCAGCATGCATTCCCATCAACCGATACTTTGGCATCAAGATGTGCGCCAAGTTGTCCAACGTCTACATGTCTGGTCGCAACATGCACGCTTGCCTCGACTTTGAGGGGTTCTTCATTGACGAAACTGCCTTCAAATACTCCTTCAACTGCTTCAGGGTAGGCACTGAGGGAGTGGCGATTGTACGGCCTGAAGATGGAGGAGGTATGTGAAGGATAAAACAAGTAAAAAGTAGATGTTTAAGTTAGGTTCCATTAGATTTTTAGGACCCCAACACACCATGATGCATATTATAAGCCAAAGATGAGTATTAATGGGTTTGAGATGACTGCTTTTGGTTACTGACTAAAATCTGCTGGCTCTTTATCCAGGATCATTAGCACAATGACCAAGATTGCTATCAATTGATAGATTGCAAGAATGCTATTGATTGCTGTTTTGACTGGGTCCAGTTCTGAACCTTTGAAATGGTTTTGATATTTTCAGCTTCGAACCAGCAACCTTATTATTACAAGGCAAGCTCTACCCACCACGCACATTTCAAAAACCACATTAATTTTTTCAGGAGAAAGGAGTAATTTTTTAATCGATCATTGGTCTATTACTGTTTAATGCCAAATTAAATATAATAGATAATGTTTTATATGTCAAGAGGAATGTGGAATTATAAATATACATGTTTCTTTGTGAGCTGCGTGCGTGTATTTGATCACAACAACTACTTAAACCTTATTCTGACCATGAATTGATTATCCTACCAGCATAGGAACATTTTCTTTGTTCTTCTGGTTCACTATTCTAGCGGAAATACTTGTGAATGGATTTAGAGGCAAGGAAGAGTCATACACAAATGAATCAAATTTGGTTCATGTTGGTGCAATGTTTTAGTTTGTAATGACTAATGAGCTAGTGTAATCTATTTGTTTTTAGGTTTGGATGCAAAGTTGTAAAACAATAACAATTAATTGTATTCAATATCACAATTGTAATTTGTGACCGTATTCCAAAATAAGTCTCTAATTATTTTATTCTTTAGGCCTTCCACCACCACCTGATGAGGAGGAGCAAACGGACGAAGATTACGACGATAGCGCTCGATCGTTCAGAGGTGAAGTGCTCGGAAAGACTTCATCTGGAAGTTGGGAGAGCGAAGTTGAAGTACTGTAAACCAACTAAACTTTGTTCTACAGCATTCCACATCTTCTAACAAGCTGATGATGAAGATGTTTTGCTATTTAAATGTTTTACTAGTTTTTTCTCAAGTGTTGCTTTAATTAGTTTACCAATATGCGTATTTACAATTTCCGTTTATATTATTGATTACTATGATGTTAAGTTTTATTTATTGTTTATTGATATGTGATATTATTTATTTCTAATTTGTAAATATATTTTCTAATGCCAACTTCATACGAGTATTTATTCCACAAACTCTTACAAGTAATTACTATTTTAAAATATTAGGTAGAATCATCTACTACTAAATAAAATACAGTGAATAACATTGATCTGCGCATTAAATAGTTAACGTAACTACTTTATGTGACTATTCGATATAGGAGATTACATATAGAAAATGGCAAATTTTAGTGCAAAAGAGTATCTTGAAAATGCAGCTATTGAGTTGCTATTGATGCAGCCAAACATCTGAGTCAGAGAACTTTAGTCTGTTATTTATTTTTATTTTAAATGAGTGTTTGTGTGTGTTATTAACTGTTGAGACAAAGACTGTGTTTTCCTGATTTCAAAAAGGTGAATGCCACCCAAAAATATTTATCTATCTGAATTAAATGATCTCGCCCAAAAACCATGACGTTTAAAATGAAACTTTTCTTCTTAGTGCTTATATATTTTTCAAATTAACAAATTTTGTTATATAAGTTTGATTATTTGTCTAGCTTGAAGTTATTATTATATCACAAATGTATGAAGTGTAGTACACTGTAGTTTAAAACTATTAGACTACCTCCATTAATATTCTCTGCTACTATTAAAGAAGTTGAAAACTATCTAAATTTGATCCTCAATCCACTCATGTATCCTAGGAGTATAAAATGATTAGTATTGACAATGGCGCCACCATTCAGTCCTGCCTTTCTCTGGGAGCTTGTAGAATCTCAAGCAGGTCTGATAGTAGTTCATCAATACAAATGGGTTATCAGAGGAGAAAATGACATTAGTATGGCCTATCTGGCAGCCACGCTCCACTACCCAGCTCACTGCCACTTGTCCTGCAAGCCATCAGTGTGGGTTCATCAGCCTTAGGGTAAGCATGTTTACTTTGTGAAATTGGTGAAATTGTTTATACGTTTTTTTAGCGATTTTGGGTGTAGTTTTTTTTTTATTGATTGCCATTTATTTTTTTTTTATGTATATTGTTATTTTAGGTCTAAATTCACAGAGGATACAAACTGAATTAAATTAATCGCTTCTTTACTGAGGCAGTCTTAGGATCTTATGGATTTTTCTTACATCTAATTACCAAACAAATAAAATTACACATAAATAAAAATAAAAATAAAGTTGTGAGATAAGAAGTAATAGGGATTCTTTTGTTTCAATAATGGCCAGTCACTATACTCTCTGTTCTGCTGTATACAGGTGTTGACTATTTTGATACACTAATAGTTAACTGTAATACAAGTATTAGATCATAGGGGTTGAGTAGCGCCAGACTTTAATGACAGTTTATTGTATAAATTTTTTTTAAATTTAATTTGTTTACAAACCTAAATGTATCTTTGATTCTTAAGCAAGAAATTGAACAATTCAAATGGTGTGCTTAGAGTTTTCAATGGCAAAAATCCAAAAAACCTACATTAATGAATGTCAATAATCGTGATGATTTATTAACACATTCTTTGTAGATTCCAAAAGCAGCGAAGAAATGGCAAGATTATTTTTGTTTGGTGTCTCCGTCTTGTGCCTGAAATACGCTGCCTCTATGACAATGGACGGTAAGTAAAAAGTTTTTTCGGATTCCTAATTTAATAGTTTGTAAATGTGTTATTGGATTTAATACTAAAAGTTTTAGGACCTTTAGTCTCTGCTCAAGTTACCGTTAGAAAGTGTGGATGTTCCACGCCCCAAGAAAGAAGGAAGTCCAGGAGTCCTCCCCACAAAATTTGGTATCTTTAAAGCCAGTTACAGACTTTCTAAGGACATCTAGAACTGTGTCTAAAAACCTCTGTTACATTTTTAGGAAATAACTTCTTGATCAGCATTGTACGTGTTATTAAATTTATGGAAAGTAAATAAAGATACGTCTTATAACACTTAAAACATATTTACGCTTATACTGTTACTCACAAGACGGTAAATATACAAAAGATGGTAAGTAGTGATCGATTTCAATTGGACACTCCAATCATCATCAGACCCAATAGGCGAATGACAAGAATCTTGAATGGCGTCCCTACTTATAACTACTTATTACATAAGTAGGGACGCCATTCAAGATTCTTGTATTAAATTTATATAATACAAGAATCTTGAATGGCGTCCCTACTTATTACTACTTATTACATAAGTAGGGACGCCATTCAAGATTCTTGTCATTCGCCTATTGGGTCTGATGATGATTGGAGTGTCCAATCAAAATCGATCACCACTTACCATCTTTTATATATTTACCGTCTTGTGAGTAACAGTATAAGCGTAAATATATGTTTTAAGTGTTATAAGACGTATCTTTATTTACTTTCCGTATTTTTAGGAAGGAATATATTTTTAAAATTTTTTCCATGGTCCAATGGTCCAGGAGTGGCTGTAGTCCCTACCCCCCCTTGGAACTACCACTCAGCCCAATGTAATCCTAGATGTGTCATAATTAAAGCGTTGTTTTGACGATATTAAGAGTAGTTTAACAAATTTAAAAGACTTAAAGAAGTAGATTTCATTGCCAACACAGTGGAAAGGTCTTCAAGGAAATTCTCTCGAGACCAAGTATGATGTATTTTAAAGGTCAAAACGTTTTCCTTATTTAGCGAATTTCCCTACAGTATATTTATGTGTCCATAAACATACTAACTTGAGTAATTTTTGTCAGATTTTGATGAAATTTGGTTTGATGGTGTAGGCAGGATAAACTTGAATGAGTTCACAAACCATTCAAGTTGGGGTTTCAAGATGGGGTAAAAATTGTTTTTTTTTTTGTTTTTTTTGACCCTCAAAACATAAAATTTCTCATTTTCTCTAGACCTTCTTAAAAAGCTTTAAAAAATAAATAATTCAGTATATCAAAGTGTTTTTGTACGGTTATTGGTCACGGAGAAAATTCCAAAAAGTGTTAAATGTCAAATTCCCATGTCATATTGTAAAATTAATAAGTTTGCTTGTTAATGCTCGTTAAAAAACACACTTTATTACTGTTCTATTTCTTATACAAGAATATTATTCACACATCTTGCTTGAACAAACTCTATTTTCAAACTAAACCAATGTTTACAAAAACATCTGACAACAAACATATTTAAACACATGATAAAAAGAACAGACTTAATACAACATCCCGCTTCAAGATGTCCACATCTTTATGAACCTCAGTACCGCCTCGGTTTCTTAATGGACCTTCCGTAACGGGTTACTGTGCCAGCTCCTGGACGATCACGTGAGTTGCATGGACGATTAAGGACCATGGATGAACAGTTTGAAAGAATTCCATCTCCTCCGTAGTACGGTGCAGGAACTAAGAACTTCCTGTTTCGGCGAATAGTTCTCTTGTCAGTTTCCACAAGGTAGGAACGTGGTTCGTTCAATTTCCTGACTACCTTACCGTGTCGACGTAGATCTGTGATCCATACCATGCTTCCAACTTCTAATTCACTTAAACCACTCGCTCCATGTCGTTTATCAAATTGTATCTTGTACTTATTCTGGTACTTATTCTCCCTCTCAAGAAAATTCTTATTTTCCACAGGATTTCCAACCAAAGTAGATGGAAGATTGTCTCTTAATTTCCTTCCAAACATAAGTTCAGATGGGGAAAAGCCGGTTTCAAGAGGTGAGGTCCGGTAAGAAAGTAGGGCAAGTTCAAATTTATCCTTGTTTTTCTTCATTAGCCCTTTTGCTACTTTCACAGCTGCTTCAGCTGCCCCATTTCCCTGATGGTGGTGGGGACTACTTCTGAATGTGGAGAACCCCCACTCCTTTGCAAACAATTTAAATTCACTTGAGTCAATATGGTGAAATTGTGTCCCACTATCTGAATAAACACGTTGAGGAATTCCAAAACGTGAAAATGTGGTTTTGCAAACCCGAATCACATCTGAAGCCCTCATTCGATGCATTTCCTCGACTTCAAAGTATCTTGAGTAGTGATCCACGATAACCATATACCACTTGTCTTCGTGTTTGAACAAGTCAACAGACACATTTTGCCACGGGTAATCTGGGACAGTTCTCGGAATCAATGGTTCACTGTGATTAGTTGAGTTCTGAATACACACTGGACACGATTTGATTTTCCTTTCTATTTCTTGAGAAATTCCAGGCCACCACATGGTTCCCAAAGCACGTTTCCTTGTTTTTGTGATTCCCAAGTGTCCACTGTGAAGCCTCTCGAGCATTTCCGCTCGTAGTTCTTGAGGTATTATCATCCGAGTTCCTCGAAGCAATAGCCCATCAATACAACTTAACTCGTCTTTCACATTAAAGTACTCTTGAATCTCATTAGGTAAACTTGATTTTACAGGCCATTCGTCTAAAATTTGTAACTTAAGTTGTGCACAGATTGGATCTCTCATTTGTGAGTGAAGTACCTTTGTCACATTTTCATCTGTAGTGTTTATACTAATCAGACTGATTTCATGGACGAAGGCTTCCACTTCTTCGGTCAATTCGCCATCTTCGTCAGCCGGAATAGGACTTCTTGATAGTAGATCTGCTATGGCAAGGTCTTTTCCTGGGGTCCAGGTCATGCGATAATCGTATCTCATCATACGCATTCGGAACCGCTGTAGCCTCGGTGAGAGCTCGTCCAAATTTTGTGTTTTGAAAATTGAGACAAGCGGTTTGTGGTCGGTCTCAATTGTGTACATTTTACCCATCAGGAAACATTTCAAACGGTCACTTGCCCATGTGCACGCAAGCGCTTCTCTCTCAATGTTACTGTAGTTTTCTTCAGCAGGCGTTAGAGTCCGAGATATATATGCCACAGGTTTCTTGTTTTCTCCTTCAACTTGAAGTAAAACCGCTCCAAGACCTTTTTTTGAAGCATCGCAAGAAAGAATCGAGGGTTTTTGCGGATCGTAAACAGTCAAACATGGCTCTGATGATAAAATCTGTTTTACTGTGACAAAAGCGTTTTCTTGAGCTGGTCCCCAAAGGAAATCGTTTTTAGTCTTTAACAAGCTCGTAATTGGCTCCAAAATCTCACTGCGGTTCGGAATAAATTTTGCCAGAAAAGTGATCATGCCCATGAATCTTTGTACTTCATTAGCGTTTCTTGGAGCTGGTAAGTCCACAATCGCTTGTACCTTGCTTGGATCAGGCTTGATTCCGTCCTTAGACAGCACAAACCCCAGAAATGTCACAGTCTTCTTGCAGAACTCCGACTTCTGCTTATTCAAGGTGATTCCATTAGCTTGCACTCTCTCTAGAACGGCCCTAAGACACTCGTCGTGTTCTTCTTTCGTTCTTCCCCATATCAGACAGTCGTCAATGTGCACTAAACAGTTCTTTGCCCCTTCTAAAGCTTTTGACATGCGGCGCTGAAACTCTTCAGGAGCGGACGTAATTCCAAAAGGTAACTTACGGAATTTATACCTCCCAAAAGGGGTGATAAATGTTGTGTAATCTTGTGACTCCTCTGCAAGGTTCAGTTGCCAGAACCCGGAATTCGCATCGATCTTGCTGAAGTACTTGGCTCCCGCGATCTCGGCCAATGAAAGTTCGATCTTTGGGATAGGATAAAACCGACGTTTCACACTGTTGTTGAGTTTGGATAGGTCTACGCAGATCCTAACCCCACCTCCCTTTTTTGCGCAAACTACCATTGGTGCGCACCAATCAGTCGCGTGTTCAACTGGAACAATCACTCCTTTCTCAAGCATATCGTCTAACTGCTCTTTCACCTTGGTTTTTAAAGGTATTGGTACAACCCTGGGGGTGGATATAGCGTAAGGAACTGCATTCTCCTTCATTTCAATCTTGTACTCTCCTTTCATATTTCCCAGCCCTTGAAATAAATTAGGATACTTAGTAGCCCAGTCAATATCATGTGAATCTACAGAAAAAATTCTCCTCACCAGGTTCAGCTCTTCACAGGAACGTCTGCTAAGAAGTGGAACAGTGATCTCCTCAGAAATATACGCAAGATCATAAACTGATACACCCTTATGTTCAAGCTTTAGCCTTAAAGTTCCCAAAATATTGATTCGTTCTTTCTTCTTTGCGCTAAACACAGGGGATTTGCACTTTCCTAGAGGCAGAGTCTTAATAAAATCACCAAGAACTCCTACTGGAATCATGGTTACATCAGCGGCTGTGTCAAGTTTAAATTTTATAAGACCTAAATCTTGGTTTCCACAGCTTGCTTTTACCTCCTGGACCCAGGCTTTGTCACTGCTGTCTATATTCCCTATGAAAATCTCAGGAACCTGTTGATAACCACTGTCTGAATCTTGCTGTTCGATTTCCTTAACAACGTTTTTGTTTTTTCTCATCCACTTTTCGCGGGAGGGACAACATCGAAAAAAATGTCCAATCTCGGAACATTTGTCACATTTGGCTTTCCTAGCAGGGCATTCGGCCAGTGATCCGTGCCAGTTGTAACCACATTTCCTGCACTTTTTTCTCATAGCATCCTCGGTGAATTTCTGTTCACCAGCTCTTTCAGACAGATTTGTTTTACCGACTTGTATTGACGTTTGATTCACCATAAAAACATTAGTATTGGCGAGCACACGTTTTTGGCGTTCTAGCTCCTCGTGTTGGCGCAAGGTATTAATCGCCTTCTCCAGAGTCAATTGAGAGTCCAGCTGGAGTCTATCACTTAGAGCCTCATCTTTCATACCAATAATGAGGACCAGAAGCACCATCTCATCGTTCAGTTCACCCCATGCACACGTTTTTGCAAGACCATGCAAATCTGTTATGAATTTTTCAGATGGATCACTCCCTTGCTTGTGTCTCAGAAATTTTGTTCTCTCATAAATGATATTTCGTCTTGGCACAAAGTATGCATCAAAGGCCCGAAGAGCCTCGTCATAAGTATTCGGTTTTGGTGAAAACGAATCGAAAATATCTTCACTCCTACTACCCATTGTAAACAAAAGTACATCGATTTGCCGAGCGTCGAAAGTGCTATCTAGACCGCACCCCCGTCTGTACCTTTGAAAGCGATTCCTCCAGGAATGCCACTCATTCGGAGTAAAAGAGAAGGTATCTGGAGTTGGTAACGTCAGATTTATCATAGGAGTAGGAGTACACATTACTGCATTATTTTCTCGGTTTGTCTGTCCCAATGCAAAACCTAGTGACTCACCTTCAGTCTTTCTAGAATCCCTTTCTGACATGTAGTTGAATTCACTTTGGGCATCCTCCTCATTGTCCTCATACCTTTGCCTACGAGTATTTCGTTTTTTTCTGCCCTTACTTGACATCATGCGTGGTTTTAGACTTTGTTCGATAAAAAATCCACTAAGCTGCCACCATGTTCTATTTCTTATACAAGAATATTATTCACACATCTTGCTTGAACAAACTCTATTTTCAAACTAAACCAATGTTTACAAAAACATCTGACAACAAACATATTTAAACACATGATAAAAAGAACAGACTTAATACAACAATTACTTTCCTAGCAGCAAACCTAGGTACTCAACTTGTTAAACCTAATGTTATTTAAATAGATTTAATTTAAAATCAATTCAGGCAAATGGGAATTCGCTTTGTCTGCAGGTTTGCTGCAGGGGGTATTTTTTTAACAAACACGAATTTATCAACGCATGTCTGTGCCTTGAGAATGGTCTGTTGAGAAACTATTTACCCTAATTTTTTCAGACATGGAGTCGCTCCATATTTACTATGATGACGCTGGTCAGCCAGTCCCGATGTTGACGAATGTGTCCGACGTAGTTCCAACCCTCAAGACTCCCAGCGTAAGGTTCGGACCGTTACCTTGCGAATGTGCAGACCTGAAATGTGGCTGTTGTGTCAACATGAACATCCAACTGTTCAACTTCACCAGAAGAGGTTAGCATTTAAAGGATAAATGGTTTATTTGGCCCTGACACTTGATTATACCAAGTAATGGACAATGCTGGTCTAGGGGTTAGCGCTGTAGCGGGGGGCCGTTTGGTGAGGAGGTGCGGGGTTAAGGTATGGGATGGAGGAGGGAAATTCGGGTAATCAGGAGGGAATAAACAGGGTAATGCTAATAGGTTAGGAAAAGGTGTGTCTGGACCAAACTTAATTTCTGCGTGCTGAATCTGCTACCAATACAATTAGGAAGATTGCTGGGGACCAGAGGGACGGAGACCTTTTACCCAGATCAGAACACTTGCCTAGCCAGCTTTGATTTGAACTAATGGAACTAACTATTTAAATATAAACCTATCCTTCCACTATGAACTGAACTTGGGTAATTACTTACTAATTATTGATGAGCAAATGAGTGATATGTAATTGAATACTGAATGAGAAATAAGTATGAATTGATTTAAACTATTAAGTTACACTCTGGGAACATGTGGATTAGTATTCATGTTTCGAAAGGTTGGTGGCAGAGTGCCAACAACCGGCTAAGTTGTCAATTCCTACATTTCCATAGTCGGGTGAGCCAGAAGGGCTCCCCGCTAGTTACCTGACTTAGCCAGACATTTTCCCTACTTAATTTCTACATATTAACTAACTATGATAACTTATCCCAAACATCGAAGAGAAGTCCTGGATTTTACGGAGAGGTTTTCTGTGTAGAAGCCGGTTGTCGAAGAAGGAGGACAAGACTAGGAAAGGTGGGGATAGAGCATTGATGCAGTCGCGGCAGGCAACGAGATGAACATGCAGCCCGGCTTCGCGAACTGCACACACTATAAAAAATATAGCGTGCCGCTATGCGTCACAACCACCCCCCTTACGACGAAAGAAAAGAAAACAACAGAACAGTTTTTTTGAAGGTTGGTGAAAGGGTTTGGTTTGGTGTGTTTTTTTTTTTTTTTTGTGGGGAAGTTTGCCGTTCGGTTTGCTTCCAGATGTGAAATCAAAGTCACAGCGCATGTCTTCTGTTTTAAAGACTTTGGTCGGAATCCTATCGATCAACAATAGCTTTTAGGTACGTAATGATGCGACTCAGTGGTTCAGAACCCACCATATGTTGTATATCATCTACTTGAGGAGAGCGAGAACGGTCAAGTGGTTAGAGCGTGGGATTCAGTCCCTGAGGTCCCGAGTTCAAATCCTGCCAAATTGCCAATTGATTTTTTCTAAGTGGTAATCCCACAACCCCTTGGTCTCGCCTGAATTAATGTTGAAAAAATCCCAGCTCGCCGTGTCTAGCGTCCTAGGCCAAAAAAATATCCACTTTAAATAAGTAGGTTTCAACGACATGAACTCATATTGAAGAACTTTGTATATTAAAAGTCATGCAATGATTTTAAATTAACAAGAGTGCTTTAAAATGTCAAAATCCCAAAAATCACCAATGGATTTTTTCTTAGTAAAATAAGCTAACCACAACCCTCAATGAAGTAACGTATAAAACAGTTCTGGGCCAGAGCCTACATCCTAGGATGTGAAGTTGTGACATAAAAAACAATAGGACAATCTTAGGCTTGACTGTAATGAATCATTGTAGCTGGAAACTACCGTAATTATCAATGACAAATTTAAGGCATGGCTACAATAAGACAAAATATCCATCCAGGTTTGCCTACAATGACTATTTTTAAATATCAAAGTCTGATTATGCACATATTTACACTCTGTATTGATTATTACAAAACAATTTTTTGGCTGATCTTTTTTCAGGTTGTACCAATTTCACCTATGATCCGTATGAGTTTTCCATTCGTATGAACATGCTGTGGAATGAGCAATCCATCTTCAACAGAAGTATTTCAGGTACAAATAATTAGTGTTCACGTTACGTACAATATTGGTAATAACTAAAAACTCATAGAAATGATAGGTCTGTTGGTATGTTTAAATAAGCTTGGTTCAATAGGGCAATCTGGCAATAGGGCACTATAAGTCTCGTGTCGCGTCAACTATAGTCGACTATCGCTAGCGAACGTTTTAATAAATAAATAGCCTACAGCTGCTTCATAAAATGATGACTACTTAACTAAGGGACATTCCAAGCTAAATACCGAGTAATGTAATCATTCCAGGCAAGAACCCCCCACCTGCATGTGCCCAGCTACCCCTGCCCGGGCCGTACTTCCCCACCATGGACCAATGTGTACGCCTCTTCAACATCTTCACTCCAGGCCGCAACATCCATATGTGCATGAACCTGGAGACCCGGATAGAGAGAGTGCCAGTGTTAGTGCTGCAGTTTGACTGTATGAAGATGGGACTGGACGGAGTGTCGTTGCTCAAACCCGAGGATGAGGGGGGTGTGATGCCTCAGGTGAGATGTGACAAGTTTAACTTGGCTAATAGCAATAATTAAATATAGACCTACAGCAGTGCTGCGGTTGACATATGTTCTGGCGTCCACCGCTTGGAGTGCCGTGTAGTTACGGCACACACCACTGCAGAGTCTGCTGGTAGCATAAGGTGAACACCGAGCATGCTCTAGCTGCATATCGTGGAATCTTCATTTGAAAGTTTTTATTCTATTCGTCTATGCTAATAGGTATTATCATTGACTATGGATAAAACTGGACATCCCTATGTTAAAGTTGCAACTAGTTTCATAATCCATGTAGTATAATTTAGCAACATAATGCGTTGGTGTGAATTGCTGTTGATAATTTCGATTCACACTCCCTTGAATGGTGAGCTTTTTTTTAAGTGGCTAATTTGGAATTGTGTTTCTATTAGGAGATGGAAGAAGGTGCTGCAGTGGAAGGCAACTCTCCGACAGATGGGAGACCTTCGCTCACAACACAAGAAGCATCCGACGTCTTTGACCCTGTTGATCCCGAGAAGAAAAAATTCAACATAACAATAACTGATGAGAAAAATACTACAACACAAGCAACGCCCATGTCAATAGATATTCCGATAGATATAACAAATTTAACTGGCAGTGTTCCAGAAAATACTATGGTAATTAACAATCAAGTGGAAATGAACAAGTTAGAGAATAATGTAGCTTCAAACAGTTCAAGCCAAGAGAATGAAATGGTTGCAAAGGGAAATTCTACTGTTACCAGAAATACCACACTAAATAAAACGTAGATAGATTTTCATAATTTATAGCCCACCCAATTACTTTTAATTAAGACTTCTCCATAGTCCATCTGGTACAAGATAGTGCTATGGTCAAACTATGTATTTATTTAAAACTTATTTATTTTATACTAGCTGTGTGCCCGTTCTACGCACCGGGATCTTATTGTAGTCAGTTATTGAAACCTTTTTATTAAGAACAGAATTTGGTTTGTATATTTTCAGATATGTTGGCAAAACTATTATACAGGGTGTCCCGGAACTCTCTACCAATATTTTAGGGCATTGTTCCTGGGTAAGAAACATATCTAAATATCATATTTAAATTGTCCGGAAGTCCTTATTTACTCAGATAGCCGCCATTTTGTTTTTTTCACTTATTAATTTTTTTCTGAAGATTGGTTAAACATACGAAGTTGAAACTTTGCACAAACATTTATGACAACTAGACAAAGCTACAAAAAAAATTATGACGATTTTTCAAATTCATAAAACAAAATGGCGGCTGTTTAAAATTTTGTTTCTTAAATTACTCGAAAACTGTTGATGTTACAAAAATTTTACAAGGTTAACTTTTTTAAGGCAATTTTATTACAAATCGATCGACACCTTAATCTTTAAGATCGGACAAGTATTAACTGAGATATGGCAGTTTTAGTGATACGTGACCGCTTTCAGCATGCGCTGCAACTAATATCCGGCGGTCACGTATTTATCGGTGTCAGTTTGAAAAAAAAAAACAACCTCATACAAACAACTTTTTGTTATTTAATAGATTACGTACCTATTCTCTAAACAATGATTGGTAAAGGCTATCTAATAACATTAGAAGAAAATGTGACAAAAATCACACAACGTTGGGTTTTTGGACGTTTGTAATTTTATTTCTTAAGTAGGTAGGCCGTGTATTCTAGGGAAAAGTACCGGGATCAATGATCGTCGTCGAACAGTTGTTATGAATAATTGGGTAGGCGTACGTACCCAAGAGATGGGCTATGGGCCTATTGGCTGTATGGTCCAGCGATTGCATCACACGGTGAGTAGGTACTATTGACTATATATATATATATATAGTCAATGGTAGGAACAGAAAATAACACATTAGAAAAGCGAGTTTAGCATCATCCGTAAACCTCTGTTACAATCACCCACTGCAGTTGTGATTTTTTTACTTTACACTTTACACAACCGCCATTGAAGCGCCGTGTCAATGAGTGGAAACCATATTTCTAAGCCATTTGGCGACGATCATTATTAAATTTAAAGTTTCCCAGCCGTATATAACACTGATTCAAGGTCTTCTTTCTGGTTATCAGAACTCAAGAACAATTTATACACAAAGAATCTCTGGTTTCTGAACTGGATGATGCCTAGTTATTTAATTTCATTTACACGGTTACACTATTACACTTTATTATTGCACTTTCGATTAATTAAATCCGTTATGTAAGAAAAAAGTTTTTAATCACTTGGGATTTACATTCAAAACGTGATTGAAAAAGGTTGCGGTATTTGTAAACAACATTTGTAAACATATCAGTGACAGCTAGGAAAAATAATCTTGATCCGAACAGCTGTTCGTTATTTCATAGATGATTATGCAATAAAAATTGGACGAAAACTTGACATAAATTGCACAAAACTACATTTTTGAACGTTCGTAATATTATTTACAAAGTAGTGAGGCTATATTTTAATGGCTAAAGACAATCTCGCCAATCCAGTGAATACATTAAAATGACTTGGATCTTGATAGGTACTCTCGTTTTCCAGGAGAAGATAGCGTAAAATGCCATCTTTAGTGTTACAGACAAAGGGAAAGACAGACAGACAGAAATTGAGATAAGACTCGTTTCTGCTTATTTAATGTATAAGACGTAAAAATAACCTAAAAATATATAATTCTGAGCAATGTACAGACAAAACTCTAGTTTTATTTATATAGATTTCTTTCTTGTACTTATGTAAGATTAAAACATTTTTACTCAGACAAACATAACAACTACATTATCCTTTGTGTTACTGTGAAGCAGAATTGCTTTCCTTTCCTTGATATAAAATCAAACAATAACCATTGTTTACCTTTGATTGTGAGCGGAGCCAACTTTTTCTGGCACCATTTAAAATTTGTCTATTTAGGCCTAGTTCATTTTTGTACTGTATTGGGTCACCCATTCCTTAGCTTGCTACGTTCCACGCACTTAGGCCTTTGAGGATGAGAAAATACAAGGGAAAAAGAGGATGTCAACCATCAAAACAATGAACTGAAGATGGCAAAAACAATGTCTAGCATTGCTACTGATTCAGACGATAATCGGGTCGGCTGTTTGTAAGGCCATGAGTATTTGTTTTACATTCCAATGATCTAGTGCTGGATTTATGGTACTTGCGGCCCTAGGCCAAACTAAACCATCCTCCCGCAGCGAAACCATGAACATCTCCAGCGATAACAGGGACATAATTATCATTACTAACACTAATGATTGCAAAATTGTGAATGTATCCCAAAATTAGGGGGACATTGTTATTGTCACCCGCAACATGGCAAATTATTAATTTTTTGTTCTAAACAACTTTTCTTATAAAAAGCTGCGGCCCCCCTTTTGTTTGCAGCTTAGAGGTAAATCGAACATTGCAATGATCAAGTACAGTATGTAAAGTTTTAAGTCCACTTATTCTCCTGACAACTGTCCATGTTTAATTAATTTATCACATGTTTCCGATCATTCGATCAATCTGTTAGAAACGTGGTTCTGGATTCAGGAGACTTCAGAACTAACCACTATAAATATATTTGTTAAACAGTGAGTTATGGGAAAGAGACAAAGAGACAAATTGGGAAATCCTCCTCCTTAGTCTCGAATATCATTCATTAACCAACTCCAAACTATAGTGAAACAGGTAAACACAAAACAGATAAACAAGTATTCATTTAATCACAACTAAACAAAACAGTATCAAAAATATTCATGAAAACAACACAACATGATCGGATAATACGAAGAGGAATATATTATATTTGAAATGCACTTGTCTGCAATATAGTAACGATATGGTACCTAACAATAAATTCAAATGCCAACAAAAAATCACTTAGTAAAATTATAGTCTTTAAGTGGTTGTTCACACAGGTTTGTACCACTTGTAGGCTACGAATACACTAACCAAGGCTCCAACCGCCCCAACCAACACACCCCATAGTTTAGCCTGCAACAAGATGAGCAATTCAGTAATGAACAAATAATGAGCTGAATCATTCGAGATATGATTCAGTTTTTAAAAGATCTATCTAATGCCAACAGACAATACCTATGTTTCACAAATAAATATCAGCACCATAGGCCTACTGTGAATTTAATTTATAATAAAAAGTAAGTCTTCAAATTTCTTCCAACAAAATACGTGTATTGTGGGTATTTATTTTTGTATTCTTAGATTTTGAAATCTCTATTGAGATCAATCATTAAGAGTAGAAAATTCAATATGTTCTACGGTTAGTAGTGATTTATCACTCTACAGTAGAACCAATAATGTGCTTATATCTAATTTCCCACACAAACCTAATAAGATACCCATCACTTTGGCGCTACGTGACATGAACATAATTGAGGGGAGCGAGCGAAGCTCTTGTAATACACTTTTGATTTTAACATACTCCTCCTGAACGCCTGAAGCGATCCGCACTGATTGCATAAGGGCCATAACCTTCGATCATCTGGCGATAAAAGTCTGCATTGGATATGTTTTTTGCAATCAAAAAATGTATCACTGGTATTAATGGTTTTAAACTCCAAGTGAAGTGTACACGTCAGCTACAGCGCTGCAAATGGTGTAATTCTGTTCACAAATGATGCCAGTGGGTCAAATGCGAACTACAAAGTTACACAATCATAAAATCAACCCTTACTTAAAAATACTGCCTTCATTTAAGGTTGATGACGAAAAATCTTCTACAAAGCAGCGTTTAATCCATGCCATTTCTTTATCTGACAAATAAACGTTCATGTACTTTTTAACCATCAGATACAATCCATTGTTGTATAAATAGATTTACCACAAGCCGTTCCGATTGCAACACAGGTAGTTTGTTAATTCTAACAATTCAAAAGCCAATCCAACTTGAAATTTGCTTAATTTAATCAAACCTAACCCTTATAAACTCACATCATTGTTGGGAGGTGGTTCATCCTCTTTAGCCTTGTTCGTCCCCAGCATCTTCTTGTACAGGTTCTTCTGCAGATCAATGTCTTTCTTCTGTTTGGCCAACAGCTGATTCAGTTCATTCCTAGTCTGACTATTCTCCGGTTCTATTGTCAGCGCTTTTCTAAGAAGAGCCACAGCTTCTTCTGTCTCCCCCTTTTCTGCCATTATCTGTTAATCAAAATCTTGTTAACACTTTTCACTTAATACATAATAGTTTCTCTCGTTCAGGCACATCAGGACCAAATACTGTACTTATGGGCCCATCAACATGAGCAACGGGGGGACCCAAGTATGATTTATAAGACCCTACGTTAACCAGTTTTTAAAAAAATGTTAAAACTGATGTAAAAACAATATATTTAAAGTACATAGAGCAAATTTAGTTACAAAATTTGTAAAATCAACAACTTTGTATGCATTTATAAAGTTTTTGGGGGAGGACCACTGAATCCTCTTTTAACTGAGGGTTATTCCTTACCCCACAGGCCCCTTATGGAACAGTTAGATGGATGCCCATGACCATCCTTGTCAGGACTAGAAGAATTCCATACTATCAAAAGTTAATAAAAAATAATTGGACATGTTTCAAAACCACACGTTTTGTTGAGAGCAGTGGTACAGTAATATACTAGATAATAAGGAAAAGCAGCAAAAAATCTGTATATCCTGAACAGCCTGAGTGAATGGGACATGAACTTGTAGCGTAGTTTGTGTGGCTATACACATAACAACACAATTGTTCAGCAACGTCTGTGATTCATACACAGGTTGTCGTCAAACCACTATAAGTCTGAACTGAACAAAGTCTATAGTTGATAATGTCCTAGTTGCCTCAAACGTTGGAATTTTTGTTTGAAATACGTGCCTAACATGGCTTTAGTGTAATTTTTGGGGAGCGAGCTGGTCTAGTGGTTAGAGCGTGGACTTCGGTGCCTGACAACGAAAAAACACCTGCAGAAAGTCAATGCAATAGTTAATAAGATGCGTTTCCTTTGCAAAGGCGTTCTTATTTAATTAATTCTTTACATGTAAATATTACTTTTATTATTTTATCATTTGAGAGGTTTTGTTAAGTGTAAGCAGTGTGAGGCATGTTTTACTACTATAAAAAAGCCAAAAAAGTAACTATTTTATAAAAATTAATACTGCTTTTATTTTCATTTTTTATGTTCACTGCACACCGTTGGAGTTAAGGGCAACAGTATTATATTCCCCAGGGGTTATGAGTTAAATACTTTAAAAGGCATTCTTAATAAATGTAAAATGTGTTTTAGATTTCCTCAATTTCTTTAATGTATTGATTTATTTGTTTAAAGTTAAATTTAATTTAAAGTGTAATTTTATAAAATAACCTATATGTAACTATAAATATTAGAATAACTAAATTGTATGCTAAACAATTTAAAAATTGTCAAGAGCAATAAATAAATAAATAAATTTTATGATTTATTTTATTTTAAGGATGAGTTTTTCTATCCTAACTGATATCACAATTTTTCCTAATCGTAAGCATTTTTAATAAGTTAGGTGTAATTAATATACATTTTTATGCTGATGTTTTTTTAATAAAAGATTTTAAATATTCTTTTCTATTATTATTATTTCTGTATTTAAACAGTCATCTAACAATGTTACAAAATCAGGTAAAAATGTCAAACATGCATTTCCCGTTGTGTATGAGAAGGGAAATCCCGTCGCAAAATTTTATGAGAAATAAAAAATCTCATCTCGTCTCGTCTCGAACTAGAAATCCAATATCGTCCATCCCTAAAAATAAATATAACTTACTTTTCCTTTCCTAAAAAGAGCTTTAACATTTTCAGGTTGACATCTAAGGACATTTTCCACGGATTGAAGAGCTGCTTCAAACGCCTTTATCTTCAGTTGAGCCGCAGCCAGATTGTTGTACACTTTGATTCTGTCTTCTAGCAAAGAATGGATTTCTTCTTCAGGTTCCTGAAAAATCATAATTTTACAGTTTATTCTTTGAAATCAGATGCCCAGGCATAGTAGGAAACGAGGAGTTATGGAAGAGAGTCCAAATGGACCTTGCTAAAACTCAGTTAACAGAAAAGGTAGTCTACAGGTGGATAGCATCGACTGAACCCCGCAAGAAAATAGGAAACAAAAACAAGTGGAAATAACCTTATCAGCAATCTGACAAATACTTTCTCCCATTAGCTTGTTAACAACTCTTGCAGGTTTAAGGGGTATGAGTAACTATGATTTTAATGGGAGAAAGCACATAAAATGCAATAGCTTTTGAACTCTAATTTTTACAGCAATTATTGTTTTAATATTTTGTTAAGAGTTAAGAGGACTGTAAGATACTAAATTAAAATTGAAACTAGTCTAAGGTTTTTTTTAGAAATCAGAATTTTCTGTTATTTTATGGTGTTTTAAGGGAAAATCACAAAAGTTGCAATAGCTTTTCACCGTTAGGCAATAACCAACATTTTTACAGCAATGGGGTTTGTACCATTTTTGAAAGAGTTAAAGTAATACAACGTACTAAAAAATTGTTTAGCTGTTTTTTGTCATTTTATGGAAACATAAAAAAAATTAAAATTTCAAAAATGTCTGGGGATAGGCTACCATGGATTAGTGTCGATATACCAAATTGTATCAAAATCAGACCACACCTGTAGCTACAGACACACACACACACACACAAGTACAACACTTTGAAAACTACTTCTAGGACTCAGGGGGGCTCAAAACGGATATTTTCACTAAAAACTCAAATTAGGAAATGTTGATGAAAACAATACTTTCTTTAAATACTAGTCAAAGAAAAATCTGTTGAAAATTACCTGGAGGAAGGTATAGCTGGGGGGAAATAAAGAAAATGGCTCAAAATCGTGTGTCGCGGATATCAATTGTTGCAGTCGTTTGACCCATCGGGATTAAAGGTAATAAGTTTGTCATCTTTAAAAATACTCAACATAGCATAGAAAAGTTAAGAGTATCTATAATATTAAAACAAAACAGTGTTTTTTTATTTCACGATTCTGAATCAACCACTCGACGGATTTTCATGATTTTTGTGTTGAAAGAAAGATAATTTTGAGAACTAGGGAATGTCGAAGCCATAATTTTAGTTTAGAGTCCGAGTTTTTTAGAAATTAAGTTTTAATTTTTAAAAAGTCTAGCAGCCGACGCTAAGATTCTAAACTAGCTTTTGGCATAAAATAATTTGCTTAACATAACAGCTGTAAACATTCAGATTTTGAGTCACAAATTCAGCATTTGGATAAAAATGTAAAGACATACTTAGAGTTGACTTATTTATACTATGTGTAATGCTAATCATTGATACGTTCAATTCTTCTGTAAGAGGATGACAGATTAATTAAATATACATAGTAAAATACTAGGAGATGTTCAAATTATTTCTTAAAGCAATCTTTGTAATCTTCGAATTTGTTTTAGAGCAATATAATTTGTTTTAACTAACAGCTGGTTAAATATAAATTATGGAACTATGAGGTTATTTTATTTACTCTTATTTTGTCATTGATTATAGGAAATAAGTAAGATAAGTAGACCACCTAGATAAGTAACACCATCGATGTATACAAGTCGAAGCTCTGTACACAAGTCTTAAAAAGAGGATATGCTTATTAATTTACTGCTCAACCTTTTTAGGAAAGGGTAGGAAAATCCCTTTTTTACAAGTTTTAATTTATCTTGGTTTGTTTACAATCAATGTTTTTGAATGCTTAAACTTTGTTTGGATTAGGCCCGGAAATATTTATGTCATAAAGGAGATCAAGAATCTTCAGGAATACGATTTTAAATTACCACCACAACCTCAGACGGGTTTTATCCAAAGATATATAGGGGTCTATCCATATCAAGTGATCCAACAGGGTTGCTTGACCATTTTTAAAATAAATAATATTTTTATCCTAGATACATTTATCAATTCTGGGTTCAAAAGTGATTTTAAATTTTTTTTATCTATTTTGTTACTCCTACGGCGGCCATTTTTGTTTTGCGGAACACGCAAATTTTTGCTCATGTAAGGGTTTGCGTTAACTTGCTTAACTCGGTAACCATGAACACTAGAGTGATGAAACAAAAAGCATTTTAATCTGGAAGAAACAGCCTAAATATTATGTTCAGTACATATTTATTGAAATGTGTATCAAAAACAGTTTTAAACCCATCTCAACATTTCATAAGAAAACGGAAAAATTTAAACTTTTGAAGGCGTATTACCATTGGAACGAATAAAATCTCAGACTTGATTTTTTGTGTGTGTGTAGCAACTCAGTAGAATTGTTTGTATTTCAAATATCAACCATGAGACTTAATTCCTTTAAAAATTAACATTTTTCAAAAACTGGAATTTTTTGAAAAATTCAAATTTTGAGTCTCAATATCTTTGTTGGGACAAAGTTAAAAAATCTGAAATTTTTACCAAAAACCCCTCTTATGGTGGTTATACTGCTGTATGAATTTCATCTTTGAGATTTACTTTTAAGCTAAGTTACAGTATCATGAAAATCGCAAAAACCCCATAAGCTCGGCCAACGCGGCTAGTACTGTAGGTAGCTTAAAAATTAATTTATAGGTGTAGGTAATTATTTTATTTAATGTAAACTTACCTAACTTACTTTAAAGTAATGTAGGTATAGCCTTTTCTTGCAAATTTCTTGTCTTATGTGAAATTAAAAAAAACTTTTTATCAGATTATTTTCATTCGGGTTTACACCTTTTTTTCAATAGGCCTAAATATTTTGAACTCATTTATGAATTTATTGAACCACTTTCATTTTAATAAAGAATATTAGAAATTTCACATACAAAAGCTGTTTGAAAGACAAGTTCTTAAAGTATACAACTTTTTTTACTTGTTAGTGTGTTTTGTTCTACTTTGATCATGCTAATTAGGAAGTTTGGATGTTTCTTCATTCAGTTTGGGTTTGTCCTTCCAGTGGTTTTTGTCAGTTAAAAGAGATTTAATTTTCTCAAAACTTTGTTTATAGGCACCCAAGCTTGGTCTTTCTAATTTGTTTTAAAGGCGGTTGGTTGTTGGTTCTGCTGGATCTTTATTTTGATAACTGATGTCAATCACCTCTGCCACCCACCACTGTCATACACAAATGCAATAGAGTCTTTGGTATGAAGTGTAATTTTTACAGCTTTCAGTTGCTAGTGAGGTTACGAAGCACCTAGAACATTACTACTGTCCGGTACAGGAATAAAACAATGGAAGCTTCTTGTTCCAGTAATCTTTAAACAGTTCTCAAATCGGTCCAGGAGTTTGTTGTTGTGGTGTTGAGTGATTTCTTCATCTGTTATAAAAATGAATTATTTTGTTAAGAAAAACTGTGTTTTGTGACTCATTTACGACTTCCTGTAGGTACTGGAAACTGTATCAGTTCCCACAGAATATGAGTCATTTTTTTTTTCAAAATACCACAATAAACACTTTATTGATTTGTGTTATACAGGTTTTGTTTAGTTAAACAGACGAATAATTTGTATTAATCACAGCTGTTCATAGTACACACATGATACACACAACAGTTTTCGTTTTCAGTTTCGATAGATGGAGTGGAGTGAGCGTTCGTTTTCAGAGTAAGTTCGTTTCCAGTTTCGATAACTGGAGTGGAGTGATTGGTACATTAAATCTAAATGGAAAATAAATTTTAAGACCTCAATGTAAATAGAATTAACTAAGTTTTATTTAAGTTAAATGATGAATAAAACTTAAAATTTAGCAGGATTTTATTTATTTTTAGTACCGTAGCGGTACATATAGGCCTAATTTGTACTTTGGGTACAAAGTTTAAGTTAAAAATCTGTTTTGGATTTTTGAAATGTGTACATTAAGATAAGTTTACATTAAATAAAATAATTACCTACACCTATAAATTAATCTTTAAGCTACCTACAGTACTAGCCACGTTGGCCGAGCTTTTGTGATTTTCATGATACTGTAACTTAGCTTAAAAGTAAATCTCAAAGATGAAATTCATACAGCAGTATAACAACCATAAGAGGGGTTTTTGGTAAAAATTTCAGATTTTTAAACTTTGTCCCAACAAAGATATTGAGACTCAAAATTTGAATTTTTCAAAAAATTTCAGTTTTTGAAAAATTATAACTTTTAAAGGAATTAAGTCTCATGGTTGATATTTGAAATACAAACAGTTCTACTGAGTTGCTACACACACAAAAAAAATCAAGTCTGAGATTTTATTCGTTCCAATGGTAATACGCCTTCCGGAAATTTTTCCGTTTTCTTATGAAATGTTGAGATGGGTTTAAAACTGTTTTTGATACACATTTCAATAAATATGTACTGAACATAATATTTAGGCTGTTTTTTTCAGATTAAAATGCTTTTTGTTTCATCACTCTAGTGTTCATGGTTACCGAGTTGTGCAAGTTAACGCAAACCCTAACATGAGCAAAAATTTGCGTGTTCCGCAAAACAAAAATGGCCGCCGTAGAAGTAACAAAAGAGATAAAAAAAAATTAAAATCACTTTTAAACCCAGAATTGATAGAGGTATCTAGGATAAAATTATTATTTATTTTAAAAATGGTCAAGCAACCAATTATTTTATTTCTGGATCACTTGATATGGATTGACCCATAGATGAATGACATAGATTGAGCACAACGTCAATTCCTAGGTCAATCTTTTGTGAAATCTAAAAAGTTGTTTGGCGTGTGTTTAGTTGTGGTTTAGTTTGGAGGCTTTGAATATTTTATGGTTTAAATAAATGAATATGGGGGATTACGGTGTACATTGATTCAATGAGGGTGGTTTAATTATTAAGGATATTAAGGATATTAGAACTGATAACGGAATGGATAATAAACATAGACAATTAATTACGTCACTAGCTCTACTAGCGTGTTTACGTTTTAAATTTCTTCACCATGTGACCAGTTAGTTCTTTTGTTCAAATGAATATTATTTTATTTTTGACTCAGCTGTTTACCAAAACAAACTATATGTTGATGTTTTTACTTTTCTTTGTTTACACTTATTTATTTAGCAATTGATGCAGTGAAATTGATATGTGTGGACGATTCGTTTAATGATGTCAGGACACCAACGTTATAATTATGTGTACTGTGAATTTTATTGGATGTTTTCGTTTTATTTTAGGGAGTTTCTATTCAGACCTACTGGAAGTTGTGTATAGTATGAGTAATTGTATTGTGGTGATATTGATTATGAAAGAGGCGATGGAATTGGAAGGTGATATCGTTGACTAGGCCTATACACTACTTCTCAATTGATAATTACTCTTTCAACTGTAGGCTGCAATAAAATTTTGTCTTTATACGTGTAAGCTAACTGTTCTGAATTATACACAGTTTTAACTGACTACTCCCGTACGTAGGACGGGCTAGCACCTCTTAAAATATAATAACAAAATGTATTGCCTCATTAGGACAGTTAAGAGTATAATTCAAACTAATTGACCAATTACACTAATTGATGTGTGTTAAATTCTAATTATATTTGATTGCCAATTCACACATTTAGAAGCAGCTAATTGCCACTAAGAATAACTACTTAAATTATTTCAGAGGTACACTTTTCAGTAGGTGTCAACATAATCAAACAACTTATGTATAAGTTTATCCAGCGCCAAACAGAATGGTATCAGATTGAAAACGTACTGGATATCAGGAAAACGAATTGATAATTGGGAGGTTTTTACAACATTGCTCAAGCCAGGCCTTAGTTTGTTTGTCAAACTAACCAATATGCAAACAAGATGGATGATTGTAGGCTCAAAGTCTAATTTATGCAAATACTCATGGTGACTTGCACAAACAGACTTCTCTACAGTGAAAACTTCACAGATACAACCTACAATGTGTCAAAAGCTAAAGTCCACTCAAGAATTAACTTTTATAAAAATTACCATAAATATAGAAAAATCTGATTTTTGGTTCTGATATTTTTGCTTCTGAACAAATGAACACAGAAAAAGCTGTGAGGACTTTAAGTGTACTTAAACTTAAGTTTTTATTAATTTTTCGTCATTACTTTCTCCCCCTAGTACATAGTATAAAGAAAATATTGTTTTTGTCAAAATTTTTGAGTTAGAGTTTTGGGTGAATATATCCATTTTGAGTCCCCCGCAACAAAAAAGTGGTTTTTGATTTTGATGAACATTGCTATGTTGGTACTAATCCATCGTTTCTCCAGGCGTATTTTAATTTATTTTGTTATTGTTAATGGTGATTTTTCTCATAAAAAACTATAAAATAATGGATTTCCCCAATAACAGCTTTGACCAATTTTGATTAAAATTTAGTAGTATGTCCTTATAAACCTGGACAAAGTTTCACCACCAATAATTATAATAATTACACACTGTATATTTTACGGTTCAAAATTTACTGCAATTTCTGTAAATTCCACCATAATAATCCATAGTTACTCCTGCCCCTTACCACGGCCACCTTTAACTCCAGGCCACTGTTTAGGGCCAGACGAAGGCCTACTTTATCTCTTGTCGGCCGCGAGCCAACATCGGCTGTTTCGCAATCATATCACGTGTCGATGTCGGCTTCCAGAAAAAAAGGATAGGCCTATTTGAAAAAGAGTTTATGAAATTTAATTTTTTATTATTAGTGTAATAAAATTTTAAGTTAAAGTACTGGTAAGCTTAATGACCTGCATAATAAATTAAACCTAGGGCATGAGGCAGAACCCTACAAAGATGAGAGTGGAAAAGGTTGATTTAAATTTAAAATTATCACCACAAATAAGCCAAAACAATATAATAAATAGAAAATTTATTTTTGTAGGCCTACATTTAAAATAGAATCAATATTTTTATAGCCTAACTTAAGCTTTCCCATTCTTAAAAAATACACGAAATACGCATAAGCTGCCACTAAACACTTCGAAGGCCGCGGCCTGGAGTTTAAAAGTGGTAGTTCCCTCACCCATTAATAATTGTTTTTCTCGTAAAAGTAGTAGGTTGATTGATTTTTAAGTAAAGCTAATGGGAGAAAGTATGAGTCAGTTTCCTGGTACCACTTGTTTTCCTCATTTTGGTAAAGTATTTTGTTATTAATTATTACTTGTTATTTCTTGTCAACAAGTCAATTACATTTTGTGGCGGGATCAGGTTACTTTTGATCAAAATCAACTACAAACAATATAGAATCACAGCTGCTCATTATGAAACAAGTAGAACTATGTTACAATGTAAGATCAACAATTGATAATTTGATGAATGGCTATATCTCTACAGTTGACCTTCTATTGATAACTTATCATTAGTAAAATGATATATTTATAACCTCGATTGTTAAACTGCATTTTATCAACGACCAAGTATCTAAATTTAACTCCCTTTTACTATATAAAATGTCTATACTGTAATATACGTGATTTTTGTTTAAGATCACGAAGGAAAATGTTCATAGTTACACAAGAGATATACACTATAGTTTTAGTAAACCAAATTTCATACCATTAATTATTCTTTGCAGATAAAACACTCTAGTCTAAATAAGTAAAATATAGTGTCATAAGACCAAAACCTTTCTAACGGAGTATATCATAGACATATAATTACCGTTTGGTTTTCAGCTGAAAGACCGTGGTCATCAAGGTATTCCAAAGCTCTTCTATAGCATTGTATGGCCAAAGTGTGATCTTTCCTAGTATACCAGTAGTTCCCCCTTTCTTTCTTTCGGTTTCTGAAAACCAACCATAACATGTCTTGATAATTTTATACCGGTAGCTAAAGGGTTTTAGGTACAAAGATATATTAAGAAGAAGGAAATTTCGGCAATTGTGTAAGCTAGTTGAATTTAAATTCTATAAATTCAGCGCTAAGGAAAATCTTTTTATGACCATGTATTATTTCAAGTAAAATAAATACAAGCCATAACGACTTAAGTTTAAATATTGGCAAAAAATTATTAAGCTTCAGTCCTTCATTTAATTTAGCCTATAATTAAACTAATAAGCTGTAACTAAATTGTTAACTAAAACATTAAAGGTCCTATTACTTACCCAATTTCCTTCCTTTGTTTGAGTGGCAACGTCTCTATGAGAGGTTCGGGTTCCGCACTGACCAAGGTAACCGTGTAATACAGAGTTGCATCGGGGGGAATGTCAGGAGCTCTTCCTTCAGAACCAAAGGCGAACCGAGGCCCAACTTTTACTTCTGCTTCCTCTTCTAAGTCCATCAGCGGTAACGTGAAATCCAGTCCTTGAATAACCTGTAAATTGTTCAAATATTTCTCCATCGGTTCATTATGATAAATTGACAACTGTGAATGTATACCTGTGTTTTAATTTAATATTACCGCAGGGCGAGAGTAGAAAAGAGCGAGATGACAGTGTAGGCCTAGCTGTTTTCATAATCGAGACCATCCATTTTTAAATATGATTTATTGAAAAGAAAATCCAGTTATCAAGTAGGCCTACAGCTGGGTCCAGTTTAACCATCTCAGGATTGAAATGTGAAGCCATCTATTTTTTCTTTAATTTTTGATCTAGGCCTAGATATTTGACATCTTAATTCTTCCGATTCATACCAATTTATGTAGGCCTATAGGCCTACAGGGTGTCCCGGAAGTCTCTAACAAATTTTTCAAGTATTATTCCTGGACCATATACAAGTCAAAATATCATATTCAAAATTACAAAAACTCAAAAGTTACTCGTACAGCCCCCATTTTTTTCACAAAACATTTTTAATTCAAGAACTAGGCCTAATAATAAAAAAGGCTAGTAATAAAAAAAGGAAATTTGGTATATTTATGGCATTATTAGGCCTACCTTAAGAAGAATAGTTATTACCTTAAGAACTAACTAGTGTCCCTGTTGCTCGAATTCGAGCAATTGCTAAGTATTACAGGCGTTATTTTAAAACGAATTTCACCCAAGTCAGTAAATGTTTGTAGCAATTGATAAATTAGCCAAGTTATTTACTGTTTACAATTAATATATGCTCTTCTTCTCACTTTTGATTTCTGACAACAGCTGGAGTTTCATAACAATTTTTGTTACCAATGTTAATCTTATGGAGAAATACGAAACTTTAAGGTGCTCCATTGTCTCACTCGCTCATTATTTCCCTAAAAAGAAAGTTTCCTGCACAACTTCACGTTACGCTCTTTCCAATGACACCAAAAACATGACAATCGGTTCAGTAGTTTCGGAGGAGTAATTGTCACAAAAAAACTGCTTGCGTATTAAATAAGTACGAGAGGTCGTCCAGTGGTCGAAACTCGACCAAAAATATGTAATGTACTCACTTCTCTATTTTCACCCCACACTGTAAATAAAACATGTGATTGGAGTTTCTTCCATTTGTTTTGATTTCCTGTTTATATTTCGTTGTTATTTTGTCACCAGCATGGCAACGCATAAGATCCATGTTAATTTTTTCAAATCTTTAAACTCATTTTTTGTGCTTATCTTTGAGCCTATTTAAATTTATAAAGGGATTCTGCACACCTACAGGAAAATAGCTTTCTAACGGTATGCGTAGATTTTCCCTACGATGCACACGAGCTGAGAAAAAAGGTTTTAAAGAAACATGCTTGCCTATTAATATATAGATAGATAGATTAGCCTATAAAGGAAAAAAAATATTTTTTTGAGTGTTTATTTTCAAAATGGCGGTCGCTTAAAAATTTAAAACATAGCTTAATATCTCAAAAACAACATATGAAAAAAATTTCAACTAACATGGTTTTTAAAGAGAATTCAATTACAAAACGTATAACACCAAAGTACAGTGGTTACTAAGTAATAGCCCCGCCGCAGCAAACCTGCAGACTTAGCGAATTTCCATCTGCCTGATTGGATTTAAACTAAAATGTCTCCTTAAAAATATCACATTTATTCCCTATTTTAACAGAATTAGTTTAATGAGTACTTAGGTTTGCTGCAACAGGGAGGGTAAAAAAGTTTTTTTTAATGTAAAATATTAAAAGGTACTGTTTTTTAGTAAGAAATTAATGTATTTTCCAAATTTGATCAAAATATGTGCAAACAACAACAGTTGACTTATTCTCCATAAGAATAACATGGGAATTTTAAAATTACAATTTTTTGAATTTTCTCCGTAACAATTAGGCGCATAATAACGCTTCAATAGACTAAATTATTTGTTTTTTTAAGCTCTACAAAATGGTTTGAAAATAAATTGTGAAATTTTGTGTTTTTAGGGTCAAAAATGGGAAAACCCTATTTTTACCCCATAAAACCCCCCGTAAACCCCCATTCCCATGGTCCGATCATGCTGGTTTGCGAACTCATTCAAGTTTATCCCGCCTTACACCTTCAAACCAAATTTGATCAAAATCGGACAAAAATTACTCAAGTTATCGTGCGGATGGACACATATATATATATCTCTATATATAGATATATAAAAATTTGAACGAATGGTGTTTTTGGCCTCTGGGGACATCAAAATGAAAAAGTAAATCGGTCCCGGGCTTAGGTCTTACCATGAGACCTACGGTAATAGCTACTTCCCTATAGGGAAATTTGCTAAAACCACTGCTAGTGAGCTCCGTCTAGCTATTTTACTTATGCTACATTAAGTGATTAAAAATGTTAGAAGTTAGGACCTAGGCTAATTAAAATGTGCAGTAAAAGTTGACAGTTGATTGTTTGCATCAATAAACTCAGATGCTCCCTTGCCACATTTATGCAAACAATAACCGTTTAGTGGAAGCTGCTTTAAACTTCAAGTTCAGGACAAGCAAAGTTAAAAAGTGGTAACTATTTTAGTTCTGATAGAACTGGTCAACTTTTAACTGAGCTTTCAAGACACCAATGATGTAAAGTAAGGAAAAAATGGATCTACTCACTTCTCCATCGCCAAGGTTGATTGTAACATTCCCTTCGTCAACAACTTTGTCTTCATATTTTCCAACGTATCTAACAGTACAAACGTCAGATCTTTGAGGTCTGGAATCACTTAATCCTTTTTTGATAACCTAAAAATATGAACATAATCAAAATGTATATAGGCCTAGTCTATATATAACCTTCAGTCTAGACCTTAGGGCTACATTACAATCAAATTAATCATATCACAATAGTTTTTTAGAGATGGGATAGCTATCCATCCAAAAACTAATTAATTAAGCTGGGCACAGCTGGTGAAGTGAGATTAGAAAAACGACAATAGCCTATAGTGTATGGTGCAAAGGCTAATAAATTAGCCTATAGGAAAGTCCATTAGAGAGGAAGCAATGTTGATTAGTGTCTTAGG
This sequence comes from Macrosteles quadrilineatus, assembly GCF_028750875.1. Taxonomy (NCBI): domain Eukaryota; kingdom Metazoa; phylum Arthropoda; class Insecta; order Hemiptera; family Cicadellidae; genus Macrosteles; species Macrosteles quadrilineatus. The sequence continues at coordinate 67,564,537 of NW_026542599.1, forward strand.
CCTATAGCATTATTATGAATGATTGGCACAAATTTGACATTGGACTCCATTGAAAGGCTATTATCGAACCTGACAGTATCAGTTTTCAACTAAGTTAAACTTAGCTTACAGTAGGCTATCCAAAAACTGAACTTTCTACATCGATTATTAACAATTGATAGGCCTACAGTAGCCTACTTAAAAATCCCATGTGCCTGTAATCTAAGTTCTGGAAGCGATAACACAATAAAAAAATAAATTCTCCTAACCTAAAGGAAAACTCTGTTGTGATACCTAAAAGAGGGTTAAGTTCTAGGTGTTCTCAAAAGTAGCCTAAATTAATAAAAGCTAAAAACCCACTAAATATGAATAAGTTAAGCGTTGGCTCAACTTACTATGAATAAGTAATTAACTTAAGCTAACTTGGGCCTAAGTATATTAGGCATCTAAGTTACCTTTTTTAACAGCTGACCACTACCCAATATATCCAACCATTCTTGTTCTCTTTCTTCGTCTTCAGAGGAATTGCCATGAGGTTCATTCTCAATATCTGTCGGAGAGCCACCAAGGCCATTTTGTCTTGCTTCATCTACATGTTCAATATCATTCTTAGATTCTGTAAAAGAACTCATGTCCTTGTTGGAAGGTAAGCTGCTCGAATTAGGCCCATTTTCACTCTTATGAAAAGAGTCAACAGCAGACCCTTCCAGATTCATTATTAGTTAGAGTAGGCTAGGGTCAATTTTTGTAAGCCTTCTATGTAGCCTAGGTAGGGTAGGTAACTTTCCTGGATACAAAATAAGTTAAGTACACTTACTTACTGCGCATAAATTAACATATTAAGGTGCCGTAAGTTAAGGCCTCACATAGGTATAATAACTAAACCAAGTTATCATGCTATGGTATACTCAGCTGTTTCTAAAATGCTTAAACTGCTCCAGTCACCACCCAAAATTAAAGTCCTCTCCTACTAACTTCAGAAATTAAGTTGGACTCCAAAGACAAGTAATTGGCTAGGCCTAGCTACCTACATCACTAATTTGACCTACAATAATTAATTCTCTCAATGATAAGCCACCGCTTTAATTGATTGTTTGTAGTAACCTCAACCCGTTAACCTGTCCTGTAATTAAGTAAAATAAGTCACTACACTAAAAACACACTTGCACCCTTGCACTAGACGAGACGCTAGTCACTTACTAATCACTAATCAATCAGTAAACATTAAAAACTAACAACACACTAAACAGTAAACACAGTACCTACTTAACTTTCACTACTAAATACTTAACTAAAAACTTAACTAACACTATGCAATCCAAGTGTCACTAACTACAAACAAGAGCTAGGCCAGACAGACAGAGCGGACTGCGCGCGATGACGTCACTGCAGTCCCGGCCGCCTCGCCACTATATAGGATTACTCGACTACTGTAGATCACGGCCGTACGACGGCGCTGAAGGGCCACCAACTATAAAAAAATATTTTTCTTAATCTCTGAGAAAAAACTTAGAATTCTGAGTTTAAAGTCAGAATATACACGCATATTCATTATACATATTCATTATACATATTCAATATACATTATTTGACGCTACTACTATTCTTAATGAATGTGTAAATAAAGATTATTTGTCTATTGTCTATTGTCTATTGTCTATAACATGTGGGCGTTCCACTCTGAGATTAAAGTCAGAATTCAACTAGTGGGCGTTCCCCTCTGAGATTAAAGTCAGAATTTAACAAGTGGGCATTCCTCTCTGTGAAAGGAGTTAGAAGTCTGAGATTAAAGTCAGAATTGAATTGTGGGCGTTCTTCCTCTCTGGGAAAAAAGTCAGAATATAACTAGTGGGCATTCAACTCTTAAGTCAGAATTGAACTGTTGGCGTTCCTCTCTTATTGCAACGATATTATCAGCATATCGATGCTATCATCCCTACTATCTTAGACAAAAGAAATAATATAAATATCATTTCTGTTGTCTATTCTACTGTGTTCTTCTACTTGCAACGTTGCCAATTCTACCAGGCCGCGGCCTGGGGCCCATTACATAATAAAGTACAAACTAATATTATTAGTAAATCAGCTGATCGCCCAATGCAAATCTAATGGAAATTACAAGTTACAAGTTGTAACTTGTAACTTGTAGTTTATTATGAAATGGGCCCCTGGAGTTAAAGGAGGCCGTGAGAAGAGTACAGTAGAGTATAGTAGCACGGCCGCATTGGTGGCCGCATTCTTACGTTAATCTCAGAGATGAACGCCCACAATTCAATTCTGACTTTAATCTCAGAATTATAACTCCTTTCACCGAGAGGAACGCCCACTTGTTAAATTCTGACTTTAATCTCAGAGGAGAACGCCCACTAGTTGAATTCTGACTTTAATCTCAGAGTGGAACGCCCACTTGTTATATTCTGACTTTAAACTCAGAATTCTAAGTTTTTTCTCAGAGATTAAGAAAAATATTTTTTTTATAGTTGGTGGCCCTTCAGCGCCGTCGTACGGCCGCCTACATGACACGAATCTAGAAAAATACATACATGCTAAACGCTCAACCCTACGTATTCATGCGCGATGTAAGCTGATATCGATGAGGTACTTCTCGCTATGACACTAATATCTTTGTCTACCGAATAATGATTTCTATGATTTATCAATAATAATAATACCAATAATAAAAAACCAATTAGGCCTGTACTTTTGTCTAAGATTTTTTTTCATTATCAGCAAGTTTGGTTAGGTTATGACAGTTTAATTTATTAAAACATTATCAAATGAAATTTGTGCCATTTCTAGTTTTATTTTATGAACAGAATTTGTTTTCGATTAGTAAACCTTCATTAGATTTGTTCATTATCAGCAAGTTTTGTTGGTTTGGTTAGGTTATGATTTAATTTTATAAAATCCCAAACCTAAATTCATGTAACAGTTGCAGTTCCTCCTTGTTCTTTTCTAGTTGCAGTTCCATAAAAGGGAATAAAGCCTGCTAAGCGGACTAGAAGAAAAAAAGGGAAAAAATTGTATTGTTTATGTTTATAATGTAGGAAGTAGGACGTAGGACTCTTTTAACTGCGCGGTCCGGCGGTCGGTGACTCGGTGGAGGAGGAGGACGGAGGTGAAACGATCGTTAATTTACCTAGGGTAACACTCGACCATATTTAAAAAAAGAAGATCTAAAGAAAAAAGAAATAAGAAAACGATCAAGGAAGGAACGGAAACTAGCGTCTAGATACTCAGAGCAACGAGTCGGCTCACCGAAACAACAGCCGTGGTGGGGAGCTGGGAGGAACGACGACGTCAAACCTTCACCGTGGTTAGCGCTCTTTAGCGGGAACGATGACTTCATCACTTACTTTCAGTTTTACGCTTTACTGAATTCTCTATCATTCTAAAAGAATTAATTGGTTTGGTATCTTCTATGATTTAATTATATTTATGGATTAAAACTTTATTTTCTGAAGGAGGCATGAGCTCATCATGGTCAATATAGGATAGCTGTAATCTGTACCTATGTCCTATGTTATAAAAGGTGATGTGAAACTAAACTTGGCTCTCGGTTGGTAAATCAGTTGGCCTACAGATATCATAGAATTCATTTCAACATTAACCTGTCCTTGGACTTATCTTGGACTTACTACACAATTTGAGCAGTTCCAGATTTCATGAATCTATTTTGATTATCCAATAATCTTAAATCAATTTTTTATTTTGAATCAACAGCTTTTGCATAAACCAGAGAATAAACCTATGAAGGGTTTATCATGAGTTAATAATAACTTCAATTACTAAAAATATGTTAATCGTAAGATAAATCTGAGAATTTAGACGCTAGTATAATTATTCAAAAATAGCCTGCCAATAACTTTATTCTACAGCTATAATATGTTGTTATTTCTATAATTACGATTCCTTATTATAAGATAACATCAACAATCATTCTTCGAACAACTTTAATCTTTTCAGTTTAACGTTTATTCCAACCAATAGCTAAAAATTTATTTGCCATTTTCATTTGGTTTACCACATTCGGATGACTCACTACAGGGCTAGCTACCAAACAGCTGACAGCTTAACTGCTAAGAGCGCTACCCACGGTGAAGGTTTGAATTAAGTAATGACGTCATCGTTCCTCCCCGCTCCCCACCACGACTGTTGCTCCGGTGAGCCGACTCGTTGCTCTGAGTCAGTCCAGTCTGACTATCTAGACGCTAGTTAGTAGGAAAGGAAAACTAATGGAATGAGAATGAAGAAAGGAAACAGAATGTTTTAGGTTACTGTTAGGCCTATTCCCTATTGAAGTTGCTTTTGTCTCTGTCAAGATATTAAGTTAGCTCAGTTTTATAAAAGCAAAAGTCATTGTATAAAAATTAGTAGTCAATCATCTAGGCTATTACAGTCGTCAAGTTAATTGACTGGTAAGACTAAATCAGTAGCCTAGGCCTAAGTTAATCTGTGTGTCCTCAATCTGTTTTTAATTTTAAATGTTATTATCGTAGTTTAAATAGGTGCATAGAGTAGGTCCTCCAACCAATCTTGTTTAGGAAGTAAAAAAAGCATTTTAAGAACAAAAAAAAACCTCTTGATGATTGGCCTACGTAACTTACTTTGGAAAATTAGGTTAGGCTAGAATTACTGTAGTTAAGTTAGGTTACCGGTAGGCCTAGGCCTATCTTAATTTAAGCCAACTAACTCATCTAAAACATTCTATAAGACGTGTTTTACCGGTACTTAACTTAAGCCAACTAGGCTAACTCACCTAAAACGTTCTTACATACATACATACATACATACATACATACATACATACATACATACATACATACATACAGGTTCCTCTTCTCCGTAGTCTTGAAGACCAGGGAATTGTCAAACGTCCTAACTTAAGACGTGTTTAAACTGTTCCTAGACACCATCACAACAACTTTGGATTCTAGTAATCTTGGTAATGGTATCTAGTAATCTGGTTGTGGTGTATAGTAATCTTGATGAGGTGTCTAGTATAGTAAACTGCCATGTAAAAATGTTTTCAAAGCGAGTTTTTCAGGGGTGGTGTTTAGTAATCTAGGCGTGGTGTCTACAGGAAGTGACTCCGACCAAAAAGTCATTTGAGAAAGTTGTAGTGTTGGTGTCTAGGAACAGTTTAAAAATGTCTTGTAGGACCTTTTAGGTGAGTTCTGGAAACTAACCAATAACCATACCGGTAAACGTTTGTTGAAATGTGGTGTTAAAAGTCAAAGATAAATATTTTAGACAAGAGAAGGGGTAACTTAGGCTTTCATAAGCAGGATTCCAAAATACCGAATGAAAATATCAAATTTTTGACATTTTTATTGATCATTTTATTTGATCTAAGTTATCAAGTTTGGTTAGTTAGGTAGGTTAATCTTTGGGTTAATCTAACCTACCTAACCGATTGAAATAATCTATCTTATAAATATAGAATATTATCAATACCGTAGTTTTAAGTTTGATGTATTACGATATTTTCATTCGGTTTTTTGGAGTCCTGCTTATGAAAGTTTACCCAATTTAGACTTGAAATGTTTATTTGCGTTATTGGATCAGCTGAAACGTGTGAATTTAATTAATCAAAACAAACAAATGTTTACTACTCAAATCTGATTAATTTGTTTTTACTACTAAATCAATGGTGACCAACATACTTCATCTGTGCTTTCTCCGATAAACAACTCCGTAGATGAAATCAGTTCACTTTTTAAAGAAGTAAACATGAACAAGTCAATAATAGGCCTAAGTTAAGTACCTACCGCATCCGGATTTTTAGCTTTTAGCCTGGTATAAGTTTATTTATTTACGACATGGCCTTAATTTTGACATAGGCCTACCTACCAACCGTTCTATAGGCTATATTTCAGAATTTCATCTTCAAATATCACCTCTAATATTTTCTTTACCACTGGTTTCAAAAATTTGTTGAGTTGTGTTGATTTTGTTACTGACAGGAAACGGTTTATCAGTTCTTTACCAAGGGACGTAGGATGCTCTGTTGTATGCATATTTGAGTTTTCCTGAGCCATTTGTGTTAGTTACCTCATAAACCCATGCTAAAAAGAACCCTATGTTGAGAAACCTAAGCATTAATTATCCAAGATTGATTGTAGCTCAATTGGGCACATACACTATCAAAGCGAAGTTGGCTGACTCCAGTCAAACTGTCATACTACGCAATAGTCCTTAGTCCTTTCACACTGACTAAGAAGGTATTTCCCTAAAAAATTACCTTTTCCACGATTTTAAATAAGGCCAAATGAACAGACGCTAACAAAGGAAGGATTGCACGTACCAGACCCTGTTTTTTTTAAACATTCAGTTTTTGTGGCTTTGTCAAAGGCTTTTTCAGTGAAAATATGTCTGTTTAAAAATAAAACAGTTCCTAGAACAAAAATCTTTTAAATGGCCATATTATTACTTCTAATAACATAGAGTTCAAGTAGGGTAAGTTAGGTCATGTGAACATGTTTTTACATGTTTACATAAAAACATGCGTTTTTTTAAGCGTTTTTACGTAAAAAACTTAACATTTTTATTTTGAAAAGTTTAATCATCTAAAATGTAGACCTACATTTATTCCTGAAATAAAGACCCATACAATCAACAATGCACTTACTAAACAGAATTAACTGAAGGCCTATAAAGTTTTGTACCTCAATAAGTGGGATTTTAGAAGGATTCAGCGCGAATGCTTTGCACGGGTCGACTAGTTTAATTAATTTGAAAAAGGTAGTCTTATTTTTGTTTAAAGGAGTGTTCAATCCTTTATGTTTGTATATTTGGTAGCTTTCCTGTACGTTTGCTAGTAATAGTTTTGAGTGGGTTTTGTTCAGAATTGTAAAGGAACCGGGAAAGTTATTGTGTGAGGTGGATTTTGTCTTCTAATTTATTTAAAGGTGTTAGGCTACCATTGATTGGGTTGATATGATGACCATGATGATAAATGCATAGGATGTCACAAACATCTTACCTACAAGAACTAGCCTACACATGTGGGAACCAGATGTTCGTCTTAGTGGGAGTGGTTAATATCGTAACATACTGAGTAGAGCTGTAAATACAGACCATGCCCTTATATGTCCTGTAGGTGGACTAATTATAAAACGACATAATGAAATTAGAGATACTTTAGGAAACATTATGGAACAGGCATGGGGGAATTGTGTCAAAGAGCCCCTTATAGCAGAGAATGGAAACCCAAACGGGCCTGCAATTAAAGCTGACTTGGCATAGAGAGGGGTGTGGGAGACACAGAGCGAAGCATTATTTGATCCGTGTCGTAGACACCGATGCTCCCTCATATGTATCCAAAAATCATGACAATGTCATAAAAAATGCAGACGAAGTAAAGAAAAGAAAGTATACCTATGTCAGCTTGTGAGAACCAAAATGCCTCTTTCACTCCTTTGATAACATCAGTTTGCGGAATCCTAGGCAATGATTTTCAAACACTAATAAGAGCATTAGCTGAAAGATTGTCAGAAAAATGGGTTAAGCCTTACAGCCTAGTAGTTAATTGGATAAGAACGAGACTGACTTGCTCAATTTTAAGGGCAACAAGCATGTGTCTGAGAAGATCTAGAAAAAAATGGAGATCTGCTCGAGAATTTGAAGATGGAGCAGGCATCCAACGTATATAGGCTATTGAAAGAATCAAAATTTTTAGTAATATTTGTAATTTAGATTTATTTGTCTTGTAATATTTATAATAAATAGCCTTTATTAATTTTAAAAATGTAAATTTTGCTCATCTTCAAATTTGGAAAGGAGAGATTTTCTAACACTAGCTGAGAACAGGTGTTAACAACAATGGCGATGTTAAAAACAATAACATAAGTAAGTTAAGGTAATACCACGATGCAATAGTGCAAGTCAGGTGGCTGGTTTAAGATTCTTGGTAATTCTAAAACTCCTGCTATAAAGGCTTTACTTACTTTTGTTTTAATCTTGATTTGCCCGCAAAGACCTTTTAGCTGTTTTCTCCTCATCTTATCATGATAAAGCATGCTCAGTAGATTTATCATACTTGAGCAACGTTTACAAAACACTGTAGTTTGGAACCTTTTGTTGGTAACACTTGTTTCTAAAACCAAAGAAAACTAAGTTTACAACAGATAGTTCACTTTTCTTTGATTTTGTTCAAAACAATTTAATCAGAGCGGGAGACGGACTGGTGCCGAGGGCGCGGCTCGTAGTCTCGTGGTGGTGGGTAGGCGCGTGGGGAATTGTTGTAAACCGGGTAGAAGTACAGAACCATTTGTTCCAAAGCAAATGTTTCCCCATGTTTTGAACACCTTTTGATCTTTACCGACTTCTGGTGGGAAACAAAATTTCTGTTGTAAACACTAATTATTTATTTTGAAAACTGAGTTAAACTTTGCCTATTAGACACAGTAAAAAAAACTTAAATTTATGATATAAATAATATGTAACTTAGATTAATAACGCTGTCCATATAAATGATTTTGAATGATTTTACATGATCCTTTTAACACTTTTAATAGCAACACTTCTAATTTTAAATAAATATTTTGTTGCAGGTTGCTTTCTGGGAATGATAACATATATTGGTTTGAAAAGTCATTGAATTTATCAATTATAAGAAACCAGTAAGATAAATTTTCAAAAGGAATTTCTTTTGTCCATCATGTCCAAGAAAACTAAATTAATTCAAGATTATCTGTTTGAATATGATAATGTGATAGTCTAACTTAATACATCAACTAAAACAAATTTTGTGGATATACTGTATAAACAACTTTTGCTGTTAAAAATGTCTTCTAGTGATTCAAAAAGTGAGACAAAACCCAAATACAGAAAAACGCATCCAGAAATGCCTTTAGATATTTGGGTAGAGGAGAGGAAAAACAAAGATAATGTGAAATTTTATAAGTCAAGAATGAGTTTATCTTCCAAGTATCCTCAATTACGAGCTGAAGGTTTTGTCTTATTCTTGCAGACAAAACCACAAGTAGATCTGTTGAAAAAACACGGTGAAAATCTTGTCTGCATCGATAAACAAAGCGGTGGCTATTACGAAGTACTAACTGTTATCATAATTGATAATTTAGGGCATAGTTTCCCTTGTGCGTCTGTTTTCACTGACAGGGTAGACCAAGCGGTAGTGGAGGTCTGTTTTAGTGAGATAAAGTCTGAAATAGGAAACGTGAAGGTTCAAATACTCATGGCTGGCAAGGACCAATTCATTACTGATACATGGAATCAAGTTATCGAGCGACCAGAAAAAACTGTAATTAGCTCATGGGAGATATTCAAAGAATGGAAAACAAAACTGAATGACCTGGTGAAAAATAAAAATAAACAATCAGTTATACTTAAACAGCTGAAATCTCTTCTAAATGAAGAAGAAAAGGAAATATTCAAACAAGAGTCCAATAAGTTGGTGTCCGAACTAATAGTTGATGTAGAAACGGTGCAATTTGCTCTGTACTTATCTGGAGACTATTTTCAAAATATAAATTCTTGGGCACCATGTTTTTGCTTTGAGGAAAATTTTAAATTCGACTATGAAATGGAGATTATGCATGAGACCTTTAAAAATGTTTTGCGAGACAAAACTACAGGGAGACTCGATAGAGCTTTAAACAACATCTTGGAGTTGACGAGGAGTAAAGTGTACGACCGTTTACTGTTAATGAGTGGTGGAAAATCAAAACTGAACGCTTTGGCTCACAAACATGATTACGCTCAGAAACAGAATTTCAGCATAATACAAAAGGAAAGTCACTGGATCGTTGACACCTTGTCTGGAAAGAAAGAAAAGACAAAAATCCGATTCAGAGACAAAGACTGCAAATGTGTACAGAAATGTAATGCCTGCGGAGTTTGTTCTCACGTGTACATGTGTTCTTGTGCCGACTCAAGCGTAAGGTTAAACATGTGTCGACATATTCATGGCCTATGTATGCATCTAACAACAGGTAAAATTGAACTATCCGTGAGCGATAGTGAAGAGTCCGATGTAGAAACTAAATATGTACCGGTAGTAAAGTCTAGAAATATAAAGACTTTAAAAAAAGACAAGAAGATAACACAGCAAGACATATTACATGAAACGAGATTGCAAGAAACAGTAGTAGAAGAAACAGGATTAGAAGAAACAGGATTACAAGAAACAGGATTACAAGAAGATGGACAAGAAGATTACATTTACTGCCAGGTTATTGATGACTCATTATTAGTTTATGAAAACGAGAGTGGAGTCGTCTATACATATCAGCAGGAACAAGTGGGTGAATGTCAAGTAGAAGTGGAAAGTGATGTTCAAGAAACACAGCTAAATACAGAACCAAGTTTGGACTCCATGAAATTGAACGTGGAACACATGTTCATGAGTATGCTCGATAGTGTCTCTAATAAACAACAACTCAAGGAAATTGAAAATGCTTTACATGATGTGAAAGCTAAAATGGAAGGAGTGAAAACTCAAAGAAAAAGCCGTAAAAGGCCATCTGCAAAAGCGATTCCTAGCCATGATTTACAAGAAAGTGTAATAGAGGGCTTAAGAAAAATCAAGAGTCCAAGAAAAATGTTCAACAATTAACCATGTCAAGTAAGCCTTAGCATGTAATCTTCATAAATATAGATACTTAGTGTAGACCTTGTATGAATCCAGACAAAGTTTCAAAACTACAGAATATGCATTTAACTATATATTAAGTCTATGAACTATTAAGGTTATGCAGTAGTTTGTGTTCCTAGTAGTCTCTAAAATTGTCCATCTTTCAATTAAAAACGAACAATTTCTGTTGTTCTTTTTCCTGTATATAATAGCTTATTTCCAGAATAAAGAAAATCGTTCAAATCAAATTGATTTGTGTTCACTAGCTTTTGACCTTGTTCCTTTTGGGGAATTAAAAGTAAAAGGGGATTGAAACTGTTGACACTATTTTTATTTATCATTTTTAGGTAAAAGAAATGTTAGGCTAATCAAAAAATTAAATCACCTCTTTAGGTACCCTATCTAAAATTAATGACCTAAACTGCATTGTGGATAGTGAATGGTTGATGTTTATTAGTATTTTTAGCAACAATTACATTTTATTACAATTTATCCTTTGTCAACCACATCAATTAACATATTTCTGTTTTCTAAGGCATTTTTTGTTTGTTTTCAGATTATTTTGTAGAAATCTCAATCACCAACCAATTTTACTTAATGTGTTTAGTTTATTTTAAGACGTCTTATGCTGGCAATTTATGGAATCGTCTACCACTTTCAAGGATATAAAAAATGGGTAAGTGTAAAATGGTTTGTATATACTAACTGTGTACCCGTTCTATGGACGGGATCATGTTGTCAGTTGAAATCTTCTTATATCATCAGAACAGCATTTTTGGTTTTCTTATTTAGTGTGCATTTTCCCAGATATGCAGGCAAAACTCCGTATACAGCACTGTTTCAGGGTCTGTTTCCTGGTTATCAAAACTCAAGTACAATTTGATACACACACACACAGAATCTCCGATTAGCGACCTCTAGAAATTTCATTCCATTTACAGCTGCATATTACATTATTGCACTTGCGATTAATAAAATCCGTTATGTAAGGCACAACGTTTTTAATCTCACTTGGTTTTGGATTTTCTTACAAAACAAGATCGGAAATGGTTGTAGTATTTTGTAAACAACATTTAATGTAAACATATCAGTGACAGATATAAAAAATAATCCAGTTCGTTACTTTATAGATGTCGTATTCTCCAAGCAGATGAGTATTACATAGATTACGTATGTGGCAAACATAAGAGAAAACTTGACAAAAATCGCACAAAATTGGGTTTTTGAACGTTAGTTATTTTATTTCTAAAGTAGTGAGGTCATATTTTAATTTCTAAAGAAGACTATTTGAATCCCGATCGATGCTCTTGTTTTTTCAGGAGAAGGCCGTGTAAAATGCCTTCTAGGCCGTGACAGACAGACATAAATTGAGATAAGACTTGTTTCGGATTCTTTAATGTATAAAACGTAAAAATAACCAAAAAATATATAATTCTGAGCAATGTACAGACAAAACTCTAATAATTTTATTTATAGATTAATGCAGTAGGTGCTATAACTCAGGAATAATCTGTTAAGATCACAATGTTTCACTGAATAGTATTAAGTATCCCCATCCCTAACCCCTTCAGCTACAGCACAAGGTTACAGTCAACTAGTTTAAAATGCCAATGGTTACTCACTAGAAATAGTTAACATTCCTTTTTCAAAATGCCATTCTACAAAATATTTAAGTCATTGTAGCGTATGCAATATAAACCTTAAGAATAGTCATTTGTATTCAAGGTTATTAAGGTTCCTTGTATTTGTAGTTGTAGCCTTACAGTGTGTTATACATGAAAATACATTAATTTATTAAATCCAAAACGTCAGCCACTATCTTTTCAATTCAACGACGTAGTCATCTCTCAGAGACCAAGTTTCTTAAGTGATTGGTAATTGGGATATCAATTTTTTGCTAAACAGTGACATAACAAAGCTTTATTTTTAGGCTATTATCTGTGAATCGTATTCATTTTTTTGTTTTCATTTTTAGCAGTGACCAAGCAGTTAATAAATCTGATGTAAGAAACAAGACAAAAATCAAGCTTCAAAAATAAAAATCATGGATAAAAGTGAACCAATCAGCTCAAACAATGGTGAACCCAGCTCATCAGACGCTAGCCCATTACCTTGGCCGAGTTTGTGGAAGAATGGCCCTCGAAGAAGTGCATTTCAACCCTACAAGGTTAGCCATAGCGTACATTAACTTGGATCTTATTTCTTCTGCTGCTTGACTCGCTTTAGCTTCAAGATTTGACAGTAAATAATCAAAAATTAACAAATTTTTACCCATGACTAACTATCGGTGGTTTAGTTTAATTGTCTTAAGAAATTTTAATTCCATCCTGAAGACAAGAAAGTACTCAACAATGCAGAGTAAAGAAGAAAACTTTTGTGTGATAGGCTAATAAGCAAAATGAGTGATGGGCTGGTACCGTAAGTATCATTACATACCAATTAAGGATGTTATTTTCCCATCTGCTAAGGTTTAGGTTAAATATCTAACACATAATTGTGTGTTTGTGTAGCCAAGCCCCGCTCAGAGAGAGGTGACTGTGCCCCGCCCAGCCAGTACTACAGTGATGACCAACCTGCAGCGGGGCAACATACAGGCAGAGACTACCCCCGCCATTTCTGATCTTTCCTGGTTCACACTGGCAGGCAGGGGAGACATCACGGAGGAACAGCTCCAAGAAATGGTGGCTCAAGGTGTGTTTGAAAAAAGTGACTATTCCATTATTTTAAACAAGTGGTTTTCAGTGAGAGTTTCTATTCTTTTAGCAGTGCTTTGCTTTAAAATTGGTAAATACAATTATGTTTCAACGTACTGTTGGCACTTGATAATCTGACACTACGTAATTGAGAATAAAATGTTGGTTCCATTTTATATGAGATTTTTTTAAATATGACACGAAAAAGTTCGTCAGTTGCTACTTTTTTTGTCAATTGAAAAACAGTGGATTATGTAGCTGAAGAGTAAAATTGTCAAAATCATATATTTTTTTATATTTTTAGTTGGTGTAGTTTGTTTGTAATTTAATTTTGTTTGAGTTAAGCTTCCAAATCACTGATCATTGAGCGAGTACGACAAGTTTTGCGTAGAAGTCAGAAATTAACAAATTGTACTCACTCAATGTTAACGTCATTGACTGCTGTTGAAGGTCGTCCACTACGAGGGTCTTCGTCAATGCTTTCATGGCCTTCACAAACCGTTTGTGCCTCTCATAAACTTGACTTTTCTTCATCGCCTCTTCTCCACATGCTTGAATTAACAACTCAAGAGTCTCACTTTTATAGTAAAACACAGAACTTAATGTTCGCACGCTGTTCGTGAAGTGCCATTTTTCAATGCAGGTACACAACAGACAGTAACTGACAATGTAGACTTGCAGGTACACAAAAAGCGCTTTACAATGCTAGACTACGGCTCATCAGCTATACCCCCACTACCGAAATGCCCTCCCCAGGAGTCGTACCAACGATCACGCTAAACGTCTACAGAAATTCATTTCGGGAACTTTTCGACTGAAGTAGTAGTACACGTTTCTGTTTTCCAGGCAAGGACTTGAATGCTGTGGATGACGAGGGTCTGAGCGCCCTGATGTGGGCGGCTTACCACGGACAGATCCACACAGTCAGTGCGCTGCTGCGGGTGGACGATGGGCGGCTGGAGGTAGACTGGGCGGGTATGTGGGGTGAGACTGCTCTCATGTTAGCAGCTGGCCAGGGACACCTGGAGATCGTGAGACTGCTAGTGTCTGCTGGGGCAGACGTCAACCATCAGGATCATGTGAGTACGGCTTTGATTGATTGTGGACAATTAATTATTCTCATGTTTGTTGCACCCAGTTTTAGTATTTAAATGTCTGTATTTGATCATTGTTGATTGAAAAATTCTATCGTTTATGGAAATATATTGGAAATATATCGTTTATGGTTTATGAAATATATTGTCCATCAGATTAAAAGGGGGAAATTATTTGTCTTTGAAAATAAAATCCTCAGGAAAATTAATGTGCCAATTTTTACATGTGCCTTCTCCTAGGCAGGACACTTCCTTGATCCAACGTCATGATTGTTTTTTTTTCCTTCTCTTTCATGCTGGATGTTTGTTTCTTCCTACCCTTATGCTGCAAATCTTTTTTTACTGTGCTTTCCTGTACAGTGGAAGCAAAATGGGATTCCACTGAATTATTAAATCTCCCAACACTTGAAGCACCTTGCAGCCATATAGATTTTCACCTGGCTCTACAGAGATTTGCTCCTCAATTCTAAGGCTGTTTCTTACGCGGACAGACCATTCCACCAATATAATAATCAGTGTTTCACTGTGTCACAGAGTGGAGAGACAGCATTGATGTGTGCTACACAAGGAGACCATCCTCATACTGTCAGTGAACTGTTGTCCAGTGGTGCCAACCTGACTGTCATAAACAACAATAGACTGCACAGCCTATGACTTGGTAGTGTGTTGATAATATAATCAGTGTTTCACTGTGTCACAGAGTGGAGAGACAGCATTGATGTGTGCTACACAAGGAGACCATCCTCATACTGTCAGTGAACTGTTGTCCAGTGGTGCCAACCTGACTGTCATAAACAACAATAGACTGCACAGCCTATGACTTGGTAGTGTGTTGATAATATAATCAGTGTTTCACTGTGTCACAGAGTGGAGAGACAGCATTGATGTGTGCTACACAAGGAGACCATCCTCATACTGTCAGTGAACTGTTGTCCAGTGGTGCCAACCTGACTATCATAAACAACAATAGACTGCACAGCCTATGACTTGGTAGTGTGTTGATAATATAATCAGTGTTTCACTGTGTCACAGAGTGGAGAGACAGCATTGATGTGTGCTACACAAGGAGACCATCCTCATACTGTTAGTGAACTGTTGTCCAGTGGTGCCAACCTGACTGTCAAAAACAACAATGACTGTACAGCCTATGACATAGCGATAGACCACCAGTCTCTCAGATGTAAGTTAACATTAGTTCAAATTTACATATGTAAAAACCTAGTTATTTCAAATAATATTTATTCAAATAATAAGAGCTTTAATTTAAAGGCTATTTCTTTATAGACTTTTCACCACACTTTGATGTTTTTGGCTGTATTACATACGTTAATTGGTGGCTGAAAGTTACGTTTTGCTGGCCATGCCAGCTGTCATCGTAATTTGGGGATCGAGCAGGTTTTTACAGGTCGGGGCCGCAAAATCAGCTGTCCGCTTACTTACTTAAAACATGAATGCGTTTTAAATACACAATCAAAATCCATAGCAATGCAATATTAAATTGGATTATTGTCACCGTTGCCTAGCAACTATTTATTTTTATTTTTGCTGATTCCTAAAATTATTTCTTCACATAACCTTAAAGTTGTAGTTGTGTTGACGATCAGTGTGCATTAGTGGTGAATAGTGGTAATAGGGTATAGTGTGGTGAAAAATAGCGTTCGTACCACGGACCAAAATGGTTTTGCAGCTCTCGATCGATTTAAGTTCTCGACTTCGTCTCGAACTTAAAAACTATCTCGAGCCGGCAAAACCTCATTTTCGGCCCTAGGTACGAAATATACTATTACGTACTGTTTTCTCCATGGACCTTAGGAGATAAGATGCAAGACAGATAGTCTGTATCAAATCCCTTCTTACACTTCTAAAAAAACTAATCTGGATGTTCTTTCTACAACTGGAGTATCTCACTAGCTAAAGCCCCCCATACACGGGCAAACATGTTCGTGACGGTATTGGTGGCAAACATGCTTGCCTTACTACCAGTCAAGTTAAGAGCCTATGAAGTGTCACACTTTTATGATGCATAGGATAGGATAACTTGCACATGGTGTAGCATTAACAAAACTCTTTATACATACATTAGATATGTTAAACAGGAGTTGAAACTGTTAAATAATACTACAATGCTCGTCTCAGTAATCTGAATCCTTTTACCCTATCAATATCCAATACATCTAGTGCCTCAAGGCTCAATTCAAGTATGGCTAATGGATGCATTCTGAAGGCATCTCAGACTCCAACTTGAATATCCCCAAAAGATATCCCCACATCCCCATCCTCTCACATGGTATTATCAAAACCAATTGAAATCTTCTTTATCAGATTCTACATACTAAACACCTTTCTCGTACAAACACTCCAAAAAGGGATTACCTACAGAGTAATAAGGACTCGCCAAACCTCGCATGGGCATTGGGTACCCTGCCCAGGACAACTGACACCTCCTACCTCAGTGAACTAGACTGCTACTGAGTGCAAGGCCCTTTAAGGTACGTTTACGCCAGAGCAAACAGGAGTAACGTAAGCGAAATTCACTTTGGTGTGGCCAGCGCCTCGAGCGGCAGCGAATTGTCCCTCTGACAATTTTAAGGGAATATTTTAGTAGAAATCCAGCCAGGTAAATGGGAATTCGCTTAGTCTGCATGTTTGTTGCGGCGGGGATTTTAGTTTTGAGAGCACATAAAAAAATCCAGTTATATTTCTTTTATGGTTCATTTCGCATTTTTTCAATCAAATTTTCTTTTCCAGCCAAAACTGTCTTGGAGAAGTACATGTTGTCACTGCTTACCATCAGCTGACAGTCTCCTGGTAAAGCTACGTCCTTAAACAGCTGATCTTTGATGAATTAGTCAAAAATTTATCCACTCTTAAACCACGCCATCAAGAAAATATCCATACATAATCTAACTAATATAAATTAAAATTATCCATAAGTTTAAAGAAAAAGAATATTTCATACTTTGCTTAAGACGTTTTAAAATAATTGTAACACCTGAAAAATTTAAAAAAAGTTAATCTTTATTAGTTTACCTAGACATAGGCAACAAATTGGTTTTAACTAATTTGTAGCCTGGATCTATTTTTACTAAATTATTTTGTAGTAGAAAATTTAACCTAAATATTTTTGTGTATTGGTACTTAACACTTAGTTTTGATGAATCAGAACGTTGGTGGGCCTTACTATTTTGTAATTCGTTACACTAATCATGGCTCAAAAATCTCAATTTTATATTCTAATTTAACTCTTGGTTTTTATTTCCGAAGTCAGTATGAACTTGTATATTGTGTAAATAAATAGCATTTAGTACTTTTCTCTTCCAATATTGTTATATATTGTACATTAAATTATTTGTAATGAAAGTATCCGTCTCTTATTATTCTTAACCTTTTAAGAAACGTCTCAACCTTTTCAGAAACGTATCAGGTTTGTAAATTAATATTCTTTGAATGAACTTTTTAAATAATACTGTTGTTTGATCAACAGTATGAAGTGTTCAAACTTTTTAAGAAAGTGTAGCAAATGATACACGATGGATGAAAAACAACCAAAAATATACTTAGACTGTTTATTTCATACAACATAAATTTCAACACAGGTAAATATTTATTACAACAATTAAATAGCACCAAATGAAAAAAAAATTAGATTAAGAGTGAAGAAAATGTTTGCTGGCAAAAATTAAAGCTGAAGATTCAAAGCAAAAAGAATATAACCATTGTCATTGCATATCTACGTTTATTTAGTAATAAATGGTTCTTACTTAAAAAAAAAAAATAAATAATCAACCACCCAACATTTAACAATGCACAAACTCACAACAAATTCTTTAGAACTTGTCAAAATTTAACAACAAGCAATAGAGATTGTTTAATTCTCATAATGTTTGAACTCTTTAAAGAAAAATTTTTAGTTGGATGACTTAGGCTATTTTGTGCATTAATGGTAACATTTTTTTTAAATAATTTATTTCCTTTGTATAATATTTCAGTTTTTTACCAGATTTCTCCACTCACATTTTTAATTAAATATAAGTGCACTTCCTGCGCTATCCTTTAACAATAATAAAAATACAATCATGTCTCCCAAACATACTACAAATACACGTAAACGACAGACACGTGAAAAATATGACATGGATAATATCAAAATAATAGATCCAATATAATAAATTAGCTTATAATGTGTTTAGTGTACTTTTTTAATTGCGTAAAACATTAATTAATCACAAAGGTATAATTAAAAAATGAGGTGCCAATAAAAAATGTGGAATGTTATAATCTTTGTTAGAACTTAAAAAACATTATCTTTGTTCTTATAAAAACAGTTAGGCTAATTATAAATTAAGTGCTAAACATAAGAAATGAGATGGGAAAACCCCTAACATGTTTAAAGCACAATCGGGGGGTTTATTATCATTTTGGTTACCTATCGTATACACTTGGCATGAAGCACCAACTTAATTCTTATTAGTAAAAAATATCTGTAAGTTAATATATCTATCTGGTTTTTATAAACTTATCTATTAAAATTAGGCTACATCACAGGATATATTTGGTTTACATAAATATAACCAAGTAAGTAAAATAATGGACCCTCTATATTGACAATTCTAAGATAAAGTTCAAAACACATAGTTGGCAGGCAATATTTTTGTCCCGGTCTATGTAATTTTTTTAAAAGTTTTTAGTAAGGAAACTGTCTACACGCTGATCAAAAATACTATCAAAAGTTTTTGTCCAGAAAAGTAGGGATTCCAACCTTCAATATCTCACTTTATTTGCAGGTTTGGTCAAAGAATCCTTGACTCTCAATAAACGTTTCTAGAATATTAGTTATCACATAAATATCAGTTCACTTGACGAGATCTTTATCTTAGAATTTCTAGGTGAACACGTTCAATGATATTAAAGCCTCCAAAACAATCTGTAAATGCTGTAAATCCTGGATATCCTCAAGCAAGCCTCAATCACAAATTTAAAAATGATAGGTTGAAACCGTTTGCTTATTATTGGTATACTTTGAATGTATTTTTTCCTACACACCGGTAGAGAAAATAAGAAAATTATCATACAATATCCCCAATACAACTTGCTACTATTTTTTTCTCTAGATCTCATGCGTTTGAACATCCAGGATTTCCTCAGCAAAACATTTTACTCCCTTATACATAGAAATACACTTTTAGCAAGGAACTAAAAATTGATACAAAGCACCAGAACACTGGTAATATTACACCCGAAAAGGTTGAGAATATCGACAACTTGCGCAACCGTTCAGAAAAACAATCGTCACTTGTGTCACAGAAAACATACTACTATAACCCAGAATGCCAACGGCATGGTAAAAAGCGTTAAGTACTTTGAGAGAGCTTTGCCTGTCAATTCGTAGGCAGCGCCACTAGCGTTGCTATGCTGAGTGCATGGCAACGCTAGTGGCGCTGCCTACGAATTGACAGGCAAAGCTCTCTCAAAGTACTTAACGCTTTTTACCATGCCGTTGGCATTCTGGGTTATAGTAGTATGTTTTCTGTGCTTGTGTCTACCAGATGATTATTTTACTTCGCAGACGACGCTTGCCTTCTCTGCCAAGCGAGCTGCATGGACCATATACTGAGTGGCCGCATGTAGCCGACTGAACGGTAAGTGTTGCCGTGGTGCAACGCTTCCGGAGTTTCAAATCCGAGACCGATTCTGTTGTAGACCGTCTCGTAGATACCACTGGCCGTGTTAAAACCTTCCTCCACCATACCCTGTAATGTTTACATTAGGTTAAGTTGTTTATCAGATTCTTCCTTAAGGTTGGTTATCTTTAAAGTTTAGTGTAATGGCATAAATTTTACCCAAACAAAACACTGAAATTGCACACAACATTGAAACTCTTGCCTTCTGCACATTTTTATGTATTTCTTCTTCCCTTGGATTATGGATTTATTTGGAAATAATATATTCATTCCGTATAAATGTCTTGAAAATGCAAATATCTGTGCTCCGAAAAAAAATTTAGTACTAGGAAAATTAGGAACTAAGAGGATTATTAAAAAAGTAGATAGTTAAAATTTGGTTATATACCCTTAGTCGTCATCAAGCCACTATCTGTTACTAAAAGAGTAGTTGAACTATATTACTGCCCCATTTTTAATCAATGAGATTGACCCATTGATTGATTTTGAGACTCCTACCACATTTCAGAATAAGGCAATAATTCTAAAAATCTAGTTATCTATTAGATACTTGGTTAACGATGACAACAGGTAGGTAACCTATATTTTAGCCACTGTATCAATCCTAAGAGTTGCACAAAGTACAGACGACTTGGATGAGCAGTGCAAATATGAGGGAGGATTCAGTATAGAAAGGAATAAAAGCAGAAAACCTATTTAATGACCATCCAAGAGTAAATAATTACCTCAAATATCATAAGTGATGCCAGTCCGTATGTAACGCCCGTCCAGACCTCTTCACTTTGGATTGCGAAATCGTCAATCATCCCTTCTGGTAGCATTCCATTGACAGCTCCCATCTTGCCCCCACAGAAACTCTGCACGTTCAACTTGTAGATCGTGTCTAAGGCACTTCTAACGTTGGCTCGAGGGAACACCTAGTATGTAGCAAAGACGAGGGGAATTATTAATTGATTTATCAATCCTGTGATGTGGTTGATGTTGGCACACTACATTGTTTGCACATTCATAATTTCCGGAGCATAAGGGAAACTATTGTTGCACTGACTGTACAACTAAACGATTGTACTTTAGGACACAGTGGTTCTTTGTCATTATAGAACAAGGTATTTAATTGTATAACATTGTATGACATTGTATGTATAACATTGTGTCGCTTAGAGACCAAGCATCACTCCCCAATATCTTACATATTAATACTTGATCTATTTCCAACCAAGATCATACCCAAACATTACACTTGATGCACTTATGAGCAAAACTGCCAACTAATAAAAGAAAAACTAAATCAATCTAGAGTAACGCTAGTTCAAGACCATTATCCAAAACTAAGCCATCAGCAAGCAGTTCCTGTGCACTGACAAACTTCCAGATACTAAACCAATTTTTAAAGAGAAGAGTGTTTTTGCAAAGGTTATTCCCTTAAAGTAGGCCTATGAATGGACAGATAATTGTGGAATTAATTTGTATGGTAAACATCTCCCTGTTGAATGGATTAAAATATACTGATAATTTGCAGTTGAGATGCTTTTTTGTGGGGGGGGGGGGGGGGGTTAAAATGTGAGAGGCTCACCCCTCAGTAGTGCCGGACTACCAGCTAAAAAACCCCTCTTCTCTTAGGACACTAGCCTTAAACTGTTTCGCACATTACTTTGTGATGCAAAAAAATCTTTTACAGTAGTCTCCCGATTATCCACGATTATTGGTGAGTGATCAGGTACAACAAAATCGTGGAAAATGCAAAACCTAACCTAAAATGTACATTTAACATGCACAATATTTGTTTGTGATTGTGGTTAATCCACTCGTGGATAATCTGGAGTATACTGTATTTGCATTTTGCGAATTTGATGCAATTACCTCGTCAGTGACTGAGCATGCGTGTAAATACCACAAGCCACACAGCTGATCTGCCATGACGGAGACGGAATGAGGCAGCTGGGAACTGTCAAAGTTGTAATACTGGCCTGCAGAAACAAGACACATTAGTACATGAACTCGTCTGGAACAGCGATGGTCATCTCTTGATCGCTCCACTGGGACAAGACTTATAAAAATGGAAAGGGAGCGTAGAATGAAGTAGATGACATGTGATGCTTTGTTACAGTCTAGCAGCTATTTTTTGGCTGGGAATTAACTAAAAACTGAAAAAGGACAGTTAGCGTCTATTTCGCAACATCAAAAATCTACTAACTTTTCTCAGTACAGATGACTTCCTGATTGCTAGGGGCAAACACTGTAAAAACATAACTGTCATTTTCATGTTTTCAACACTTTTAGCTATATAAGAATAATTCATAGATTCAAGTATAATTTTCTAATGTTCCTGTAGACATCCATATATAAAGCCCAAAGTACCCATGAACTTTTGAGAAAACTACAAGTCACACACCCATAAACCATATACTTAAAATATTTGTGATGACGAGAAACCCCCTGATAAATTGCCCTATAAGGTCATAATTGCTTTCCAAAGGGAACTTTCCATGTACCTAATGTTAAAAATATATAAGCTGTACTTATTTGTATTTTACTCTTTCAATTTATTACCTTATTAAAATCAGGTGTGATTATTTGTTTGTATCACTGTAATCTGTTTTGTTTATTTCAGCTTAACTTAACCAATTAATAGTGTAAGGATGGATATAAAGTAATAAAATGCAAAATCAGGGGTGTACAAATCCACCCATCCCATCAATTGTTACAGACGGGTGAACTCCTAGTGATTGCACACCATACCTGACTGGGACGAGATTTAAAATTGAGATCTCCAGTGATGTCTTCTGAACTGTGACACTGCTGTAGACCAGTGGCGTAAATAGAACATGGCTTTGGGGGGGGATGGATGAGCACCAAGCTTGCACTCATCGTGTGTACCGGGGGGTCTGGGGGGTATGGAATACCCCCCAGCAAAGTGGGGGGCACGGGGGTCCTCCCCCGGAAAATTTTGAAAAATTAAAACTCCAAACTCGCCTTTTTAAGCATTCCAGAGGTGAAATCATGTTCAAAATTACTCCAAAAATCAACCCAATTGAGGCTGTCTCTTCTGAGGTTCATATGAACTTACCAAAGACAGTTGAACAGAATTAACATGCTCATTTGCATGTACAGGAGGAGAACAGAACAGTCATCTAATTTCCTGGTTTTAAACATGTCCAATATTAAAAACTGGTCCTTTCTTTTGACCAACATATTGTTCAGCAAGATTAAAACAAATACACATAGGCTAATTAATTGATTAACAATTTTAAAATATACACTCTTGAATTCAAAACTTGAAATACACTTTGAAATTTTCCCCCATTTTTCGGCGAGTACAGTTTGCCATTTAGCTGTCGGTAAAATGGCACCCGGCGACCTGTACCATTGACTTAAGATACTCGCCATTCGACCGCAAAAATTAACTTTTTTATTATTGATTTTTAAATTAATTTGGTTAAATGTTTTGTGCTCAGTTTCAGTGCCTGAGGTCTGAGGTAAAAACCAGTCTAGTTAAACTGAGGGTGATGAACTTATTGACGACAGTTGAGGTTGGACCGAATTAAGAGGTTCAGGAGGGGAACAGTCGTCCAATTTTCTGGTTTTGAATAGGTCCGTTATTAGACACTGGCCCTTTTTTTTGGCCGACATATTGTGGTTTAAACAAATACAGATAGGCTAATTGATTCACTTCACTTAAACATCTTAATACACAGAACCAGAACTAATGCACAATCGCTAAAAATACTGAAAAATCGACTACTAAATAACAGCTCAATAACACACTGATTAGTGGAACGGAGTTAACGGACTACGACTACGGAGTCGTGGCCCGTGGGTGTCAGGGTGGGGTGGGGTGAGTTATTTTTAGAAACACGTGCCCCTCCTCCTCCTCAACCCTCCCCCACCCGTCAACAGCGCACTGCGCGTCTACGCCATCGGTACGGCGCGGTGGTGGGGGTGTTACGATCGGGAAGTGTTTATGTGTGAGTCCAACGGCATAGGCAATCCAGGACTAACTAGAACGCAAGCGCACAACTTGTAGCTATTGCTACTTCCTTTCCTTTTGTTAATTTAAATTTAAAATTGTTAAGTTTTAGTTAATAATTTTCTTAGCATATACACGCTTAACGGTAATTTGTTGAAACAGCAGTACATTATTCAAAAACATTTAAATGATATTTATTTTTAGTTTGTATTTTTTTTATTTTTTATTAGTCTTTGGGGGGTGATTGATCACCCTGATCACCCCCCTTATTTACGCCACTGCTGTAGACGACTTGACTATTGATAAGACCTAACAATCAACTGCAAAGATAATATCGCTAAACCTGTCGCCCAAGCAGAGTAGGTTAAACTTTACTCCCGAGTTGAAGCTTATGCTAAGGCATTTTCAAATGTTTTTGTTGAGGTATACTCCCAAAAATGTTTGATTAGCGATTTCATACTAGCAAAAGTCATAGAGTAGCTTAACTTTGGCATTTTTTGGCTACCGTTTAAGCAACACAGGAAAGATACTCACCATTCCACAACTTCTTGTGGAAAGATTCATTTGCTTTTGTGAGAAGTGTTGAGTATTTCTCAGCCACGTCTGGACAGTCGAGAACCTCCGCCATCTTTGAGACACAATACAGACTGGCCAACCACAGCCCTCCGCAGTAGGCACTGGAAAAACATACAATTAGTTGTTATGCGCCTAATAATTATGGAGAAAATTACAATATATTGTAAATTTAAAATTCCCATGTTATTCAAATGGAGAATAAGTAAACTGTTTTAGTTTGCTTGTTTATGAACATATTTTGATCAAATCTAGATAATGCATTTATTTCATACATTATACTATTAACATTTGACAAAAAAAACATTTTTACCCTCCCTGTTGCAGCAAACCTAAGTACGTTACTTGTTAAACTAAAGCTATTTAAATAGGGAATTAAAGTGATATTTTAAAGAAGATATTATAGTGTAAATTCAATCAGGCAAATGGAAATTTGCTTAGTCAGCAGGTTTGCTGCGGCGGGGGTATTTATCATTTAAATACCTTACAGATATACAAACAGGTAACAAGAGAATTCAAGCTGAAACTAGAAAACAGATTCCAAGCTTTACAAAACCTCCAAGTAGAAGAGGATGTAAATAAAAACTGGAGTGTGTTTAAGGAAAGCATAATAAAAACAGCGAAAGAAGTGTGTGGGAAAAAGAAAAGAACCAACAAAAAACCCTGGTTTGATGAGGAATGTGAAACAAAGGTAATAGAGCGAAAGGAGAAGAAAAGGGCATGGTTGTGCAGCCAGTCCACAGAAGATAAACAACAGTACAATGAAATAAGTAGAGAAACAAACAGAATATTGAGACAGAAGAAAAGAAGGTACATAAATAGTCTGATTGAAAAAGCAGAAGAAGAGAGCACAGCAAATAATGCAAGAGATTTTTACAAAAAAGTAAGGTTTTTCAAAAAAGGTTACACTCCAAACCCTTATGGAGTGAAAAACAAAGAAGGCATTGTTGTTACAGAAACCCAACAGGTTTTAGAAAGATGGAGAGAATATTTCTGCGACTTACTAAATGTAGATGGTGTGGACTTTGCACCAGAAGAAGATAACGATGACGTATACCATCACGTTCAACCAAAGGTTGAGGCACCAACCAGAGAAGAAGTCGAAGCAGCAGTCAAAGCTCTGAAGAGCAATAAAGCCCCGGGCAGAGATGGGATAGCAGCAGAAATACTGAAGAAGGGAGGGGGAGTAGTAATAGGAAAGCTTTGGGAACTGATTAAAATAATCTGGGAGAGAGAAGAAATTCCAGAAGAATGGAGGGAAGCAATAGTAGTCCCCATTCACAAGAAAGGAGAGAAAGAAGAATGTAGTAATTTTAGAGGCATATCACTCCTTAGCATACCGTACAAAGTTTTATCAAAGATAGTATTAAATCGGATCGAAGAATATACAAATGAACTAATCCTAGATCATCAGGCTGGTTTCATGAAAGGCAGGTCCACAATGAATCAAATATTTATCCTTAAAGAAGTCATATCGAAGTACTGGGAGTATAATAGGGAGTTTTTTGCAATATTTATTGATTTCCAAAAAGCGTATGATAGCATAAATAGAGAGAAACTGTGGAAAAAGATGGACAAATTTGGAATCCCAACCAAACTTATAAACCTTGCTAGAACAACTGTAGCAAATTCCACATGTTCAGTAAAAGTAAATGGGAGAGTCTCGGAGCCCTTTACAGTAAATGCAGGGGTAAGGCAAGGGGATGGGCTCTCCCCAATCCTCTTCAACTTAGCAATAGAAGAAGCTCTACAAGAAGTGACAACAATAGATAAGGGAATTTCAATTGGCTCCAGAATTAACATATTAGCGTTTGCAGACGATGTCGTCATTTTTGCAGAAACTTTAGAGGACCTACGCCAACTAACAAAAATATTTATGGACAAAACAGGACAATTAGGATTAAAAGTAAATGATGGGAAAACCAAATATATGCAATTTTCAAGAAATCAAGGTATAGCCCAAGACCCACTGCAGGTAGATGACCATACATTTGAAAAAGTAGAACATTTTAAGTACTTAGGGGTTATCTTATCCAGGGAAAACAAAGAAGAAATAGAAATTCAAAATAGACTAAATCTGGCAAACAGATGTTTCTACGCTTGCAACAGACTGATGTCCTCTAAGTTACTGTCTAAAAACACCAAAGTTATAATTTATAAGACAATAATCAGCCCAGTATTATTATACGGAGCTGAAACATGGAAACCAAATAAAAAAGAAGAAAAGAAGTTAATCACATTCGAAAATAAGATTTTAAGAAAAATTTATGGACCAATTTATGAAGGTGGTGAATGGAGGAAGAGACACAACAGAGAACTGAGAGAACTCTACAGAGATCCAGATGTGGTGTGTGAATTTAAGTGTAGAAGAAGAAGAGTTAGATGGGCTGGACATGTTTTACGAAGAGAGGAGCAAAATAAGTTAAAATTAGTTTTACTAAGAAATCCCGAAGGAAGACGACCGAGAGGAAGGCCAAAACAAAAATGGTGGAGCCAAGTAAAGAAAGACATGGAGCAACTAGGAGCAACTGAGGAGGATGCAGAGGATAGAGCAAGATGGAGAGGCTTTGTTGGTGCGGCCAAATATCTTCTTAGATATGCATGGCCCTGGGAGTAAGAGTAAGAGTAAGACAGATATATATTTACTCCAGTTTGTGGCAGCACTGAAATTGCTCTACTTTGAGCAGATGGTCTCCGATGGCGTGTCCTAAGGCTTTCTGTGTCTTTCTGTGATTGCTGGTGCAAGTATTCGAGAGTAAGTAAATTTTTTTTTTTTTTGCATGACTTTACTAAACCAATTTTTATTGTGAGGGCTGGGAATAGCATGTCTTTGGCTCTGGTGTAGGTCAGACTCTGCACTATCAGAGCATTTTGCCAGTTTTGATATGCATCCTGGATGTAGAAGGCACTGATCAAAAGAGCTCCTAAATGCATCAACAAACTTACCATTACATGCATTTTTGGCACCCTTTCAAAAATGGCATTGCGCATACAGAGTAAACTGATATTACGGATTTTGTCGATATAAGATTTGTGTCGTTCAGGTATTTTCATCATCATATGTCTTCCTATATGTCATATGTGGTCCTGAGTAGCTTTGATTTCCTCCACTGCAGCAGTCACAATTCCTAGTTTCTCTGGTAGTTGGGAAGACACATAACTAACTTTTCTATCTATACTATCCATCCGATTGTTCATAATGTCCTCAAATCGAATAAACTGATCTTGCCAATCAAGAAGTGTAACTGATGTCTAAATGGGTAGATGTTGGTATTTTTCTTCTTTGCTCGTTACATCATTTTGAACAACCATCTTTTACTTTCTTGACCAAAAATTAAGTTAAATTCAGGAAACCGTCAGTAAATCTGCAGTAATGCTCTTTATTTACCACTGAATTTTAAACATTACACAATACTGCAGGGTCACCAGGTCACTGGACCTTGCATGCTATTTAGGTGGCATCATGACCTCACATGCTACTAAATAATTCAACTCAATAATGAAATGGACATGTGCCTATCTACAGCAGCTATGACCTAATTTGCCTTTTACTGCAAATTGAAAATTTCTTTTGAATGAGTAGAAGACCCCCAAATAAGCAACCCATAGCTTAAATGGCTATGAAAATGTCCATAGTATGTCTGTGTGAGAGAAGGCGTTTTAGCCGCATAAACGTTTTAGTGCAAATGTACTCAAACTGAGTTTATTAAAAAAATACAACATTATCATTGATCATGCCTGTTTAAAGTGGAATCAAAAGTCAATCCTAAATATTTTTGGATTTTTCTCTCCCATTGGCAACACTATAAATAAAAAGAATAAGAATCTTTATTACCCTTTTACACATTTTACAGTGCAATAGGGCTCGTCATTTGCTACATAATATCAAAATGTAATTAAAAATTTCACAGATATAATGTAGGCTAGATCACGTAGGTTAAACAAAACATTATTTGTATTATAATTATTTAGTACAAGATTGTTTAAAACCAGCTTGACCAGTTTTTTAGATAATACCTATAGTCTACAAAAGTTGTTCATAATCTGCATGTCTAGTAATGATCGTTGTGTCGTCGGCATATAGAACAATATTTGCAGGGATATTAACACTTAAGTCATTAACTACTGCCAAAAACAACAGAGGCCCAAGCACAGATCCTTGAGGGACTCGACAAAATACAGGCTTAAAAGAGGATACATCTTCTCCCAAAACTATGTAATGTGTTCTATTTAATTAATAAAATCTAAATAAATCAAACACTTTTCCTTTATTGTTAAAATGTTAAAATTTTCATACCAAAATTTTATGGGATACTCGAACGAATGCTATACTAAGATCACAGAATGTAATTGCAGAAAAATCCTTATTTTCACGACAGTCAAGAATCTTATCAACCTAGGAAGTGAAACTGAAAATGAAAGAAATTGTATCATGGTGAAAAGTGTTGCAGGGATTGCGGGTGAAGACCATGGTATTACTGAGACCACAAGTTATGGCAACGAGTGTTGCCTTGATTGCAGAAAACAATCTGAGTATCGCTGCGACATCAAAAACTGTACTATTTTACTAAGAATTAAGTGGATGCACTGTTTTATGTCATAACTCAAACTCAACTAAGTTTATTTACCTTTTTACAAACATGGAATAACAAATAAACATATGATTATAATTAATATAAATTAACATGTGGTATTAAATAAACTGTTCTCACAACAAAAACTTCCTCTTTGACCTAGCTTCATGCATGAGCATCTAGACTGCCAGTGCAACTCCTAGGATCGTGGATCAGATCGAAAAACCCCCTCACCACGGCTCCGTGCCGATGGCGTGACGTCAACCATTACTGCAACGATACGGAGTTGAGTAATGAGCCTTGGTGGTGCAGTGGAAAGCGTGCCGGGCTGATAATCTGAAGGTTCCGGGTTCGAATCGCGATGGTAGCACTAACTTTTTGTCAACAAATTTTTTCATATCAGCAAGTTTGGTTGGTTTGGTTAGGTTATGACAGTTTAATTTTATAATTAAAAAATTATAAAATTGAATTTGAGACATTTATAATTTTATTTTTAGAACAGAGCTATTTTTTCGATTAGTAAACCTTCATTCGAGTTATCATTATCAGCAAGTTTGGTTAGGTTATGACAGTTTAATTATATTTAATTTAAATTTAACCTACAAATCATACGTTTTGACAGCGACAGTGATACAGATAAAAATTTTCCGCGAACAGTTAGATAAGCTATGCTGATGCGCCGGTATGATTCGGAAGCGAACGACATGGTGCGGTGGTGTCTCAGCGCCTCTGATCCACGATCCTCGGAGTTGTACTGGCAGTCTAGACGCTAGTAGCTTCATGCAAGCTGGAAAACATATTTTTGTGAGCTGGATGTGACCCACAGGTCTGTATACCCTGCTGTAGAGCAATGGGCAACAAATTAGGATCTTCAGCCACCTATCAAAAATAAAATGACCGGATTGATATAGCCCAACCTGAAAGTCTTTAACGTAATCTTTTTTGTTTTGGTGAAAATCTGCTTGTGCTGAGCCTTTACTGTAACGAGTGTGATCAAAAACGTTCCTACCAAATTTGTCCGACATTTTCATAGACCTACCACAGTGAGCGGACATTCGCTGTCGAGAAGCATACTGCAAACGAGGGTCCTGTGCCTTTTGTTCTGTATAGGCTGCATGGATTTTGCTTTCATTATGATGACAATGTACCAGCTTGGGAATTACTTTTATAAACTGTGTCAAACTTTATTTGCAATAAAACTTTGTCTATTGTCTACTCACAGCTTCCATCCTCCTCACTAATCACAATTATTCGTAAAGCAATAATTTAAAGAAAAATGTTGACTAGGGAAGATAGTTGGTTCTTATACGGTTGATTTTTTATACCTAAGATAAGGGGAAATATGTATGGACAAGTGGAGTAAATATGAAAGGTCAAAATAATTTATTTAGTCAACTACTGCAGTATTAGGCACTAAAGGCTGTACAAGCTGATATGAATTTACATTTCTGACCAAAACCTTTTTCTTTTGACTACTCTATCACAGCAATTAACTAATATGAGTAAGAAGATTAGTAACAAGACCAGGGGTTGGATCGTTCCCTTAAAAAAAACTTTGAAAAATGCCATTGGTGTAAATAACACACAGTGAAAAGAGAGAACCATATAAATTTAAAATCAATGCCACTGGGATCACCCCTTCACAGTCTCCAAAAGAATTTCCTTTCCAAATCACCTTGGTGTAAATAGAATGTCTTATTATGTAGAGTTTAGCTTGTTTTTGTTAAAAAAATGTCTTCACATTTTAATAATAATCATTGACAGTTACATGATTCTAAAGAAAAAAATCAGTGGATAAACTTATAAGGCTACGTAGGGCAATTCAATAAGTAAGAAAATTATAAAATGCTGGTCAGTATGTGATATATTTTTTCATGTATAAGGTTTTTTTTACTAAATGTTTTGCTGACTTTACATACATATATAATATTGACAATATCGGCTATATCTCAGTAAAATATATTTCAAACATCAATAATTCGGTTTTTTTTTATCGCTCATGTAGTATGTTTCTGACTGTGCACCAAAGACCAAGGGTGAGCCAGTAGGCCATCTGCCACACCAGATCCATGCTGAACCCGTTGAACACACCCAAAATACCCAAACTGTAAGCTACAAACTCTGCCGGGCCAGTAAGCTTGTAGCGTATAACTGATACAATGTCATTTTTTAGATAAGAAGCTTGGTAGGTTGTAGTTTGTTGACCAATTGGATTTTCATAACTTAGTTCTCTCTCGAATTCAATAGACACACAATCTGTAGGACAATCACACTTACATCTTCTGTCTTTATACAAATGCCAGTAGAAAAACTGGCTTTTCTCTATACAACTTTTAGACACATGGTTGCTACAAATATTAAATGAGCCGTTGAAAATCGCAACATGGTATGGTACACAACCACATTCTGATAGCGAACAGTTTATTTGGCATTCAAAAATACAGTTGTTGTAAGTATAAAAGGTGAAAAGAGACAACTTCTTCTCGTGTGAAAATACACAGTTTCGTTTCATAGTATCTACTTCAAACAGGTCTTTCCGAGCATTGATAACCGATGGATTTATGGTTGTGGACGAAGTTGTACCTTTACTGATAAGTTGAAAATCCATAGTTGTTATTGATGGATAGTTAAAGTTGTAATGAATAAATACAATATACTTTTCAGTTTCTCTTTTAGAGTTGCTTATGAGAGTAATGTCCGAATTTTCTTCATCTTCGTTAATACTGACAGAGCTTAGCTCATTTAAACTTGCATAGTCAAATTCTATCTCAACAAAATTATCAGTGTATAACAGATCAAGATTACAACCGTTTTCCAACGCATTTTCAGGATTACAGAGGGTGTTTTTTCCATGATGATTTTCAAGATCATCGCTTACCTTCTTTGCTTTTATCTCCTGAGGACCGTGTCTTATAGCATTAAATGTTTGGCATATTCTAATTCCATCTTGCAAGTCCTGCCTTCGTGCCATTAATATCCTTTGGCTACTTGAACTATCAATTGCAACTGTGTGATATGGACCATCAATAAAGTCTGGATTGTATATTTTAAATTGGCTCAGACGCTGATTCCCTAGTTCCTCAATGTATTTAAGATACTTACTCGCACTGAACGTCTGGTCAAGATCAACTGGGAGCGTCTTTACTGAGTGATCAAATAAAGGTACATATAACGTTATAAAACTATCTCTATCACTTTCATTCATCGGCAGTAGATCGTATTCTATCGGAGTTATATCAGTTGAAATTCTCAACCGATTTAGCTCGTCCTCACTGCACAGCCAAGAAACGCTATTTTTTATCGACACACATCTTTGTAATATTTCAAATCGATTGTAATCATCTTTCAACCCCAAGGGCTCGCAGATAGTGAGGGCTGGGAATGGTATGTCTTTGGTTCGGGTGTAGGTCAGACTCTGCACTATCAGAGCGTTTTGCCAGTTTTGATATGCATCCTGGATGTAGAAGGCACTGATCAGAAGAGCTCCTAAATGGATCAACAAACTTACCATTACATGCATTTTTGGCATCGTTTCAAAAATGGCATTGCGCACACCGGGTAAACTGATGTTACGGATATCATCGATATAAGATTTGTGTCGTTCAGGTATTTTTATCATCATATGTCTTGAGTGGTCCTGTGTAGCTTTGATTTCCTCCACTGCAGCAGTCACAATTCCTAGTTTCTCTGATAGTTGGGAAGACACATTCATTGTAACTTTTCTTTCCATACTATCCATCCGTTTGTTGATAATGGCCTCAATCTGATCTTGCAAATCAAGAAGAGTATCTGATGTCTTAGTGGGTAGATTTTGGTATTTTAGTTCTTCACTTGTTTCTTCAGTTCGATCATCCATCTTTTACTTTCTTGACAAAAAACTAATTTAAATTCAGGAATCCTCCTGTTAATCTGCAGTAATGCTTTTTATTTGCCACTGAATGTTAACCATTACACAACACTGTGGAGTCACTGACACTTGCATGTTATTTAGGGTGGCAACATGACCTCACATGTTACTGAATAATTCAACTCACTAATGAAATGGACATTAATATGCCTACAATTACAATTAAAACTACAATTAGGCTTAGTTAATTAATAATTCAAGTTTTTAGGCTTCTTTCCCTTGCTAAGAAAAATAAACAAATAAAAATAACAAAAAAAAAACTGCCCTCTTGTAACCAACTATGCTAAAATCATTGATAAAATTAAAAAAACCTCATATAAGTTAATTCTGGAATGGTTTTTACAGTATATCTATTCTCACTGGTAATGGTATATTCCTTTTAAAAATACTAGTGGTGTGTCTAAACAAAAATAAATAAATTGGTCAAAATATTGGATAGTAGTCACATTTATCCATATATTTAACATATAGTTAGCAAAATTGATAACTTAAGGTTGACTGTGATCCTGTTTTATAAAAAATGTTTTTAAATGTTTCCCTAGGATAACAAAGAAACATTCTGTCAACATCAATACTCTATATGTAGCACAGATCAAAGAATAGGGATGGACGGGTCCCAAAATTTTTCGTGACGGGATTACATTTGATTTAGGAATTTTTTGGGACGGGATTTGGTCCGATCGTCGGCGACTTTGCCGCTTCGCGAGTGACGATAACGCCGCTGTCGCGAGAGATGTTCCGTGAACGCAGGAGGCGAAGTCATACTGACGATCCCGCGAGACACACCGACGATCGCACCATGACCGCAGAGTCATACCAACAATCGCGCGGTGAAGGCGGAGTCATTTCGACAATCGTGCCTCGACCGCGAGTTATAGCGAAGATCAGGCTGTGATCGCGAGTCATATCAACGATTACCCCGTGACCGCTGAGTCATACCAACGATCGTGCCGTGATTGTGAGTCATACCGACGATCACCTCGTGACCACAGAGTCAAAACGACACTCCCGCCGTGGCCACGGAGTCATGCCGTGACCGTGAGTCATACCGACGATCATGCAGTGTTCGCGAGTCATATCGACGATTACCCTGTGACCACTGTCATTTTGATGATCGCACCGTGACCGCGAGTCACAAGTTTCTATAGGTACCTGTAGTTTTTTGTAACCAAACCATTTTTTGGTTTTTAAAAATCAGTGCCACAAACGGTGAAAATTGATTTTGTTTGTCTATTTTGGTAACTGCAATACTCAATACTTTTTATGCATAGGAAAAAATCCTATCCCGTCCCGTCCCGAAAATCGGGAAGGAAATAAAAATCCCGTCCGGTCCCGACCCGAACTAAAAATTCAATCCCCATCCATCCCTATCAAAGAATGTTTCAGATTTTACAAGATGCATATTTGCTTTATAAATATACGATTGCTAGACTGACCTGGTGCCTGTCATGATCCAAGCGTCGTAGGTTTGGTCTGCCGAGCCTCCGTTTTCTATAACTCCATCATCATCCTCGTCCCAACTGAGGGCTTTCGACATGACTGCTTGCACCTAAAGGATAAAGATTAGATAACGGTTTCAACATTAACCAATACAGTAAAATCAACCTGACCCAATTTTATTGTGTACACTGTTCAGATAGCCAGAGTAATTTTTAAGAAAAGAAAAAATTCAGGATGCATTTCAAAAGAAAGCCTAGTGGTTGGTTAGGAATCTTTTTGAAAAGGAATAGGATTCAGTTAGCTTGAGTTCTTGATTTACAATAATTATTTGGTTTCATTGGTGTTTCATTACCTTCTTAAGTCAAAAGATCCTTGATTGAGTACAATGGTTGATTTACAATCCAGTTCTAAAGTTCCTTTTTCGTTTTTTCCCGATAGGTTTTCATGTATTTTGAATTTATATTTTGCAGCCAATATAGAATGGTTTCTTACTGAGTATTATGGTGTGGTAGAGGTATAACCAGTGCAGCCAACTGTGGCCACAGCAAAGAACAAGGTCGTCACTTACACACACAAATTTTTCTATTTACACAAATAATTTCGGAAAATTGTCCAAGTTAGCTGAGAAGAAAAAGTTAGGTTTGGTGTCTTAAATAAAAAATTTAGCAGAGTAAAATCAATTTTAACTTAGGCAAAATGTTAGTAAATTTAAATAACAATTAGGTTAGTTTTATTTGGATTATTTCTGTATTATTGGTATTTTTACGTTTTTTGTAAGGGAACGCTCAAAACTCTAGTCTAAGTAGGTACTATGTAACTGTAATAGATACCTTACAATATATAGCGACATTATTTGGTAGCCAAATGAAAAATAGCAACTGTGTTCAGAACTGATCCTTCATTAAACACACAGCTTCCATATTTGAAGGTGGAGCGCTATAACTAATCGGTAGCTGAAAATTTCAATTTTGTCTAGAATACCCAGTTTACAAACATGTTGAAGGTTTTTGTATCAACAGAATGATAAAATTATATCCCTTCTACAAATTTTATTCTGATCAAAGCAGGACTCTCCTGTATTGGAATACAACCAACGATCATATTACAATGTGGTGGCCAATAACACATGGTGCAAACCGTTTCTAACTTAAATACAGTAGACTCTCGCTCATCCAGACTAATGTGGCGGACGTCCGGTCCGGATTACGAAAAATCCGGACTATCGAGAGTCGAGCAAATACACAGTACTGTATATAGCCGTTTTTTCAATTTAGTTCCAGGTCCACAGTAATGATAGCCGGGCATATGCACTTCCACCGGTAATAATTGTTTCGGCCGAATTTTGTTCCAGGTCCACAGTAATGATAGCCCGGGCATATGCACTTCCACCGGTAATAATTTTTACCGCCGTGTTATCCAATTTTTTCATTATTTAAGGTAGTCTCGGTCCCGTTTCGCTTGGATAATCGGACTTCTACTGTACTGTGCCGCTAAAAAAAAATCAAGATTGCCGATCCGGACTACCGGGAGTCCGGACAAGGCCAATCCGGATGAGCGAGAGCCTACTGTATAACATATGTAGGTAACAATTTTTTTTTTACACCAGGTTTACTTAAATGGGGAAAACACCTTCCTTGCACAAGAGAAAGACAAAGAACGTAAAAACTTTACTCCAAACACAATTAGAATATATCACTGTCACTAACAGTGTTTTAGCCAAGGAGGGCTTGAGCTGAGACAGGAACTAGTAAAAGAATTTTTTTAAATATATTTTCAAATCGTTTCTATTGCTTTCATTATGTTACACCTACAGGTAGTAGAAACTCAAAATAAAACCTTGACTCACTTGGGGCCACATGTCCTGAAGGTATTGTTGATCGTCAAAAAGTTTGTAATCTCGGAAACATTGTAGTACAAACTTGAGGTTTAGATCTCGCCACTCGGATACGTCGTGGACCATGTACGAGTTGATGAGGAGAAACGGTTCTTCACCTGACGACACGATACATAGAGTGTGAGCAATTGATCCTCAACAGGAAAACCGTTTCCAAACCAATTAAAAGAAATGGTTAAGCTATGAAGCTAAGAGAATGTTTTGACAAGGTTAATAATTGTATAAGGCAAAATATATTCCAAGAGAATGAACATTTTCTCACACTGCTAGTTTTCCCTACCTTTAATGAAATGAAATGTTTATTTGTCACATAGAATTTACATAATTGTGATACATCAGCAGTAAACATATGACACGTCAGGTTTTCACAACAAAAGACATTATATTATGTACATCCTTTACATCCTAAGATGCTAGGGCCTAGTCCTAGGTTTGACCATAGACAAAAAGAATTAAATATATATAGACTGTCAGCCGTGCTGCGGTTACCATGGTTACCATAAGTTCGGGCGCACACCGCTGTAGTTTACGTAGCGCGTACGCTGTAACTACCGTGGCGATCCCAGCGGTGTGCGCCAGAACCTATGGTAACTGCAGCACAGCTGACGGTCTATATTTAATTCTTTTTGTCTATGGTTTCTCCAGAAGAATAACATGGGAATTTGAAATTTAAATTTTTTTGAATTATCTCTGTAACCAATAACCATACAAAAACACTTCAATACACTAAATTATTTATTTTTTAAGCTCTTCAAAACAGTCTCTAAGAGAGAAATTGGGAAATTTGATGTTTTCAGGGTCAAAAACGAGAAAAACCAATCCATAAAACCCCGTTCCCATGGTCCGATCATGCTGGTACG
The DNA here is from genome assembly GCF_028750875.1 of Macrosteles quadrilineatus. Taxonomy (NCBI): domain Eukaryota; kingdom Metazoa; phylum Arthropoda; class Insecta; order Hemiptera; family Cicadellidae; genus Macrosteles; species Macrosteles quadrilineatus. Next base: position 67,601,796 of record NW_026542599.1, read on the forward strand.
CGAACTCGTTCAAATAAACGTAGGTTTACACATTTTTACCAAATGTCATTGAAATAATTTTTGCTTGAGTTATCATGCTAACGGACACACACATATACATATGAATTTGACCGGATCGTGTTTTTGGTCTTTGGGGACATCAGAACAAAAAAGTAAATCGGTCTTGGGTCCAAGTCTTACCTTGAAACCTACAGTAATAGCTTATTCCCTATATGAGAAATTCTCTAAAAAATAATATTGTGATAGTTACCCAATTGTTTTTAAAACTAGACTAATCTGTTAATATAATATTGCTTCATTCTCACAATGTACTGCTAATCATCGGCTGTTTATTAAATTAAAAAATCATTCTCTAGGAGAGCGAGCTGGTATAGTAGAAGAACGTGGAACTTAAGTACCCAAAGTCTCAGGTTCAAATCCCACCAATTAACAATGGACTTTATCTTTGATAATGCAGCAAGCTTCTAGGCCTAGCCTGAAGAACGGATCTGAGATAGAGCCTGTGTCCTAGGATGCAAAGGTGGGACTTGCAAATATCCTGTAGGAATGTTTCATCTGATCCAATTGTAGAGCAGTGGGTTTAGCCCGAGGGTTAAAAACAAGTTCTAAAGGTTCAACGAACATGCAAATAATTGCCCACTAAATGTTAAAGAATATTTAGTTTGGAACTTTATAAGACCCAATTTTACAACCATTAGTTTCAAACAGTGTATTCATCTGTAAGAAATTTCATGACTGAATTTTCTAGGACAAACGTTAAACTTGATTTTGGAAACTATTAAACTTTTAAATTTGTCATTTGTGAAAATAGTGTTTGGTGTTTCAACCTTGTATTCCAGTTAACAAATTTAACTTTTTAGCTAAATATCTACTTTGATGTATTTTACTAATTCCTAATCATCGTTTCCAACTACCTGGATCGCCAAGATCGTGGGGGATAGCGTTCAGGTCCTTTCTATTCCCTATCTTGCCGTCAAACAGGTGTTTCCGCTGCTCCCCCTCTTTCCGCAGCACCGTGTCTCTGAATTCGTACTGCAGACAGGCCTGTAATCTCGGCCACAGCTGCGCGAGAGTAAACGACGCGTAGAAGTGGACGTCATACGTATTGTACATCCTATACTCATGGCCTTCCAGGTATCCGAACCTGCCAAACTCTCTTCTACAACAGAAAACAGGATATGTTTCAGCATAATACAGAACCTGCCTAGCAAAATCGATGGTTTGGAGGGTATTTTTCTATACTTCACCAAGCAATTTTCAGGTATACTTATGTTTGTAATATTGATAAATTTACATTTAGCAGAGTTTGGTGATTTTCACTCATGTAACAATATTTCAAACTCAACAAACCGTTTTGTTTTGGTTATTAAGATATATATGAAATATTTACATATTACAGCTGACAAAAATGTACATTTGTTGACTTTGCACATTAAAGTTTACAGTAGATTAGATAACAGCACAAATCCCGGTTACCTCTAACCGCACTTATTGCACCTAAATTCTCACAATAATATGTAATTGTGGTTGATACAATTAACTTATTAAGTACTTCCATAGCTAGAAATTAAAATGTTTACAATATATAATTGGAGGAATATAAAATTGTGTCTGTTATCAGGGATATCCAAGGACAGGGATCCAAGGGATGTCCCAACTGAAATATCAGGGACTTTTCATAAGATCGGGGATATCTGGGAGCTATAACTAAAATGACACTTTTCTTTCTCACCTATTAATCGGATTAATTACCTCACCAAAACAAGTACACTTAACCCTTAACCATAAAATAATATTATTTGCATTACTAGAAAAACATGTAGCCTACACTTGACAGATGATAACACTTTAACACAAGCTTCAAAACTGAAATTCCTTAAATGAAAATTTAATTCCCGAATATTTGAAAAGAAGAATTTAAAGTATATTTACTCTTAAGTATGACAAATGCTATTGTGATAGTATTGACCTCGGATCTGAAGGAGTCAAAGTTTCAGAGTCGTCCATGAGAAGCCAAACTGTTCCCCCGTCAGCTACGTAGTATACTTCGTTGAAAATGGCGCTCTTATACCATTCTGGTAGATTCCTGTAAAAGTTTGCTAATTAATATAAGAGTCTCGTTCCTTAAAGTTGACACTCGATAATACAACACTTGATGGTTCAAACTCTGAATATTGAAGGTGCGATAAGGAGACATCAGCCGATAAATCAACAAAACTAGAGTTCGAGGTTAAGGGTGTAACATAGGTTTTTAGGATTTTTTGAGAGGACAGCAGGCTTAACTGAATGGGAAAGAGTCCAAACTGGCGCAGAAAACACAAAACTTTACACTATATACAAAAAACATTAGAATATTTCACTGTCACTGACGCCATTTTTAACTAAGGAAGAGAGAGTTTTCTTAATGTCCAAAATGGAACCAGTTTGAAAAAAAGCAGCACTAAATTGGATTAAACAGCTGGATCTGGCTTTTCTTGACAGGACTTATGTTTCTGCGTATTTTTACAGGTGGGCAACTCTTTACCCCGAGTTTACCCGTCCACATAGGCGTAAGCCTGTGTGTGGAACTTATACAGTAAAGCAAGAGGTGTGCCGGTACTGTATAAGAGTGAAATGCACCGATAACCTATTGTGACCGGTACCAGAACACAAACATACATCGCTGCCATGTATTCGTAGTCCGCAGTTAGAGACTCAACAACCGATTCACCATGATCCTAAGCATTTACCAACAATCAGCAATAATGGTAATCTGTTACTTACAAGTCTTCTAAAATTGGACTCTGCCATGAACTGATCTCTTTTTCCCATCTGTTGAAGTTCGCAAGTGCGTAAAGACTCATGTCTGGCCCTGCGTTGCCATCTGCTCCAAAGTACTTGGTGTAATACCTGCAACATGGAATTGATACTGAATATTTTCCTTTTAGGATAATGACAGACTGATCGAATTTGTAATTAATAAAAACATTGAGGGTATTCAAGCCTTTAATGCCTTTGCACAAAGATTTCCAGTAAAAGAGTTTTAAAAAAACAGGAAAATTTTGTTCAATTAACACTTTTAAGTCTAAGCCTGAGCATATCTTGGGGCGTTAGTTCGTTGAATCTCCCCTGCGAGCGCTAGTGTGCTAATAGCGGCACTTCTCGCGCCCGGCCGACGGTGACATGGTAGCCCAGTTGGCTAAGGCGTTACATGATGAGTGTAACGTTGAGTTATTTCTACATGCGGTAAAAACTGGAGAATTTTTAGCCTTATGTAAGATGTCTTTTTAGTGTAGAATTTTAGATTATGCCGAGGTAGGTTAATTTTTAATATGGTGTTATATACTAATTGTTCTCTTGAAGTGGATAATATTTGGATCTGTTTTGCATAAATTATTGTTTCATTAATGTTAAGAAGACTATAGACTGTTAATATTTGTAATTCACGAAAAATGTTCTTGACTGGCTCTTTTTTTTAAGATTTTTTATCACTCTGATAGTTTTTTTCTGCTTAATGATTACTTTATCTAAATTAGTTTTTGTTGTTGCTCCATTTAGAGCAATTCCATATGAAATATGCGAATGTATTAATGAGAAATAAACAACTCTTAGAGTGTCTAAACTGCATATTCTGGACGTCTTTCGAGCATGGAAGATACCTTTTTTCAACCATATAATTTACATGGCCCTCCCAAGATAGGATGTTGATCGGTAATTAGTCCAAGAAATTTTGTTTGCTCTACTTGGCTTATTCTTTCTGATTTCACACAAATGTTCGGGTCAAAATTTTGTCTACGTTGTTTAGTGGAAAATCTAAATGATATAACATTAGATTTTTCAGTGTTAATAAGATTTTTTTTAGTCAAGGAATTCTTTAGTTGATAAAAGACTCTCTTAAGAAAACGTTTCAATCTGTTTTTTTTATTTTCCCGGAATTAGCACATTACAATCATCAGCAAACAGACACATAGACCCAGCCTTCCAGGAACCATCCCCGGCATTCATAAAGTCTAGATTGCAGTCATAAATTAATTTACATGGTAAGAGCAATTTTTCCTGAAAATAAAATTTATAAATCTTATTTCTTATCCAATTATTTATGGAGGTCTTGTATCTTCTTTGGTTAAAAGAGTCTACTGTAGTAGTTACGCCCTACAGTCACATTTCAGGACACCTGGTTCTAGCCCAAAACTGTTTTACACATTACTTCATACTAGACCTAAAGAATCATGGTATTATCGCTCAGCTAAGACCATTGGTAATTGGTGAAATTTGAACCTAATAACTAGTGATGGTCAAAACCTTAAATTTCGAATCTCGAAACCAAAACCGAAACTTAAAAAATCGAATCTCGAATCTCAAAACCCAAACGCGATTAAACCCAAGTTACCCTAAAAATACTGGTAGGCCTAATGATAACATTTTCATTATGATTATGTGATCAAAACTGAAAGAGATAACTCCTGATCCAGACATAAATGTGACACATAAAAATTCAAACCCAAAACAAAAAAATTTTTTATAAAGAAACATTAAAATAAATAAAACTCCTGATATTAAATTAATTATCAGATTATATGACATTATAATGATATTAAACTAATTAGAACATTTAGAGGTCAATAAAAAATTCCATTGCTACCATCTTGTATATATAAACAGTGTTATAAACAATAATAATGACACAAAAAATCTCAGCAGTTTCAACAAATAGTGCCATAATTTTCAATTTCGAAACTTTTGAATCTCAAAACTTGCCTATCGAATCTCGAAACCGAAACTTTTCTTAAGTTTTGATGGTTTTGAGATTTGGTTTTGACACATCACTATTTGCGACAGTGCCTGTTTTCTGCAATGTTGCCATATGGGTTAGATTTAGTTTCTATTTCATGAATAGTTTTAAAGATGATAGAACCGTTAAAGTCTTCTTTTACATTAAGCAGGCTGTCATGTCCAGATTCGGTTATCTATACTATACTATTATAAAAAAGAGGTGGTGTCTGTGTGTGTGTATGGGAAAAGTAAACGCGAAAACTACTGGTCGGATCGGGCTGAAATTTGGCATGATGATAGCTCACATTCCCGATTAACATATAGGCATATTTTTATTTCAAAAATCCTTTCGGGCTCCGCCCCAGTGGCTCTGGAGTTTCCCATGTTAACCTTATGAGAAATGAAATTATTGAATCTTAACAGCTGTTTCAATTAAACAAGTTGGTTCTGTTCTGTGATGTTCAATAGCATTAAAGTTACAAGGATTACCAACAGGGTGCAGCACTAGCACTATTATTTCTTTTACATTTATGACAACAGCAAAAGGTGAGTGAGCGTAGCGAACGAACTTCAACCTGGAGGCGAGTGAGCGTAGCGAACGAGCTAACCTGAAGGCAAGTGAGCGTAGCGAACGAGCTAACCTGAAGGAAAGTGAGCGCAGCGAACGAGCTCCAACCTAAAGGTGAGTGAGCGTAGCGAACGAACTTCAAAAAGAACCGAAATTTCTTAAACCATGTCCTCACTCATAACTGCTATAAGCATTTGATACTTATATGCCAACCCCGTACGAAGGACGGGTACTCTGCTAGTATGTTTATAAATTTGGTAGCTATCAGTGGCGGTACTTCCATAAGGGCCAAGTGGGCCGGGCCCACCCAAAATAAACACTAAAGTATATTTTTAAATTCTTAATATTTTGTTTGGTTGATATTATTCAATAAACTGCGATGTAAATTAATTTTGAACTTTCAACGGGTCATAACTTTTGTTGAAATACAATGCAATAATCTCTTAACACATTGGAGGGCCACAGATTTCGGGCCCTTCTAGCCACCATAAGAACGTAATGGACAAGGCAACGCCAGTCGTCGGCACTTGACTATCAGGGAACAATGCATTGGTATATGGAGCAGAAGGGCCGATTTGAGCTGGCCCACTGGACGTTTATTCTCAATATTATCGCTGGGAGTGCTGAGCGCTAGTGTAGCTTTGTTTACATCCCGATTCCCGCCGCCCGTGTATGTTGTACACCAACCGGCAAACGGGTTGTAGTTGTATGAAATATTTTATTAATTAGTAAGTTAACACTTTTAGTTAGTTTCGTGATATTATTACAGATTTATTAGGGTTGCCATAATACGATTGTGTCGGTTTTAAGTTAGTGATCATTTAAATTTAAAGGTATGATGATGGTGTGGTGATGTTATTGTGAAGTGGGTGTTCGTGGTTCAAAAATGGGGTTAGGCCTACTTCAACGGTACTGCAATCTTCAGAATTGTGAGTTATTATTAAAAAATCCAGTTCTTGCCATGATTTAAATTGTAAATTTACAGACTAATTGTATGTTTGTAGATAGATAGTTTTGAGCATGCCAATGCCTATATTAGTTTTGAATTATTTACTATTTCAATTACACGTTTGTTTAGTAGACGAGTAGAGTAGACGTAGAGTAGATAACAGAAAGACTAGACCTACTAAGTAAAATACTTGAAGTAGTCTACTAAATTAATAGAATTATACAGTAGTTATACTTTCAGCAAAATATTAGTTATATTTTAATATTATTAACTCACAGTTGTGATGATTGACACATGGTAGGCCTAACTTAATTTCGTTTAATTTTAGCTTTTGAAAATGAATGAAGTGGATAATCTTTTAGCATTAAACTTTTCTAACCTCGCTCTACCATACCTCATTCTACTGATCGTGTAGCTAGGACCTAGGATCAGATCAGATGGAGCAGTTTATCAATTACGAAAACTCGCGATAAACCAACGCTTTCAATACTTAGCTGAAGAAAATAACGTACCATTTTTTAACCAACCCAACTTCCAATCAGGTGCCTCAAATAATAAAAACCCATCTATATTATGTCAAAAATAGTAGTAGAGTCTTTGTTAAATTGTAAATTTTCTTTGTTACTGCTTGAAGAAAAATGTCCTTCAGGTAGCCTAAAAACACGTTTTAAAGCTTTTATTTTTTTTTATTTTCCCGGGGGAGGACCCGGACCCCCTTCCTCCTTAGGGGTATTCCATACCCCCCAGACCCCCCGGAACGATCCGACCCCGCAATGTCCCACCACAGGCCCACCCTACTGTTCAGGTGAAGCGCCGTCACTGGTAGCTATCTTGTATTTTGGTTGTGGTTTTAGACTGAGTTTGTTTTAAAACTGTAAGGGAATTGGGGTGTAATGATATTGAGTGGGTGGGGTTTTGTTTGAGGTATTTTGCTACTATGGAAGTTGGATTTTTGTAATGACTAGTGTTGTGCTGGTGCTCTTTAAAACACTGGGAAAATGACCCGTTTGTGTAGCCAAGGTATTGTTTGGTACAAGGGGGATTGCGATTGCAGGTTATTTTGTAAATTAGACGGCTCTGTCCTTTTCTATTCGGCAGGCTGTACTTCCTTCATTGTTGTTTAATGGTATAGGAGTGTTCTTGATTTGGCATGCGGGTGTGTAGCTGGCTTTTTGAAAGCTCTGCCACTTGTTTCTTATATTTTGTTAGTGTATTTGATTGGAACATATTTTGGGTTTGGAGTTCCGTTTGTATGCCAGGGCACCTTATTAACTGCCAGACAGAAGTGTTTGTTCAAGTACAGTGGCTTAAAATTATTAATAACGGAAATCGAGTTTCAGCCACTTTAATATTTATTTTTTCCATTAAAATACATAAAATTAGTAGTGTAATGATCCTAAAAAGAATGTATATCTCTGAATAAATTTAATTCTTAATACTTAATCCTATTAATACGAGGCATGTTTTTTAAGTAAGTAACGTTTTTAAATTTCTCCGTTCTAGCACTGCGATTGGCACTTTGGACATTTGCGCTGTATGTGTGCATCTATTGGCTAGCTCTAGCCGGAAATTCTACAAATATCGGCCCTGTTTACATCCGGTTTCGAGCAATTCAAAATGGTGCCGCCAAATGAGACTGCCGCCGACTGTGAAGTGCGCGCTGTAATTAGATTTTTTAGTGCTAAAGGTGTGAAATCCATTGAAATTTATCGACAGATAAGTGACGTGTATGGCGAGAACATTATGAGTGACGGAACGGTACGCAAGTGGGTAAGGGCATCTCAAGACGGCGCCACCAACGTCCATGATGAGCAACGCACTGGGTACTGGGGACATTGACGCCGCAAAGTGCGTTGCTCATGATGGACATTGGTGGGGCCGTCTTTAGATGCCCTTACCCACTTGCGTACCGTTCCGTCACTCATAATGTTCTCGCCATACACGTCACTAATCTGTCGATAAATTTCAATAGATTTCACACCTTTAACACTTAAAAATCGAAATACAGCGCGCACTTCACAGTCGGCGGCAGTCTCACTTGGCGGCACCATTTTGAATTGCTCAAAACCCGTATGTAAACAGGGCCGATTTTTGTCGAATTTCCGGCTAGAGCTAGCCAATAGATGCACATATACAGCGCAAATGTCCGAAATGCCAATCGCAGTGCTGGAACGGAGAAATTTAAAAACGGTACTTACTTAAAAAACATGCCTCGTATTATAAATGAGAAAATTTGGATGTATGGATGTATGTTTGTGACAAGTAAACGCGAAAAATACTGGTCGGATTGGGCTGAAATTTGGCATGATGATAGCACACATTCCCGATTAACATATAGGCATATTCTTATTTCAAAAATACTTTCGGGCTCCGCCCCAGTGGCTCTGCAGTTCCCCATGTTAGCCTAATAAGTATTCATATTTAAAGGGAATTAAAGAATTTATTCAGCTGTTTCAACTAAAAGAGTTGGTTCTGTGATATGCAAAAGCATTAAAAAGTTATAAGATTTACCAACAGGGAGCAGCACTATTATTTTTTTTCATTATTATTATGAAAACAGCTAATTTGAACTAAGCAGCAACAAAAAAACTGTGATACGCAATGAGAACTGTCAAAGTAGGATTGTTTACATTTATTTTTATGAATAATTTTTGATATTTTACGAATTTTTAAAAATTTATCTTTCTTTATTGCGTATGTGAAGTGGTAGAACATTATGACTATGGTAGATGTGTAATAGCATAGGCCTACCGTAAATTTGAGGAATCAAATTTTCTCAAACCGTGTCTTCTCCCTTTGCAAACGCAAAGCTTGAGTATAACTGCAATAAGCATTTTATACTTATATGCCAACCCCGTACAAAGGACGGGTACTCTGCTAGTTTTTTTTTTTTTTTTTTTTGTCCTAAGGACGCTACTAGGCACGAGCCTGGGATTGTTTGTCACATTACTTCAGGCTAGACCTAGGGGTTGCGGCATTATCACTTGGATAAAATCCATTGGTGACTTGGCGGGGATCGACCCGGGACCTCAGGGACTGAAGTCCCGCGCTCTAACCACTACGCCAGCTCGCTCCCCAAACTCTGCTAGTACTTATATATATTATATATACTATATATATTATTATATTATTATTATTAATTATACATATAATTATTAATTATATAATATATATAATTAATAATATTATTATATATATATATATATATATATATATATTATATATATTATTTATATTAGTGGTACTCTGCTAGTAGTTATATATGTCAAATCATTTTCCAAAAACTTCCCCAACATAAACCCATAAGGACAAAGAACATTTTTTGGGTTGTTGTCATCATATCACTTCATCTCAGGTTCCACCTGAAACAGGGGTTTTATTTTTTTGGGGAGGGTATAGTATACTTCTGCCAAGAACAATAAATTTAAATTTGACTTAATTACAAAAAATTACAGTTTTAATATATTTTTTGAAAAAGTTTATTTTAGATTTTGAGTCCGTGGATATGTATTATTTTTTTGTAATAATACCATTTGCTATTTACTAATTATGTTTTTTATAAGGTAGATAAAATTAATTGTCCTGACATTGATCCTATAAAACAGCCTGAAAACTCTACTCCTGTGCTACCCAAATTAACAGGGTGTGGTTGTAATAAAATTAGCTGTTTGAATAAATAAACAGGGTAATTTTGATACATTTTCCTAATTATTTTAACAGGATATCATAAGCAACACAATCGTATACTGATGCTGAAGTAGAACTGTATATTTGTAAAAAGTGTTTAATACATTTTAAAGGCATCATTGTGAACTTTCAAATCAGAACTTGTGTTTATTCACAAATTATCGTGTTTGGCAACATGAATCCTTCGTTTCCACCAGAACAGGAGCAGCAAGATTCTTCCTCCAAGCTAGAATTGGTTGAAATAAGATTGAACAAGGTGGAAGAGCTTTTAAAGTGCATGGAATCCAGTCAGTGTACCAACTCAGGTAATTTTCGCTCTCTAGATACAATTGACAGATCAGTAAATACCAACGTGTGTCAATCTGATATTGAAGACAGACACGACACCTTTCATTTGGATGAAGACTATTTTCCACATTCTTACTTCAGAGACATAACAAAGTCTATAAGCTTGCCTGGATTTCAGTTTCTTGGAGAAAGGAACCAACCTCGATTGCACACCTATTTGTGGGTATCTATCCAAATGTTAGCATTACTGCTGAGCCTCTTTTTCATCAAGGAAGAGTATGACAGCTGGCAAAGTACACCCGTTATAAGATACAGTCTAACCTTGATATGACGAACCTCGATACAACGAATTCCTTGATATAACGAATTTTTTTAAATCCCCTAGAACTCTCCATAAGACACAATGTATATTTTACCTCTACATAACAAACAAACCATAACAACGACCTTGATTTAACGAATTTTTCGCGATTTCGGCTAAAATAAGACACCTCAATATAGCGAATTTATCATTGTCAGAACCTCTACATTGCGAATTTAACCTCTGCATAACCAGGGTGTCTACCAGATTTCTCAAATGGAATTCCCGACTTTTTCCCGACTTTTCATTACCATTTTTATATAAATCCCGACCAAAAACTCGGTCCATTCTCCATGTTACTACACCTTTTTCCGTCTCGCGGTCACGGTACCTTCGTCAACATATGTTGTCACTTACGACCCAGCAAAATCACTGACGATCGAAACGTATCACATGCCAAGAAAATCCCGTATTAAATGTAGGTGTGTGTGAAGCAGCAAAACATTTCAACTCAAAGCAACGATTTGATTTTAAAAAATGTTGATGTAACTCGATTCGAAGCAACATGGAATTTTTATATTCATACTTCTCAGTGGAGTGAAATATCTGTTTTCAATCATACATTAGAAGAACCAGTATTTCTGGAAATATCAGTGAGCTTCTTGCCTATTTCATAATTTTTACTTGCAGCATCATGTTGTTAAGTATGTTACCTATTTTATTTTATTCATTTTATAAATTAAGATATGTTTGGGTGTAAACAAATAAAAACCTTTGTAAGATTTAAATACTGAATCTTTCAATTGGTTTACATTGATAAAATAAGAGGATAGAATCAGAACTACAAGGTATACATAACTTCTTGTATGGCGAAGCAATGTCTCAGTGTATGCCATGTACTTGGATGGCAATAACCTGTATGGCTAAGCAATGTCTCAGTGTATGCCATGCACTTGGATGGCAATAACCTGTATGGTCAAGCAATGTCTCAGTGTATGCCATGTACTTGGATGGCAATAACCTGTATGGTCAAGCAATGTCTCAGTGTATGCCATGCACTTGGATGGCAATAACCTGTATGGTCAAGCAATGTCTCAGTGTATGCCATGTACTTGGATGGCAATAACCTGTATGGTCAAGCAATGTCTCAGTGTATGCCATGCACTTGGATGGCAATAACCTGTATGGTCAAGCAATGTCTCAGTGTATGCCATGTACTTGGATGGCAATAACCTGTATGGTCAAGCAATGTCTCAGTGTATGCCATGTACTTGGATGGCAATAACCTGTATGGCTAAGCAATGTCTCAGTGTATGCCATGCACTTGGATGGCAATAACCTGTATGGTCAAGCAATGTCTCAGTGTATGCCATGTACTTGGATGGCAATAACCTGTATGGTCAAGCAATGTCTCAGTGTATGCCATGTACTTGGATGGCAATAACCTGTATGGCTAAGCAATGTCTCAGTGTATGCCATGTACTTGGATGGTAATAACTTGTATGGCTAAGCAATGTCTCAGTGTATGCCATGTACTTGGATGGTAATAACTTGTATGGCTAAGCAATGTCTCAGTGTATGCCATGTACTTGGATGGTAATAACTTGTATGGCTAAGCAATGTCTCAGTGTATGCCATGTACTTGGATGGTAATAACTTGTATGGCTAAGCAATGTCTCAGTGTATGCCATGTACTTGGATGGTAATAACTTGTATGGCTAAGCAATGTCTCTGTGTATGCCATGTACTTGGATGGTAATAACTTGTATGGCTAAGCAATGTCTCAGTGTATGCCATGTACTTGGATGGTAATAACTTGTATGGCTAAGCAATGTCTCAGTGTATGCCATGTACTTGGATGGCAATAACTTGTATGGCTAAGCAATGTCTCAGTGTATGCCATGTACTTGGATGGCAATAACCTGTATGGCTAAGCAATGTCTCAGTGTATGCCATGTACTTGGATGGCAATAACCTGTATGGCTAAGCAATGTCTCAGTGTATGCCATGTACTTGGATGGTAATAACTTGTATGGCTAAGCAATGTCTCATCTCAATGAATAGCTTATATAATTAATGTCAATCATTTGAATAATGTCAATAAGTTATATGGATACTGATAGTCAAAGTAACATTATCAATGTAACAGTCAACTACGTATATGGATACTGATTCAATGACGTATAGACATTGATTTAAAAAGTTATTTGGATAATGATTCAATAACGTATATGGATACTGATTCAATACCGTATATAGATACTGATTCCATAACGTATGGATGCTGATTCAAAAACGTATATTATGGACACTGAATGCCCATGATTCAAATCGTTATTTTGATCATCACTGAATCGAATTGGAATTCCGATGCATTTTCGTTTCATCCCCCACCCCTTAAATGTAATCCCGTCCCAATGATCAGGAATATAAGATCCAGAACATTTTTTTAAAGTTTTGGGACCCGTTCATCCCTAATTTTGAAAGGTTAGATTATTCCCGACTTTCGGCCGAAATTCATGACTTTTTCACGACTTTTCCCGACCCTTCAAAATCCCCGACTTTTTCCCGATTTTCCCGGAATTCCCGACTGGTAGACACCCTGATAACGAATTGTCTACGTCTTTCCCTCGATATAACAAATCCCCCACCCCATTATTGTTTTTGAAAAATCTGTTTCTTTATCAAATGAAATGGATAGGTGACGTCATCGCTTGCGCTAACATTCGTCTGCTCCGTTTTACACTTCTCTGTCTGCTGTCGCTGCGCGCGCTATGTTGCAACTGAGAACAGATTTCATTCACTGAAGACTGATGACGACGTAATGTTTAGTAAGCTGTGATTGGGCGATAAGTAGCTATGGTGAATTGTATAATTTTTGGATAAAGAGAAACCTAAGAAAGAATATAAAAACAAAACCAAAGAGAAAGAATAGCAACATCGTTATTTTAACATTCCTTTTTCGAGAGTTTTTATTATCTTTAAGTTGGCTATGATTATACACTTTTATAATGACTTATCTAATAATTTATTGTTTTCAATACGATTTGTTTCAACTAGCAACACCAATGCTATAGTTAATGATTATTATTGACATTCCTCTGTTGTGATGAATCAGTACTGTACTGTAAGTAGCCTACCGGCCTATCACGGAGCAGTCAGTAGCTTACAAAACTTTCTACGGTTTTGTTTTGTTTTTTACATGGTTTATGACTACGCAATGTAGTGTTTGGCTAGGTTTTAGGAGGGTTAGAACAAGCTGTGATTTTAAACTTACAGTTTTTAACCTGTACCAAGGTCAATGCCATTTTCATGATTGCGCAATATTCAAGATCCCTCCCCTTTTTTATGCCGGATAATTTAGGTTCTACTGTACAATGTAAACACTGTACTGTAAAGTATTGTAGCATATGCTACTGTACTTTAATTGTGTTTTAATGATGTCTAATCCCGACCTATATTGACCGACGCTGGTTCTGAACCTCGACTTAGCGAAATTCCTGCAAACATAACCACTATATAACGAACCTCGTTTAAACGAAATCCTTGATATAACGAATATTCAGTTCGGTCCCTTCAGATTCGTTATACTGAGGTTGGACTGTATATCTCTAATAACTTAACCTTGGCCAGTGAAATCCCATTCCCAGCTATAACGATGTGCTATCCGCTCGAACCCATTATCAGATCAGATTATGCTGGAGTAGTAGAGACGTGCTGGAAATGCAAATCCAATTCCACGTATGATAATCAAGACGATAGCATTGATCAAGATCACAATAATTACCATAGTTATTGTTTTAACGAAGATTGTACCCATGAAGAGCAAGCTTCCTTAGGCTTAATCTACCTTCTTTGCTCATCTCTATTGCCTTCTAATCTACTGTTATCAAAAGTATTCCATGAAAAGATTCAGCAAACTATAAATTTTGTAGATTTCCCAAACTATGCATTTCAAGCTATCAGTTTACGGTATGACATTAATTTATTCAAAGAGTTATCTGAAGGTGGACTCGGGACAGCGTATGAATCAGGCTGTTTTTATAACCACTGCCAATATTCCTTAACAAATCAGAGTGTGTGTATAACTATTAATGGATTGCATCATGAAGACATTTACAAAAAAACTGCAATTCCTATTTTATCAGCAAAACATGGCTCCAACATAAATTCAGAGAAAAACTACACTGGGGAAAATTTGAACTTAGACAATGCACTCTATTCTGGCGGGAATATACATACCATACCAATGTACATTACCAATGATCAAGCCATCCGTCTCAAGTCACATATTATTACAGACGAACAAGAAGGGGAACCATGTTTTCAAGAAAATAAGGCACAAACATCTTTTGCTGTACACAGCCCTTTTAAAATTCCTTTTAACTTTGAAAGTGACTTCATTCTTGAAGGAGGATTTGTAAAACATTTGAAAGTGATTCCCAAACTTTTGACAACAGATGAAGGCATCAAAACCTATTCGTCTCATCAGAGAGGTTGTTATTTTTCCTATGAAAGAGAGTTGTCCATGTTCAAATTCTACACAGAAAAAAACTGTGAGACTGAATGTATTGCTAACTGTTCTCTAAATGTGTGTGGATGTGTTCCATATTACCTGCCTCGACTCAACATTTCCACAAAGATCTGCTTTCAAGAATGTTCAATGAATAAGGAAATGTGTGACTGTGGATGCTTACCGGACTGTATATCCTTATCTTATGAACTTAAAGAGTCATATAAAAGTCGCTCAAGTTTGAGAAAAAAGGAGTTGGGTTTATTGCTCGGGAAAAGGGATGTTGGGGGAACTTCCGGATCAATAGATTTACATTACAAAGAAAAAGGATGCTATGCTACAGTCCGAGTTGGTGTAAGCATAACCAACATGAGTCAGTTCTTGGCTTACTGTATCAGCATTTTTGGGATGCTTAATGGTTTTAATATTATGGTTGTATTTGAGTTTTTGTACTTAATAACCTTCAAGCTATGGAGCTCTGTAAAAATGTATTTGAATTAAATTGATTTCCAAGCAAGATATTTTTGGATAAAAAGGTAATCACAAAATCACAAAAGGTAATATGTATTAAATATTGAAAAGTATACAAGAAAATTGAAATATTTCTCCAGAAACCAATCAACTTTTTGATGAGTAGCACGTTTAAATTAAAAGCACAAGATTCAAAAGATTGAAATGTCTTATTTATCAATTCTGGAGCAATGAGATATACTTTTTAAATGTGTGTTTAAGAGTTTATCGTGAAACACTGTAAAAAATAATTTGTTTAAAGCAGCATGTTTTTTTACAAGTTATTATAAAATGCAATCCTCTTTGATGTTATGTAGCCCTTAATTTGCCTTTGCATTTAGCTATTAGTAGTGACATTTATTCCTAATTGTTTGCTGTATGTTAATGAAGTCAGTGTTCAGAAACCTTGTGATTAAAGCACAATGTGTAAACGTTTGAAAATGTATTCTTTAACAATAAATAAATGTCTATACTACCGAGTGTTTCTTTAATAGGATACATGCAAGTTTTTCATAGCTACTATTATCAAATATCTAGTAGACTCTAGAAGACTAAGTTGAGCCTGATCAACTACAGGTCCATTCTTGCTGTTACGCGCATGCCTCATAACGTCTTAACTAATACCGGTCCCAGGGTCATCAGTCACTGTGGTTGAGAGGTTATGAGCGTCTTAAATGTTTAAATAAGCGTTCGTGTGGCATTTCATTTGTAGCGGTGCACAGTAAGGAACGTTTGCAGTGTGAAGATTGATGTCCAGGCACACACACGGAATAGCAAATGGTTATCTTGAAAACGAAAACCCATCAACGATAGTTAGAATGTATTTATTTCATGTAATTGAGGGAATTGGTCCTTTAAAGTCAACATTAAGTCTCTTTTATTATATGAGTTCCATAATATTATGGAAAGATAAGCACTGTATAGTCTTCTAATAACCTGCAATTAATAACTTAGGGACCAAAGCCTCGCGCTCTACTACTAGACAAGCTTGCTCCCCAACTATAACAGTAAATTATGGGGTCTTTTGTAAATGATTGTATCACATCGAACATTTACCTACAGTAGTCCTTGGATTTTCCTTGGAAGTGTATCCGAGGCATATCCCAGACAAGAGCCAACTCCACAGTTCTGACATTGTGTTGAGGAACTTCCACTTTGGCACACACGGCACAGGCCACCTCTGCTCCTACAACACAGAGGTAAAGTTTACTGAACGGATTCTTGCACAAACGTTACTAGGTTATGACACAGAGAAGTAAGGTAAGGTACAGAGGAAACATTCAATGGTACAGGCTGGTAGTCGCTGGTGTCTAGGGAAAATTCCAACACCACCCCTCGCCCTCATGTACGACAATGCTCACAAAGGAGGAAGACCCTTTCCCAGTACAATAGAAATTTCCGCACAGTGCTCTTCCTTGCAAGTATATTTCTGGCACAACATACTAGAACTGAAAGCGCACGGTTCTTACTTCTCTGAGGTTAGGAGTTAGGTCATAGTTGGATAAGTTAGGTTAGGCTATATACAAAATTTACTAGGTTAGTTTATGGTTGGATATGTTAGATTATACCATGGAGAAAACATACTCCCTTAGTAGATTTGTCATCCTTATAGATCAGTTAAAGACAATTTCAATGTTTTGTTTTGTTTCGGTAGGATCATATTTTTGTTTTAAATTTGTTTCTTGTTATATCAGTTACTTAAAACCTCATGTAACCAAAATAAACAATCTAATCATAAGCAATAGCTCCTGGTTATAAAACCAAAAAAGTAAATCACAAAAATCATCAAATTAACCCTAAAATAATATAAACAAAATGTCGACACTAGCGCTCAGAGTCACCAACATAAACTAGACACGAAAAACAAGCTCCAAAATTTACAAAGGGATGAAAAGTCTACCAGATGTGTTGGTTAGGTTATGTTATAGTTGGATAGGTTAGGCTATACCTAAAAAGTACTAGGTTAGATTATACACAAAAGGTACTAGAATAGGTTATGGCCCAAAAGGTTAAATTATAAACATATGTTCTAGATTAGGCTGGATGCAAATTTTAAATTTTGTAGGATAGGCTTAGATTATGCACAAAATGTACCAAGCAATGTTAGATCAGAATAGGTTTAGTTACACAAGTTACTTTGGGTATTTAGTCATCCCACGTAGCAAGTAAAGGTCCTAGGATGAGGTCCCAGGTTATATCTGAGGTGGTGGGGGTTAGACATCCCATGAGTGTGTAGCGGGGCTGATGTGTTTCAGTTCAACCCAAACTTCAGAAATCTGATGAAAACACTTCCACTTGTGATGAAAACCGAGTCAATTATGAATTGTAGAATAAGGAGGATAGTAGCTAGCTTACCTTGAGACCATAGAACAGACAGAAGAGACAATGAACACACAGTATTTTGTCCCATGGGGGACTTTTTCAAGAAAGTGTAGAGAAAGATATACAGTTTTGAAGTGTGTGAACAAAACTGTCCGGTAGTCAAATTGCCCTGAAGTAGGCCTACATTTTGCATCAAGGTGAAAATGTTTTGTTGTTTTTGACACAGCCAGCCCCTGAATACCACCAATCTACAATCAGTTGCTGTAGAAGCCTAACCAGGAAAACTAGGTACTGTGCATGACAATGAGCCATTAGACTCGAAAGTTGAAACTGTGGTTTCTAACCTGGTTGATCACTCAAAAACAGGTAATTTTATTTCTAAAGATTGGATTAGATCCTTAAACACTATTGGCGAATCCTCATGGGTTCTATTACACTCACCACTTTTGTGACCGTTGATGGTTGAAGAGAGTTGTCCGTTGTTTGCCAAGTCGTCCCACACACTGCTGCCGTCACTGTTGGGGTCAAACGCATGTGTTCTTGTCACCGAGACTCCCTCCTGTGAACCGAACAACATCGTCACAGCTTCCAACCGAAGGTGAACACAAAGTCACAAGTATGTGCATACAACTAAACACTTAATGATACTGTAGCTGCTTTACATGGGCAAAAAGTGTCTTTTGAACCTTCGCTCAAACTTGAGCGCGTGTCGAAAAGAGTCACTTTACACCCTAGTGATGAAATATACTATTGATGCTACAATTTGACACACATCCGTAACACTAACCTTGACTAAGGCACTCAGGTAGTACGTGCACTTCATACCATCAAACTTCTGCGATATCAGAACTCCTTCTACTTTGACCCCCTCTTCTTCACGGTTAAACCAACCACAGCTCCAATTACCTGGATAGCATTAAATCAGAGTTAAAAAATGTCTATTTCAAACAACTAATAGACTAGGCTGTCACAATCTTTGACATGGATTTAATGGTTTAAAATTTGACTTTTAAAACTTTGAGGAGTGGGGGTGATGCTGCCAACTAGAATTCAGCTTGTGCTGTAGATCAGTACGAGAGAAACGTAGTCTCAAAACTCATACTAGCCAAATCATTCTGTCACTATCTCACGTCCTGAGAACTTCAGGTAGTGGTCAGAAAGCTCTGAGATCTTGAATTGATGTTCTCTCAAACCTTTTTGCTGTTTAGGTTATCCCTGAAAAGAGAAGGCTTTCCACTACTTTCCTCGAGATGAATCTTTGTCTTAACTTTTTTCTTTTAAACCGTACTGTGACAAACTACACTTTCACTCATAATGTCTGGACCATAAACCCTACATAATTGACAATAACGTTTTGGCTGCTGAGTGACTTTTGGCCCAATGAATTTTACATCACCCCACATTTCAACTTGACGGGATTTTCTATTGACACTCATTTTAGCGAATTTCCCATATAAGCTATTACCATAGTACTCATGGGAAGACCTGGACCCGGGACCGATTTAATTTTTTGTTTTGAGGTCTCTAGAGGCCAAAACACCATCCGTTCAAATTTATATATATATATATATGTGTCTGTTAGCATGATAACTCAAGCAAAAACGATCCGATTTTGATGAAATTTGGTACAAACGTGTAAACCTACGTTTATTCGAACGAGTTCGCGAACCAGCATAAGCGGACCATGGGAACGGGGGTTTATGGGGGGTTTTATGGGGTAAAAATGGGGTTTTCCCATTTTTAACCCTATTAACAAAAAAATTTGTAATTTCTTCTTAAACCGTTATGTAGAGCTTAAAAAAAGAAATAATTTAGTATATTGAAGCGCTGTTGTATGCCTAACGGTCATGGAGAAAAAAAAATTGTGTAATTTAAAATTCCCCTGTTATTCTTTTGGAGAAAATGAAAACTGTTGTGGTTTACTTGTTTATGGATATAGATTGATAAAATTTGGCAACTTTATTTATTTCATCCTATTAATTCATCCTGATCTAATTGACGTATGGTCAAAAAACACTTTTTACCTTCACCGCAGTAGCAAACCTAAGCACTCGTTAAATCTAATGTTATTTAAATTAAGAATAAATATGTCTTATGGAAATATTTTAGTATAAATGTAATCAGACAAGTTGAAATTCGCTTAGTCTGCAGGTTTGCTGCGGCGGGGGTGTTTAAAATTATAACGTGACAACCTAAATATGCGGTCTGTCTGGAAAAGTTAGAAGCGCTGATCTATTGCAGGCGCCGATGTTAAGATGGTGGTGCCCATTACTTCTTGTGCTAAACACAAATGGGGGTTACGTTCTGTATATACCTTGTA
The DNA here is from genome assembly GCF_028750875.1 of Macrosteles quadrilineatus. Classification (NCBI taxonomy): domain Eukaryota; kingdom Metazoa; phylum Arthropoda; class Insecta; order Hemiptera; family Cicadellidae; genus Macrosteles; species Macrosteles quadrilineatus. Next base: position 67,622,006 of record NW_026542599.1, read on the forward strand.
TTTTGATTAGGGTGAATTTTCATGTTAAGTGCAATACACAAGAAATAAGATTCTGCCAAAATTGTGTCAAACAAGTTTTAAGTTGTTTACCTGGCATGTCAGACTTGTTCTTGGTGCCGTTCTTCAATGTACAGGTAATACTGACAGATTTCATTTCACTACTTGTGTTTTCCACTGTCCACACAAACACACCTCCAGGAATGCACGAATCCTTTGACAAAACAAACAGTATAGTTTGAATAGTAAACAGAAATACTGACTAGAATTTAAGTTCTATGTTTGGTTTTACATTAAGTTCAGGACTGCTTTTGTGTCCAATAATTTGAATTTAAATACCGTGGTGGATCAAAGAGATGTACTGCAGTTATTTTTACTTATTTTAATAGCCTACCGTATGTTTGTTTCTGGTATGGTGCGGAAGTAAAGTACATCTCAGCAGATTTAAAATCATATTAAAAACACCCTCTGTCCCTTTCTATTAGAGCACAGTAGAGGTTATTTGATACCTTTTACATAATTCTCAAAGAATTTTTATTACTCAAGTTTTAGGTACCAGAGATAAAACATACTCCCATCATCGATTTATCATCCTTATGGAACAGCTAAGGCCAATTTTATTGTAAGTTCTGTCTGCTAACCACTTAATTTGTTATTTCAGTCATTTAAAACCTTGTTTAACCAAATAAAACGATTTAATCATAAACAATAACTCGTCCCCTAGGCCTAGTTATATAGGCTAACAAACAGTAAAGAACAAATCATAAAATTGACCCTATAATAATAGAAACAACATTTTTTTTCACAAGAGATAAGTGTCACTAGAGTAGTGTGTGTGGGTCTGAGTTTGCCCATCAGTTGGACATGAACTAGACAAAAATAAAGGTGAGTGAAGCCCACAATAATCTCTGTGAATAAATAACATCTTGCCTAAAAGCATGTCATTCAGAAACACGAACTAGACACGAAAATGAGCTTCAAAATTTACAATGGGATGTGAGAAGTCTATGTTTTATACTAACTGAAAACTAAATATGCCTTGTCCAACAAGATAAATAAAATACATGTAAGATAATTGTTTATTTCTATTTCGGTTGCTAGGCAAAAAGGCTGGAAAAATTTATTTGAATTACAACTTTATCTATAAAGTTACATTTTTTTTGTTACATTTGATACTCATGTAACAAAATTATAATTAAGTTTGGTAAGTACACTCTCTTAGCTTTGTTTTAGTATGCGAGGTTCATAGGTACAGTAGAGATTCTTTGGTACATCTTGTATAGCTATAAATAGATTTTTTTACTACAGGAGTGGACTAACTGAAGACTATTAATCTTTTCCATAATAACAAAAGGCATGCATAAAAATATGCCATATCATAGTTTGGTATATATATTTTATGAGCAAAAACGCTGTTAATTGACAATATAATTTGAATCATAACTTGTTTAGTCACATAATTTTTTTATCTGATACTAATGTATGGTATGTTTGTTTCCGGTAGGGTGCGGAATTGAATAAGATCACAGCAGATATTAAAGTATGGTAAGTACGCCCTCTGTCCCTTTCTATTAGAGTAGTTTTGACTAACCCTTTTTTACGACGTACCACTGTACGATACAAAAATATTATTTTGCATAGGTACCAATATTGATTTTTGGACACTAAAGTAGACATCCCACATTTATTGACCAGTATAGCAATTTTATAAATTATAAAAGCAAATAGTAGAAGGAGACATCTGCAGAGTGTGAGTGTGTAATTCTACGATACTATTTTCTTTTTCCTAGAATATTTTATTTTCACAATAATTGATGAATTCTTCAGTAAATCACTTAGTACGGTACCAGGAGCAAAAGTTGCTATCTAGATCATTTCAACTTAATTATTATTTAATTTCAACTTAAGACTATCTTGACCTAATTATTTTTATATAGGCCCTTGCCCAACATGTTTGCTTGACTATCAACAATATTATTGCCATCATTATGAATATATCTCAAATAATGTTGTATAAAAACCAGTAATATTAGTTCATTAGTATAGCATGTTCATCCTATTTACATTTGACTCTGTACATATACATTGTACTATGAGTTGTATTTTATCTCCATTGACCTGGCCAATTGTATAACATGTACTTAATCACAATAAAGTATTTGAACACAGTTGCCGATTAGCTGACGTACCAGCACAAACAATCCTAGTGTTGATTTTATGTATTTTCCCAGTGGAAAGAACTAGAATATTTAATTTTGAACTAGTTACCTTAAGCCTTTGTTCTTGCAGGATGAAGTTCAAAATTAAATCGTAGTGTATAATCCTCGTACTTAAAACTTCACCACATACCACAATAGTTGCCCCTGCTTACAACTAGTGGTACTCGTACCAGAGTTGGGAAACACTGTTTTAGAACACAAGTAGAAGTTCTTTGGTACAATTAATGTAATGCGTTAAGCATTTGGTTTTGAATTTCAGTGGACGAATTGGAGACTAAATCTTTTCAACAAGAAGATGAAATGCACAAAATATAATGTGTAAAAGATCATACTTTAGTATATCCAATTTAAGATGTTGAGCAAAAAGGCTGATATAAAATGAAACATTTATCTGAATCATTACATTATCTTTAAAGTTGTATAATTTTCGGTCATAACTGATACTGATGTAAGGTACGTTTGTTTCCGATGGGGTGCGGGATTGAACGAGGAGATCACAGCAGATATTAAGTATGGTAAGTACACCCTCTATCCCTGTCTTTTAGAGTACCGGTATAGTAGAAGTTATTTTTCAATTCGTTAATGATTTTTAATATTTTAATGTATAAAGGGATTCTACACATCTACTGGAAAATATCTTTCTAACAGTATGCAAAGATTTTCCATTAACCCTTGTCGACAGACCGCCACTGCCCACCACCACCCACCACTGCTCGAGCGAACACCATTACCGCAACAATACGTTGAACAGTCGTAGGTCTTGGTGGTGTAGTGGATAGCGCACCAGGCTGATAATTCGGAGGTAGCCGGTTCGAAACCCACCGGAGGCATTAACTTTTTGACTTGAATTTTTTTTATTATCAGCAAGTTTGGTTGGTTTGGTTAGGTTATGATAGTTTAATTTTATAATTTAAAAAATATATAATTGATTTTGAGACATTTATAATTTTATTTTACGAAAAGAACTATTTTTGTTAATAGTAAACCTTAATTCAAAATTTTAATTATCAGCAAGTTTGGTTAGTTTGGTTAGGTTATGACAGTTAAATTAATTTAAATTTAACCTACAAACAACATGTTTTGACAGCTACAGTGATAGAGCTAACAATTTCCCACAAACAGTTCGCCTATGCACGGTATGATGCGTTCTGCACGGCGCGGTGGTGGGCGGTGGCGGTCTGACGGTAAGGTCTCGTAGATTTTCCCTGCGATACAGACAGGCTGAGAAAAAAGGTGTTAAAGAAACATGCTTGCCAATTAATACTATATAGATAGTTTATTATAAAATTTTTGAGATGCTAGGCAACAAGTGTGTTTATTATCAAAAATATATTTGAATTATCATTTAAAGTGAATCTTTAAAGTATATTATTTTTTAAAGTTATGTTTGTTTTCGGTGGGGTGCAGAATTGAACGAGGAGATCACAGCAGATATTAAAGTATGGTAAGTACACCCTCTGAATTTTTCTGAGTACGGTAGAAGTTATTTGTTACTATTAAGGTAATTCTTTAAGAGATGTTGTTTATTGCTACAGTAGTCGAATTGGACACTAAATCTTTTCTACAAGATGAAATGCATAAAAGCAAGCCTGACTTATGGGTACATTCCTAAATCTTGGTGTCTCAGCATGGTGGTCTTCATTCCCTAGAGGAAAAGCAGATTTCTCTGAGGCCAAATCGTTCTGCCCCATCAGTCTTTCCTCACTACTCCTCAGAGGCACATAAGAAGGGTGTACTTCTAAACACACCCCTTTATCGCAACCAACACACCCAATAGCCAGGCAAGTCATGCGAAACTGCTCTCCTCGGGCTGGTCAGCAGAATTGAGGACAATCTGGCTGCTAAGGAAATAGTCCTATGCACCTTTGTGGACTTTAAGAGCTTTTGATAATGTATCGTAAAAAGCTTTGGTGCGGAAAGTTTGTAAGCATGGATTCGAGCAAGCTTTGTGCAGATGGACAGAATGCTCAACTCAAGACACCATGGCTGACTATCGAGGGGAAAAATGTGATCCCACCCACAAAGGGCTCTCCACAGGACAGTGTACTCTCACCCTTACTGTGGAACCTTGTAGTGGATGGTCTTTTATGTGAATGAACCAGTAAGGGCATCTTTGTCCAGGACTACGCACATGGCGTAGTCCTCATGGTATAAGGAAAATTAACAAACATTATAACTAATGTCATGAATGTCAACCTACCACATGTTAAAGCATGGTGTCTTAGAGAGGGACTCAATTAATCCCTCCAAGATATTTGGATTACTTTATTACTTGGATTCTCTTTCCAGGCTGAAAATTGGCACTACTCAGCTAGAAGTGTTGCACACAGTCAATCATTTAGATTTGACTCCTAGCTGACGTTGAACAGCCACCTGAATAACGCACTGCATAATAAATTTTTCCTTTAAAAAAACGTTTGGCTCGAAAGCCAACACGTGATATGATTGCGAAACCGCCAACGTCGACTCACGGCTGAAAAGAGAGTGGTAAGGGTTAAATTACTACAAAGGCCTGGTACACTTCAAGCTATTGGTGCATTCAGGAGCAGCACATAAGCGGCTCTAGCAGTCGCTCTTAGGGTGCTACCTCTGGATATCTATATTAAAGCTGAAGCCCTGAAGGAAGCTTACTGTTTGAAGGTTGGTGCAAATCTGTTAAGGGGAAGCCTGTCAGGGGCAGGCCACTGTGCCATTGCCAAAGCTCTGACTGCGTGTCCTGTGCTTGACATGACCTCAGACAATTGCACAGAGGCAGTTTTCACAAAACCCTTCACTGTTTAATTCCGCTCCAGGGATGAATGGAAACATCAGGAAGGGCATCTCCAAGAAACAGAGAGCCTCGTCTGGTACACAGACGGCTCCCTCGATGGAAAATTAGATGCATGGGAGTATTAAGTCTATCGCCCAGAACAGAACTTTCTGCCAGTCTATGAAACTGTATGTGGAAGATGACTGTACCATCTTCCAGGCAGAAATATGTAGCATCTTGGCTTGTACAAACAAAGTAGCTGTAACTTGTTTTAACAGGGCCAGGCTTAAAAGTAACCATGAGATTGGATTGCAGCTGGAAAAGCTTATTGTGCACCCTCAATCACAGGTCCTCATTCTACGTCACATCCCAGGTCCTTTGTGAACCATGAGATCCTTTTGACTATGGTAACCTGTTCTTTCCTTTGATCTCCAGTTGATAAGCCAAGGGATCTCATACGCAGACCTTGTAGGGCTCGGCCAGTGCTCTCTGTGACACACCCGAGCCCTCTCCCTCCTTCGTCCTCGTCTTCTTTTTCTCACCCCCGGCATCCTCAGGTGTCAGGTGCTCTCGCCTCCTCTTTCCACCTGTCCTCCTGGAGTCTTCAATAGAGTCGGCTTTGGGGGTGCCGCCCTTGCCCTGCTTTTTCCTCGCATCCTGGTTCCCAGAGGAACTGGCTTTGCAGGGAGCAGGGTTCGGGTGCTTGGAAGCCCACGCCAGCCTCCTCTCACTTCTGAATAGCACCTTTTCGCCTTTGGCTAAAGCTTCTGCTATCCTCCGTCTTCGTAACTCTCCCCTGGAAAGTTGTATTTTTCATTTCTTTCCGGTCACCGCAAGCTTGTTGTATTCATTGTCAGATTTTAGCAGACCTTCTATCGGGGTCAGATCTTCTACTTTAAGACTAGCAATATGAGTGTTTACGACCTTTCGGTCACACTCTCCTTGCTCAGGTCAGTTTTTTGGTTAATTTTTTTACTTCCGTTTTGTTCCCAGAGTTAAGGGTATATAAAGTCCACCTCCCCAGTGACCCTATTAGAGAGGTATAGGGTTCATAAGACTGGGTTCCCCCTGGTTCCCAGAAGGTGGTTACAAACACTTGAGTATTAGATTAGGCTCCCAGTGCCGCAAGACTCAGCATTGGTCGAATCCCACCTTACCCCAGGGCCCGCAGTGTTCAGACATAGCTTCTGCTATAACTGAACGTCTGGGTGAGCATCCTGTTTTCAGAGAAGCAAGCTTCGTACCAGACCAGTTACGAACACCCAGTAATGGTGGTGCTGCTGCTCCCTACCAGGGAGTCATTCGGGACTCCAGCATAGATCCGCCGAGATCAGCGTGACAGTACTAGCCAGACACTACCAAAACAAGAAGATAGGGATTTTTGTCTGATTTGGCAAGTTGGGCATTCACAATAAGCTTTAGTTAACATAATAGAACCACAAGTCCACCCATCACACATTACAATAAAATACAATACAATATCATAGTTTTAAGTTGCTAGGCAAAAATGTTATTCTATTTAGAAAAATTTAATTTCAATCATTAAATCATCTTTAAAGTTGTATGTTTTTTGTTTGATCTATTACTGATGTATAGTATGTTTGTTTCCAGTGGGGGGTGGTCAACAAGGAGAACTCAAAAGGAATAGAAGTATAGTAGGTACACCCTCTGTCCATTTATTTTATAGTACAGTAGAGGTTATTAGTATAATAAGGTAATCATTTACCCATTTTGTCTGTTACACTACAATGAACAAAATTGGAGACTAAATTGTTATTACAAGAAGATAAAATGCATAGGATAGATGTAAGATCATAGTTAAGAATATCTATTTTAAGCAAAAGATGTTTTTATTTGAAAAAATTGATAAAAATCATAACTTTAAGTTGTTTAATTTTTGCTACATCTGATACTAATGTATAGTATGTTTGTTTCCGGTGGGGTGCTTGATAGAACGAGGAAACCACAGAAGATATTAAAGTACGGTAAGTCTGCCCTCTTTTTAGAGAACAGTAGATATTCTTTAGTATAATAAGGTAATTCTTTTGTGAGGTACCAAATTTTAAGGGGGGTAAAGTGAAGTACATACACACACTCACATGATATATTTATCAGTAATAAGCACTCCATTTCACTTAATAAAGTTAAACCGACCGATTTTACGATTATTTAACGCTGATGACAACATGACTAAACCTCAAATTGGTGTTTGTTGACCGACGACAGACTACAACTAGACCGGCTCAACAGGTGAATTTCCGATCAGCTGTTGGCTAGTTCTTAAACTCACCACCAGAGCGATTAAGCCTCGACCGAGGAAATCATGATTTGAGCCGGAGAAGATTCATTCGCTGAAAATTTGACCGCCGACTAGCTAGTTAGAAGCCTCTCGCACGAATTACGCATACGACGACGTGACGCTATGATTTTATTACGAAGGTTAGCTACCATAGTAGTTAGGCCCTTTTTTGTTTTATTTTATTTTCATTCAACACGCTCTTTCTCGTTTGCTTCAAAATTCGATTAGACATATCGATAAGTTAAGTAATAATCAAATCAAATCAAATCAAATCAATCTTTATTCATATTGTGTACATGAGTCATACAACTGTATAAGTATAAGTATACCTAAGTATACTCTTTTAATAACTTTTTAAATTTCACCGACTTGATTCTAGACCTGCCAGTTCCTGCCTGCCAGTGACTAGCGGTGGTTATCGTTCGGTTTGATTTAAACCCATTTTAGGTTCAAAATTACGATTTCTCTGAATAATTATTACGTTCATTTGTTTGGTTAATTCACCCTTTTGGTCCCCCAAGACTCATCGATTGAGTTCTAAACCCCGTCTGTGGCGGGTGAAAGAATCAAGTCTGGGGAGTAGGCTGATTTGAACAATCAGCTACGAATATTAGTATCAAATCTTTTTAAACCGTATCACGATAAATTATCCGTTTGATTATATTAATTAGGCCCCGACGGCTCTGTAGGAATTGCTTTTTGCATTATATTCGATTTTATATCAATTACCAACATCCTTAACCATTTGTTTTAAAGTTAACACGAGTAGTTTTATCAAATTGGCTAAGATAGAATACTCGTCGGTCCTACAGAGTCAATCCAAAAGTTATGTCAAATTTACCAAAACACTTTAACAAAGGCTGGGATGATATACCTCCAACTGAGCGTCTGCAGGATTTCCTGAGCGTTTCCAGAGCTCTGAGCTTTCGATTAATTATAAATAAATTGATCAGTCAGTGCCGTGACAACTTCGTATGGCCCCATGGATTTTTCTTGGCTCCTTCTGAGCACTCCGGGGAAGAAATTTGAGTGTGGCCCGTTCTAGGGGTAGGCATAGCCTGACTTTAGTTGATACTAGTTTATTCCTCCTAGAATTTTGCGTAACACTTTACACATTTTGTCAATAACAAAATTCATTGGAATCATTACATCATCTTTAAAGTTTCTAATCTATGGTTATAACTGATACTAATGTATGGTATGTTTGTTTCCGGTGGGTTCGGGATTCAACGAGGCGATCACACCGGGTGTTAAACAATGGTAAGTACGCCTTCTGTCCTTTTCTTTTAGAGTATAGTAGAGGTTCTTAGCCTTATATTCATGTATTACTCAAACCCTGAAGCTCAATATTGGATTGGTAACATAGACACGGCAAGTGGGTGAGAGTCCTTTGGACTGTGTCACTCAAAATTGTTGTTGTACAGGTAGATGTCGCTGAACCATCAAAGAAGAAATGTGAAGATAACCAGAGCAATACTCTTCTCTTCTACGATCCATCTACAATTTCAAATTATGACTGTAGTTTAGGCCCAACTTAAATTTTCAATGAAAAATCTAAAGAAAATTATACTCTTTAACCTAAAAAGACTAAAAAAATAAAACTACAAAAACAACAAAGATATTTTTACATTAGGCTGTATAAACAATTGTGCGTTTTGAAATACTAAACCATAAAATATTACAGAGAACATTTTCAAGTAGGTTCGTTGTCAATTTATTTCGTATAATAGTTTTTTTTTAGTAAAACAAAACTTTTGCATTTAAAATTCATTACTATTTACATTTATTTTATGCAGTGGTTTTTGTGAAGCCTGCCTCGGTTTCTGCCCAAATTATCTACATATCACTTATACTGTTAGTTCCTTTTAGAGTGCGGTTATAAAAAACACTAGAAATACACCCTCAAAACCCCGACACTATAGGAATTTTAGGCTCCCAATTTTTAGATTAGGGAAAAAACATACGGCAATTTCTCTTCTAGGGTCCCTTGACTCCGACTTTACGTCGTGATAAGCATACACGGATTCCCCCATCGGCTTAGAAGAAAGAAAGGAAGAATGAAATACTGAAAATCTGATATGTTCCTATTTACATGGATTTCCCTCAACCATTTGAAAAGGATAACAAAGAGGAACAAGAGATAGTAAAGAAGACAATTCATTAACAAGTAATCCCAGAAGTGGACTCCTCTAAAGTAAAAATACACAGCAAAGGCAAGATTAACAACTGGAGGCTATTAAAATTGAAAATAAATGGATTTAAAATGAAGACAGAGTACACCCAAGTCTAAAGAAGATCCTGAAATCTTGGAACTACAAAAAAAGGTTAATTTATCAGTGAATTTATTTTAGATAATGTAAGACTAAATTACTTACGTAATTCCCGTCACAGCTCAATAAAATATGTCTATTCAGGACATGTTTCGGTGTTAAAACACCATCGTCAGCTTCATTTTATTTCAGATATAGTGTGTAGTGTAGAAGATAAGTTACCGGTAGTCATAAACTTAAAACTATTTAACTTTGTTTAAAAATATCAAACTCTCACCCATTGCCGAACAAAACATACCTTTCCAGTATAAAAAAATTAGTTAATTTATACTGATAATTATATTTGGTTACAAATTATTTAATACTAATGTATAGTATGTTTGTTTCCGGTGGGGTGCTTGATGGAACGAGACCACGGAAGGAATTAAAGTACGGTAAGTCTGCACTCTACCCCTTTCTTTTAGAGAACAGTAGATATTCTTTAGTATAATAAGGTAATTCTATTCACATTTTGTCTATTACACTGCAGTTAAAAAATTCCAGTCGTAATCTTTCTATGAGAAGATGAAATGCATAAAACTGATGTAAGATCAAATCAAATCAAATCAAATCAAAATTTCTTTTATTCCGTATAAAATAATTGTTTTACAGTTTTTACAAATATTGTATTACAATAGAACTATAACTAAATACCTTAAAGTATACGAAATTAAACCCACATGGGAAAACCCGTGCGTGGGAGTGAGTCGTTTTATATTGCAGCCTAATAAGAAAGAAAAAGAAACTTTGATACTTATTAAAAAACAAATAAAAAAACTTCTAATTACTGGCATGATTACAAAGCGCTAGCGGAATTTTGGCTAATCGCATAGGAACATAGATAATGATGTCAGATTGACTCGTTGACTTCCCCCTACCATTACAAATCCAAAACGCCCCCCTCCCTCCCCCCCCACACCCAACACGCACACACACACACACACACACACACGCACACTACCACACACAGATACACTCAGCTGTCCTCGTCGCAACACCAACAAGCGGCTGGTAGCCCTAGGGTACTAGGGCCGTCAATGCTCTGTCCCTGTGGCACAGAATCGAGAACTGCACACACATACACACACACACACACACGCACATACTCACCAAGTCACACTCACGCGCGCACACACAATCACATGCTGTACCAGCTGTCAGCTATTGTCTGTATATGGAAACTAATAATCTATTAGCTCCATCCCTACCAATGAGATTGAGCCAGTGAACAATGTTTTTTTTGTACGTTGTAATTGAGTGTCTGTCAAAGTCTCGTAAGTCTAGTGGAAGGTTAGAGTAAATGATGTGTGCAACGTAGTGGCAATTAGTTGTAGAAAATGTCTTTGTAAGTCTGGGTAAGCGTATGCCTTGGCCCAGTGCATGTCGAGTATTATGGTCATGTTGTGGACGAACAAAGAGTGACTCGTGGTGTTTGAAAATAAACATCGAAACTGTTCTGATGAATAGTTGCGTTAAATCAAGTACATTCATTTCAGTGAACAGAGCATCCGACGAGTATTGCCTACCCTTGCCAAGTGCCGCTTTTATAATTGCCTTTTGTGTTACAACGAGAGGTTGCAGAATGTTGCTGTAAGCACCACCCCAGGCAATTATCCCCCCCTCAAGCAGCGACTGTACATAAGCAAAATATGCATTTTTAATTTCATCCATTTCAAGAAAATGGTGCAGTTGGCAAAAAGCAAAAATCAGTTTTCTTAACTTTTTGTTTAAATATGACACGTGATCTGCCCATGACAATTTAGAATCAAACACAACTCCAAGATATTTATAATTTTGAACTCGATTTATTACCGGGCAGGGACAACTATTTCCGATTTCATGACCACAAGAATGAATTTTTATTTCGTTGCGAAGTGTGTCACCTCGAGCTCTTAAGGAGATTGGAATAAATTTTGTTTTAGTGACATTGAGCGTTAACACATTCTGATCAAACCATTTTTTTATTTTTGACACGCCTCTTTCGGCATTGGCAAAAGCTGAGTCCCAAGTTTCGCCTTGGAATAATAATAATGTGTCGTCAGCAAAAAGATAAAAATCACCTTCAATATTTAATTTCACAAGATTGTTAATGTAAATTAAGAATTGTAAAGGCCCTAACGTGCTACCTTGGACCACCCCAAAATCTACATTACCAAGATTTCCATTGATTCCATTAATATTTACAAACTGCTTTCTATTATCAAAATAAGATCGGCACCATTGCAGAGCTACATCTTTAACACCTATCAGTTCTAATTTTTTTAAAAGGAGCGATCTATCCACTGAGTCGAAAGCTTTGGCCAAGTCAAAAAATACCAGAATAACACGCCTGCCTCTACTGATGGCCAAATTTATATCTTTATTAACCTCGAACAATGCATCTGTGATGTTTTTTGATTTTCTAAAACCAAACTGGTGGTGTGTTAAAATATCGTTCTGGTTAAGGTAATGAAAAACTTGATCTTTGATAATTTTTTCTAAAATCTTGGTGAACACACTTAGCAAAGAAATTGGCCTAAAATTTGAGATATTGGTGACGTCACCAGACTTGAAGAGGGGAACAACCTTGGCAATTTTGTAGGCGTTGGGGAAAATGCCACTTTGGATACTCTTGTTAGTTATATGTAGCAGTGGTTGTCTAAGTGTCTCCCAGTTGTCTTTGAGTAGTTCAGCTGATACACAATCATACCCTGGAGCTGAGCCACCTCGCAGTCTAGTGACGTAGGTGTACAGTTCCTGTTCAGTTACAGTGTGAAGTGTGAGTATGGAGTCAACAGCGTGGTCAGTGTCATCAACCACAGGTAAACCGCCCGAATCTATACTTGCTGCCAAGTTGGGACCAACGTTGGCGAAGTACTCATTGAACTCGTCGGCTACCTGTAGTCTACAGTCGTTGTCAACATTCAGTCTGTTTGCTGCAAATTGTGTAAGCGGGAAAATGTCCTTTCTATTACCTCTACCTGCTAATTCGTTTAATGTACTCCAGAACGTTTTTGGATTGTTTTTTGAATTTGAAAGTTTTTCCCTAAAATAATTGTATTTAGCTAGTTTTGTATCTTGGTTTAGCTCATTTTTGATTCTTTGAAATTTTGAAATCAATTCCATATTAAAAGGTTGCCTCCTAACTAACTTGCTCAATTTGTCCCTATCCCTTATTTTTTTAACCAAGTCCTGTGTGATCCATGGTTTGAGTGGCCTCAGCCTCGGTTTGAGAACAGGTCTTTGTTTGGTGGATTTGTTTACACAATCTTTAATTTTGCCAAAAAGAATATCTGTAGATGCGTTTACATCACTCGCAAGCGAGACATCTGACCAATCACACTCTTTAATGTTTAAGCTCAAAGATGCTTTGTCAATGTAAGTGTTTATGTTATGTGACGTGTTAGTGTAAGGGTTGTGACTTATTTGTAGACAGATACTGTAGTGATCAGTTATGTCCGTCCTCACCACAGCAGTTTGTAAGGCAGTGCAATCATTATGGCTTACAAATATATGGTCAATATTTGTTTGACTATTTCCTACTACTCTAGTAGGTGTATTTATGCCACATATAAAACCATGTTCGTAAAAAACGTCCAAGTAGCGTTCAGTTTTGTAGTCAGTTTCTAGTAAGTTAGCGTTAGTGTCACCCATGAAGACGTAAGTGTTACAGTCATTTTTGTTCTCATAGTAATGTCTAAGAGCGTTAGTAAAGTTGTCTAAGTCACTGTCACGTGTACGGTACACAGTCAGAACGTTAGATCTAGTTCCTTGATGGACAAAGTCCAAAGTCAGTCCATGCACGTCACCCAGCTCCAGTTCCTTGCATTCACACACATTCACTCTCTCACTCACATACATCAATACCCCATCATTTTTATTTTTCCCCCTAGTTGAACAATACAATTTATACCCCTCTATGTCCAACCCCGTCCCCCCATCACTACCCAGCCATGTCTCCCCAAGCGCTATGAAATCAAACCTTACATCGATTGACTGTAACATTAATAAAAGTGTATCGAAATTTGTATTGTAACTACGAACATTCATGTATAGAAATTTGTATGAGCAACTTTTAAAAACAACGTCCTTAAACCTATCAACTCAAGATCATAGTTTAGTATATTTATTTTAAAATTTTGAGCAGAAAAGGTTGTTTTGATTGCCAAAATTCATTGGAATCATTACATCATCTTTAAAGTTTCTAATCTATGGTTATAACTGATACTAATGTATGGTATGTTTGTTTCCGGTGGGTTCGGGATTCAACGAGGCGATCACACCGGGTGTTAAACAATGGTAAGTACGCCTTCTGTCCCTTTCTTTTAGAGTATAGTAGAGGTTCTTAGCCTTATATTCATTTATTACTCAAACCCTGAAGCTCAATATTGGATTGGTAACATAGACACGGCAAGTGGGTGAGAGTCCTTTGGACTGTGTCACTCAAAATTGTTGATGTACAGGTAGATGTCGCTGAACCATCAAAGAAGAAATGTGAAGATAACCAGAGCAATACTCTTCTCTTCTACGATCCATCTACAATTTCAAATTATGACTGTAGTTTAGGCCCAAATTAAATTTTCAATGAAACATCTAAAGAAGATTATACTCTTTTACGTAAAAAGACTAAAAAAATAAAACTACAAAAACAACAAAGATATTTTTACATTAGGCTGTATAAACAATTGTGCGTTTTGAAATACTAAACCATAAAATATTACAGAGAACATTTACAAGTAGGTTCGTTGTCAATTTATTTTGTATAATAGTTTTTTTTTAGTAAAACAAAACTTTTGCATTTAAAATTCATTACTATTTACATTTATTTTATGCAGTGGTTTTTGTGAAGCCTGCCTCGGTTACTGCACAAATTATCTACATAGCACTTATACTGTTAGTTCCTTTTAGAGTGCGGTTATAAAAAACACTAGAAATACACCCTCAAAACCCCGACACTATAGGAATTTTAGGCTCCCAATTTTTAGATTAGGGAAAAAACATACGGCAATTTCTCTTCTAGGGTCCCTTGACTCCGACTTTACGTCGTGATAAGCATACACGGATTCCCCCATCGGCTTAGAAGAAAGAAAGGAAGAATGAAATACTGAAAATCTGATATGTTCCTATTTACATGGATTTCCCTCAACCATTTGAAAAGGATAACAAAGAGGAACAAGAGATAGTAAAGAAGACAATTCATTAACAAGTAATCCCAGAAGTGGACTCCTCTAAAGTAAAAATACACAGCAAAGGCAAGATTAACAACTGGAGGCTATTAAAATTGAAAATAAATGGATTTAAAATGAAGACATAGTACACCCAAGTCTAAAGAAGAACCTGAAATCTTGGAACTACAAAAAAAGGTTAATTTATCAGTGAATTTATTTTAGATAATGTAAGACTAAATTACTTACGTAATTCCCGTCACAGCTCAATAAAATATGTCTATTCAGGACATGTTTCGGTGTTAAAACACCATCGTCAGCTTCATTTTATTTCAGACATAGTGTGTAGTGTAGAAGATAAGTTACCGGTAGTCATAAACTTAAAACTTTTTAACTTTGTTTAAAAAT
Source organism: Macrosteles quadrilineatus (assembly GCF_028750875.1). Lineage (NCBI taxonomy): Eukaryota > Metazoa > Arthropoda > Insecta > Hemiptera > Cicadellidae > Macrosteles > Macrosteles quadrilineatus. The sequence goes on from NW_026542599.1 coordinate 67,637,131, forward strand.
ATCACACTCTCACCCATTGCCGAACAAAACATACCTTTCCAGTATAAAAAAATTAGTTAATTAATACTGATAATTATATTTGGTTACAAATTATCTAATACTAATGTATAGTATGTTTGTTTCCGGTGGGGTGCTTGATGGAACGAGACCACGGAAGGAATTAAAGTACGGTAAGTCTGCACTCTACCCCTTTCTTTTAGAGAACAGTAGATATTCTTTAGTATAATAAGGTAATTCTATTCACATTATGTCTATTACACTGCAGTTAAAAAATTCCAGTCGTAATCTTTCTATGAGAAGATGAAATGCATAAAACTGATGTAAGATCATAGTTTAGTATATTTATTTTAAAATTTTGAGCAGAAAAGGTTCTTTTAATTGCCAAAATTCATTGGAATCATTACATCATCTTTAAAGTTTCTAATCCATTGTTTTAACTGATACTGATGTATGGTATGTTTGTTTCCGGTGGGTTCGGGATTCAACGAGGCGATCCCACCGGGTGTTAAACAATGGTAAGTACGCCTTCTGTCCCTTTCTTTTAGAGTATAGTAGAGGTTCTTAGCCTTATATTCATGTATTACTCAAACCCTGAAGCTCAATATTGGATTGGTAACATAGACACGGCAAGTGGGTGAGAGTCCTTTGGACTGTGTCACTCAAAATTGTTGATGTACAGGTAGATGTCGCTGAACCATCAAAGAAGAAATGTGAAGATAACCAGAGCAATACTCTTCTCTTCTACGATCCATCTACAATTTCAAATTATGACTGTAGTTTAGGCCCAAATTAAATTTTCAATGAAACATCTAAAGAAGATTATACTCTTTTACGTAAAAAGACTAAAAAAATAAAACTACAAAAACAACAAAGATATTTTTACATTAGGCTGTATAAACAATTGTGCGTTTTGAAATACTAAACCATAAAATATTACAGAGAACATTTACAAGTAGGTTCGTTGTCAATTTATTTTGTATAATAGTTTTTTTTTAGTAAAACAAAACTTTTGCATTTAAAATTCATTACTATTTACATTTATTTTATGCAGTGGTTTTTGTGAAGCCTGCCCAAATTATTTACATATCACTTATACTGTTAGTTCCTTTTAGAGTGCGGTTATAAAAAACACTAGAAATACACCCTCAAAACCCCGACACTATAGGAATTTTAGGCTCCCAATTTTTAGATTAGCGAAAAAAACATACGGCAATTTCTCTTCTAGGTCCCTTGACTCCGACTTTACGTCGTGATAAGCATACACGGATTCCCCCATCGGCTTAGAAGAAAGAAAGGAAGAATGAAATACTGAAAATCTGATATGTTCCTATTTACATGGATTTCCCTCAACCATTTGAAAAGGATAACAAAGAGGAACAAGAGATAGTAAAGAAGACAATTCATTAACAAGTAATCCCAGAAGTGGACTCCTCTAAAGTAAAAATACACAGCAAAGGCAAGATTAACAACTGGAGGCTATTAAAATTGAAAATAAATGGATTTAAAATGAAGACATAGTACACCCAAGTCTAAAGAAGAACCTGAAATCTTGGAACTACAAAAAAAGGTTAATTTATCAGTGAATTTATTTTAGATAATGTAAGACTAAATTACTTACGTAATTCCCGTCACAGCTCAATAAAATATGTCTATTCAGGACATGTTTCGGTGTTAAAACACCATCGTCAGCTTCATTTTATTTCAGATATAGTGTGTAGTGTAGAAGATAAGTTACCGGTAGTCATAAACTTAAAACTATTTAACTTTGTTTAAAAATATCAAGCTCTCACCCATTGCCGAACAAAACATACCTTTCCAGTATAAAAAAATTAGTTAATTTATACTGATAATTATATTTGGTTACAAATTATCTAATACTAATGTATAGTATGTTTGTTTCCGGTGGGGTGCTTGATGGAACGAGACCACGGAAGGAATTAAAGTACGGTAAGTCTGCACTCTACCCCTTTCTTTTAGAGAACAGTAGATATTCTTTAGTATAATAAGGTAATTCTATTCACATTTTGTCTATTACACTGCAGTTAAAAAATTCCAGTCGTAATCTTTCTATGAGAAAATGAAATGCATAAAACTGATGTAAGATCATAGTTTAGTATATTTATTTTAAAATTTTGAGCAGAAAAGGTTGTTTTAATTGCCAAAATTCATTGGAATCATTACATCATCTTTAAAGTTTCTAATCTATGGTTATAACTGATACTAATGTATGGTATGTTTGTTTCCGGTGGGTTCGGGATTCAACGAGGCGATCACACCGGGTGTTAAACAATGGTAAGTACGCCTTCTGTCCCTTTCTTTTAGAGTATAGTAGAGGTTCTTAGCCTTATATTCATGTATTACTCAAACCCTGAAGCTCAATATTGGATTGGTAACATAGACACGGCAAGTGGGTGAGAGTCCTTTGGACTGTGTCACTCAAAATTGTTGTTGTACAGGTAGATGTCGCTGAACCATCAAAGAAGAAATGTGAAGATAACCAGAGCAATACTCTTCTCTTCCACGATCCATCTACAATTTCAAATTATAACTGTAGTTTAGGCCCAACTTAAATTTTAAATGAAAAATCTAAAGAAAATTATACTCTTTAACCCTCCAAGTGTCCATAGTTTAGGCCTTAATGTCCACCTATTTTTGGCGCATTTGCAAGGTTTTATTAAAACGGATCTGAGAAGCTTAAAACAATGTTAATTCTAATGTTCTATATACCATTTTGTTTGGAAAATCATGGGCTTCAATATTATATATAAAACATAAGGAACATTTGCAAATAAATAAGTTATGGGCAAAAAACTGATTTCAGTACATAGCGTTTAGCTAAGAATGCATAGCCTAACCATAGCTAGGAATCTGGCTGATAATTTACATCAATATCACTACCTACTTCTTCAGGATCATCAACCAGCACTTCAAAACCACTTAAATCTTCTTATAATGCACCACGTATATCACTACTTTTGATTTTTAACACTAAAACAATGATAAACGTAATAAAACACATCAGTCATCGGTCCGGGGGAACCTAGCTGTTTACAAATACACGCACGTCAGCTGTCTGCTACAATATTTTCGGAACTAAAATGAATAGCGCTTAGAGACAGACCTCTGGAGAAAGCTTAGAATATTACGGAAAGAACGATACCTAACTCGATCCAGTTCAATCCGATTCAGTCAGTCATAGAGCCTTCGCCGTAAACGATGTCTGCGTGTCGAAAAATCGACAAGTAACACTACACAAAGTGTGCTGCTTGTCGAATTTTCGTCAAGTAACACTGGGAGGGTTAACCTAAAAAGACTAAAAAAATAAAACTACAAAAACAACAAAGATATTTTTACATTAGGCTGTATAAACAATTGTGCGTTTTGAAATACTAAGCCATAAAATATTACAGAGAACATTTTCAAGTAGGTTCGTTGTCAATTTATTTCGTATAATAGTTTTTTTTAGTAAAACAAAACTTTTGCATTTAAAATTCATTACTATTTACATTTATTTTATGCAGTGGTTTTTGTGAAGCCTGCCTCGGTTTCTGCCCAAATTATCTACATATCACTTATACTGTTAGTTCCTTTTAGAGTGCGGTTATAAAAAACACTAGAAATACACCCTCAAAACCCCGACACTATAGGAATTTTAGGCTCCCAATTTTTAGATTAGGGAAAAAACATACGGCAATTTCTCTTCTAGGTCCCTTGACTCCGACTTTACGTCGTGATAAGCATACACGGATTCCCCCATCGGCTTAGAAGAAAGAAAGGAAGAATGAAATACTGAAAATCTGATATGTTCCTATTTACATGGATATCCCTCAACCATTTGAAAAGGATAACAAAGAGGAACAAGAGATAGTAAAGAAGACAATTCATTAACAAGTAATCCCAGAAGTGGACTCCTCTAAAGTAAAAATACACAGCAAAGGCAAGATTAACAACTGGAGGCTATTAAAATTGAAAATAAATGGATTTAAAATGAAGACATAGTACACCCAAGTCTAAAGAAGAACCTGAAATCTTGGAACTACAAAAAAAGGTTAATTTATCAGTGAATTTATTTTATATAATGTAAGACTAAATTACTTACGTAATTCCCGTCACAGCTCAATAAAATATGTCTATTCAGGACATGTTTCGGTGTTAAAACACTATCGTCAGCTTCATTTTATTTCAGATATAGTGTGTAGTGTAGAAGATAAGTTACCGGTAGTCATAAACTTAAAACTATTTTACTTTGTTTAAAAATATCAAACTCTCACCCATTGCCGAACAAAACATACCTTTCCAGTATAAAAAATTAGTTAATTTATACTGATAATTATATTTGGTTACAAATTATCTAATACTAATGTATAGTATGTTTGTTTCCGGTGGGGTGCTTGATGGAACGAGACCACGGAAGGAATTAAAGTACGGTAAGTCTGCACTCTACCCCTTTCTTTTAGAGAACAGTAGATATTCTTTAGTATAATAAGGTAATTCTATTCACATTTTGTCTATTACACTGCAGTTAAAAAATTCCAGTCGTAATCTTTCTATGAGAAGATGAAATGCATAAAACTGATGTAAGATCATAGTTTAGTATATTTATTTTAAAATTTTGAGCAGAAAAGGTTGTTTTAATTGCCAAAATTCATTGGAATCATTACATCATCTTTAAAGTTTCTAATCTATGGTTATAACTGATACTAATGTATGGTATGTTTGTTTCCGGTGGGTTCGGGATTCAACGAGGCGATCACACCGGGTGTTAAACAATGGTAAGTACGCCTTCTGTCCCTTTCTTTTAGAGTATAGTAGAGGTTCTTAGCCTTATATTCATGTATTACTCAAACCCTGAAGCTCAATATTGGATTGGTAACATAGACACGGCAAGTGGGTGAGAGTCCTTTGGACTGTGTCACTCAAAATTTTTGTTGTACAGGTAGATGTCGCTGAACCATCAAAGAAGAAATGTGAAGATAACCAGAGCAATACTCTTCTCTTCTACGATCCATCTACAATTTCAAATTATGACTGTAGTTTAGGCCCAACTTAAATTTTCAATGATAAATCTAAAGAAAATTATGGTCTTTAACCTAAAAAGACTAAAAAAATAAAACTACAAAAACAACAAAGATATTTTTACATTAGGCTGTATAAACAATTGTGCGTTTTGAAATACTAAACCATAAAATATTACAGAGAACATTTTCAAGTAGGTCCGTTGTCAATTTATTTCGTATAATAGTTTTTTTTTAGTAAAACAAAACTTTTGCATTTAAAATTCATTACTATTTACATTTATTTTATGCAGTGGTTTTTGTGAAGCCTGCTCAAATTATTTACATATCACTTATACTGTTAGTTCCTTTTAGAGTGCGGTTATAAAAAACACTAGAAATACACCCTCAAAACCCCGACACTATAGGAATTTTAGGCTCCCAATTTTTAGATTAGCGAAAAAAACATACGGCAATTTCTCTTCTAGGTCCCTTGACTCCGACTTTACGTCGTGATAAGCATACACGGATTCCCCCATCGGCTTAGAAGAAAGAAAGGAAGAATGAAATACTGAAAATCTGATATGTTCCTATTTACATGGATTTCCCTCAACCATTTGAAAAGGATAACAAAGAGGAACAAGAGATAGTAAAGAAGACAATTCATTATCAAGTAATCCCAGAAGTGGACTCCTCTAAAGTAAAAATACACAGCAAAGGCAAGATTAACAACTGGAGGCTATTAAAATTGAAAATAAATGGATTTAAAATGAAGACATAGTACACCCAAGTCTAAAGAAGAACCTGAAATCTTGGAACTACAAAAAAAGGTTAATTTATCAGTGAATTTATTTTAGATAATGTAAGACTAAATTACTTACGTAATTCCCGTCACAGCTCAATAAAATATGTCTATTCAGGACATGTTTCGGTGTTAAAACACCATCGTCAGCTTCATTTTATTTCAGATATAGTGTGTAGTGTAGAAGATAAGTTACCGGTAGTCATAAACTTAAAACTATTTAACTTTGTTTAAAAATATCAAGCTCTCACCCATTGCCGAACAAAACATACCTTTCCAGTATAAAAAAATTAGTTAATTTATACTGATAATTATATTTGGTTACAAATTATCTAATACTAATGTATAGTATGTTTGTTTCCGGTGGGGTGCTTGATGGAACGAGACCACGGAAGGAATTAAAGTACGGTAAGTCTGCACTCTACCCCTTTCTTTTAGAGAACAGTAGATATTCTTTAGTATAATAAGGTAATTCTATTCACATTTTGTCTATTACACTGCAGTTAAAAAATTCCAGTCGTAATCTTTCTATGAGAAGATGAAATGCATAAAACTGATGTAAGATCATAGTTTAGTATATTTATTTTAAAATTTTGAGCAGAAAAGGTTGTTTTAATTGCCAAAATTCATTGGAATCATTACATCATCTTTAAAGTTTCTAATCTATGGTTATAACTGATACTAATGTATGGTATGTTTGTTTCCGGTGGGTTCGGGATTCAACGAGGCGATCACACCGGGTGTTAAACAATGGTAAGTACGCCTTCTGTCCCTTTCTTTTAGAGTATAGTAGAGGTTCTTAGCCTTATATTCATGTATTACTCAAACCCTGAAGCTCAATATTGGATTGGTAACATAGACACGGCAAGTGGGTGAGAGTCCTTTGGACTGTGTCACTCAAAATTGTTGTTGTACAGGTAGATGTCGCTGAACCATCAAAGAAGAAATGTGAAGATAACCAGAGCAATACTCTTCTCTTCTACGATCCATCTACAATTTCAAATTATGACTGTAGTTTAGGCCCAACTTAAATTTTCAATGAAAAATCTAAAGAAAATTATACTCTTTAACCTAAAAAGACTAAAAACATAAAACTACAAAAACAACAAAGATATTTTTACATTAGGCTGTATAAACAATTGTGCGTTTTGAAATACTAAACCATAAAATATTACAGAGAACATTTTCAAGTAGGTCCGTTGTCAATTTATTTCGTATAATAGTTTTTTTTTAGTAAAACAAAACTTTTGCATTTAAAATTCATTACTATTTACATTTATTTTATGCAGTGGTTTTTGTGAAGCCTGCCCAAATTATTTACATATCACTTATACTGTTAGTTCCTTTTAGAGTGCGGTTATAAAAAACACTAGAAATACACCCTCAAAACCCCGACACTATAGGCATTTTAGGCTCCCAATTTTTAGATTAGGGAAAAAACGTACGGCAATTTCTCTTCTAGGTCCCTTGACTCCGACTTTACGTCGTGATAAGCATACACGGATTCCCCCATCGGCTTAGAAGAAAGAAAGGAAGAATGAAATACTGAAAATCTGATATGTTCCTATTTACATGGATTTCCCTCAACCATTTGAAAAGGATAACAAAGAGGAACAAGAGATGGTAAAGAAGACAATTCATTAACAAGTAATCCCAGAAGTGGACTCCTCTAAAGTAAAAATACACAGCAAAGGCAAGATTAACAACTGGAGGCTATTAAAATTGAAAATAAATGGATTTAAAATGAAGACATAGTACACCCAAGTCTAAAGAAGAACCTGAAATCTTGGAACTACAAAAAAAGGTTAATTTATCAGTGAATTTATTTTAGATAAAGTAAGACTTAATTACTTACGTAATTCCCGTCACAGCTCAATAAAATATGTCTATTCAGGACATGTTTCGGTGTTAAAACACCATCGTCAGCTTCATTTTATTTCAGATATAGTGTGTAGTGTAGAAGATAAGTTACCAGTAGTCATAAACTTAAAACTTTTTAACTTTGTTTAAAAATATCACACTCTCACCCATTGCCGAACAAAACATACCTTTCCAGTATAAAAAAATTAGTTAATTTATACTGATAATTATATTTGGTTACAAATTATCTAATACTAATGTATAGTATGTTTGTTTCCGGTGGGGTGCTTGATGGAACGAGACCACGGAAGGAATTAAAGTACGGTAAGTCTGCACTCTACCCCTTTCTTTTAGAGAACAGTAGATATTCTTTAGTATAATAAGGTAATTCTATTCACATTTTGTCTATTACACTGCAGTTAAAAAATTCCAGTCGTAATCTTTCTATGAGAAGATGAAATGCATAAAACTGATGTAAGATCATAGTTTAGTATATTTATTTTAAAATTTTGAGCAGAAAAGGTTCTTTTAATTGCCAAAATTCATTGGAATCATTACATCATCTTTAAAGTTTCTAATCCATTGTTTTAACTGATACTGATGTATGGTATGTTTGTTTTCGGTGGGTTCGGGATTCAACGAGGCGATCACACCGGGTGTTAAACAATGGTAAGTACGCCTTCTGTCCCTTTCTTTTAGAGTATAGTAGAGGTTCTTAGCCTTATATTCATGTATTACTCAAACCCTGAAGCTCAATATTGGATTGGTAACATAGACACGGCAAGTGGGTGAGAGTCCTTTGGACTGTGTCACTCAAAATTTTTGTTGTACAGGTAGATGTCGCTGAACCATCAAAGAAGAAATGTGAAGATAACCAGAGCAATACTCTTCTCTTCTACGATCCATCTACAATTTCAAATTATGACTGTAGTTTAGGCCCAACTTAAATTTTCAATGATAAATCTAAAGAAAATTATGGTCTTTAACCTAAAAAGACTAAAAAAATAAAACTACAAAAACAACAAAGATATTTTTACATTAGGCTGTATAAACAATTGTGCGTTTTGAAATACTAAACCATAAAATATTACAGAGAACATTTTCAAGTAGGTCCGTTGTCAATTTATTTCGTATAATAGTTTTTTTTTAGTAAAACAAAACTTTTGCATTTAAAATTCATTACTATTTACATTTATTTTATGCAGTGGTTTTTGTGAAGCCTGCCCAAATTATTTACATATCACTTATACTGTTAGTTCCTTTTAGAGTGCGGTTATAAAAAACACTAGAAATACACCCTCAAAACCCCGACACTATAGGAATTTTAGGCTCCCAATTTTTAGATTAGCGAAAAAAACATACGGCAATTTCTCTTCTAGGTCCCTTGACTCCGACTTTACGTCGTGATAAGCATACACGGATTCCCCCATCGGCTTAGAAGAAAGAAAGGAAGAATGAAATACTGAAAATCTGATATGTTCCTATTTACATGGATTTCCCTCAACCATTTGAAAAGGATAACAAAGAGGAACAAGAGATAGTAAAGAAGACAATTCATTAACAAGTAATCCCAGAAGTGGACTCCTCTAAAGTAAAAATACACAGCAAAGGCAAGATTAACAACTGGAGGCTATTAAAATTGAAAATAAATGGATTTAAAATGAAGACATAGTACACCCAAGTCTAAAGAAGAACCTGAAATCTTGGAACTACAAAAAAAGGTTAATTTATCAGTGAATTTATTTTAGATAATGTAAGACTAAATTACTTACGTAATTCCCGTCACAGCTCAATAAAATATGTCTATTCAGGACATGTTTCGGTGTTAAAACACCATCGTCAGCTTCATTTTATTTCAGATATAGTGTGTAGTGTAGAAGATAAGTTACCGGTAGTCATAAACTTAAAACTATTTAACTTTGTTTAAAAATATCAAGCTCTCACCCATTGCCGAACAAAACATACCTTTCCAGTATAAAAAAATTAGTTAATTTATACTGATAATTATATTTGGTTACAAATTATCTAATACTAATGTATAGTATGTTTGTTTCCGGTGGGGTGCTTGATGGAACGAGACCACGGAAGGAATTAAAGTACGGTAAGTCTGCACTCTACCCCTTTCTTTTAGAGAACAGTAGATATTCTTTAGTATAATAAGGTAATTCTATTCACATTTTGTCTATTACACTGCAGTTAAAAAATTCCAGTCGTAATCTTTCTATGAGAAGATGAAATGCATAAAACTGATGTAAGATCATAGTTTAGTATATTTATTTTAAAATTTTGAGCAGAAAAGGTTGTTTTAATTGCCAAAATTCATTGGAATCATTACATCATCTTTAAAGTTTCTAATCTATGGTTATAACTGATACTAATGTATGGTATGTTTGTTTCCGGTGGGTTCGGGATTCAACGAGGCGATCACACCGGGTGTTAAACAATGGTAAGTACGCCTTCTGTCCCTTTCTTTTAGAGTATAGTAGAGGTTCTTAGCCTTATATTCATGTATTACTCAAACCCTGAAGCTCAATATTGGATTGGTAACATAGACACGGCAAGTGGGTGAGAGTCCTTTGGACTGTGTCACTCAAAATTGTTGTTGTACAGGTAGATGTCGCTGAACCATCAAAGAAGAAATGTGAAGATAACCAGAGCAATACTCTTCTCTTCTACGATCCATCTACAATTTCAAATTATGACTGTAGTTTAGGCCCAACTTAAATTTTCAATGAAAAATCTAAAGAAAATTATACTCTTTAACCTAAAAAGACTAAAAACATAAAACTACAAAAACAACAAAGATATTTTTACATTAGGCTGTATAAACAATTGTGCGTTTTGAAATACTAAACCATAAAATATTACAGAGAACATTTTCAAGTAGGTCCGTTGTCAATTTATTTCGTATAATAGTTTTTTTTTAGTAAAACAAAACTTTTGCATTTAAAATTCATTACTATTTACATTTATTTTATGCAGTGGTTTTTGTGAAGCCTGCCCAAATTATTTACATATCACTTATACTGTTAGTTCCTTTTAGAGTGCGGTTATAAAAAACACTAGAAATACACCCTCAAAACCCCGACACTATAGGCATTTTAGGCTCCCAATTTTTAGATTAGGGAAAAAACGTACGGCAATTTCTCTTCTAGGTCCCTTGACTCCGACTTTACGTCGTGATAAGCATACACGGATTCCCCCATCGGCTTAGAAGAAAGAAAGGAAGAATGAAATACTGAAAATCTGATATGTTCCTATTTACATGGATTTCCCTCAACCATTTGAAAAGGATAACAAAGAGGAACAAGAGATGGTAAAGAAGACAATTCATTAACAAGTAATCCCAGAAGTGGACTCCTCTAAAGTAAAAATACACAGCAAAGGCAAGATTAACAACTGGAGGCTATTAAAATTGAAAATAAATGGATTTAAAATGAAGACATAGTACACCCAAGTCTAAAGAAGAACCTGAAATCTTGGAACTACAAAAAAAGGTTAATTTATCAGTGAATTTATTTTAGATAATGTAAGACTAAATTACTTACGTAATTCCCGTCACAGCTCAATAAAATATGTCTATTCAGGACATGTTTCGGTGTTAAAACACCATCGTCAGCTTAATTTTATTTCAGATATAGTGTGTAGTGTAGAAGATAAGTTACCGGTAGTCATAAACTTAAAACTATTTAACTTTGTTTAAAAATATCAAACTCTCACCCATTGCCGAACAAAACATACCTTTCCAGTATAAAAAATTAGTTAATTTATACTGATAATTATATTTGGTTACAAATTATCTAATACTAATGTATAGTATGTTTGTTTCCGGTGGGGTGCTTGATGGAACGAGACCACGGAAGGAATTAAAGTACGGTAAGTCTGCACTCTACCCCTTTCTTTTAGAGAACAGTAGATATTCTTTAGTATAATAAGGTAATTCTATTCACATTTTGTCTATTACACTGCAGTTAAAAAATTCCAGTCGTAATCTTTCTATGAGAAGATGAAATGCATAAAACTGATGTACGGTAAGATCATAGTTTAGTATATTTATTTTAAAATTTTGAGCAGAAAAGGTTGTTTTAATTGCCAAAATTCATTGGAATCATTACATCATCTTTAAAGTTTCTAATCTATGGTTATAACTGATACTAATGTATGGTATGTTTGTTTCCGGTGGGTTCGGGATTCAACGAGGCGATCACACCGGGTGTTAAACAATGGTAAGTACGCCTTCTGTCCCTTTCTTTTAGAGTATAGTAGAGGTTCTTAGCCTTATATTCATGTATTACTCAAACCCTGAAGCTCAATATTGGATTGGTAACATAGACACGGCAAGTGGGTGAGAGTCCTTTGGACTGTGTCACTCAAAATTGTTGTTGTTCAGGTAGATGTCGCTGAACCATCAAAGAAGAAATGTGAAGATAACCAGAGCAATACTCTTCTCTTCTACGATCCATCTACAATTTCAAATTATGACTGTAGTTTAGGCCCAACTTAAATTTTCAATGAAAAATCTAAAGAAAATTATACTCTTTAACCTAAAATGACTAAAAACATAAAACTACAAAAACAACAAAGATATTTTTACATTAGGCTGTATAAACAATTGTGCGTTTTGAAATACTAAACCATAAAATATTACAGAGAACATTTTCAAGTAGGTCCGTTGTCAATTTATTTCGTATAATAGTTTTTTTTTAGTAAAACAAAACTTTTGCATTTAAAATTCATTACTATTTACATTTATTTTATGCAGTGGTTTTTGTGAAGCCTGCCCAAATTATTTACATATCACTTATACTGTTAGTTCCTTTTAGAGTGCGGTTATAAAAAACACTAGAAATACACCCTCAAAACCCCGACACTATAGGAATTTTAGGCCCCCAATTTTTAGATTAGCGAAAAAACATACGGCAATTTCTCTTCTAGGTCCCTTGACTCCGACTTTACGTCGTGATAAGCATACACGGATTCCCCCATCGGCTTAGAAGAAAGAAAGGAAGAATGAAATACTGAAAATCTGATATGTTCCTATTTACATGGATTTCCCTCAACCATTTGAAAAGGATAACAAAGAGGAACAAGAGATAGTAAAGAAGACAATTCATTAACAAGTAATCCCAGAAGTGGACTCCTCTAAAGTAAAAATACACAGCAAAGGCAAGATTAACAACTGGAGGCTATTAAAATTGAAAATAAATGGATTTAAAATGAAGACATAGTACACCCAAGTCTAAAGAAGAACCTGAAATCTTGGAACTACAAAAAAAGGTTAATTTATCAGTGAATTTATTTTAGATACAGTAAAACGCCGATTATCCGAACGCCGATTAACCGAATCGCCAATTATCCGAATCGGCTCCAAGCTTAATATTAAAAATTAAAACTAAGTGCAAAAATTTGACCGACTGCCGCGTAGACACAATGACGTCGCCACCCCGCGCGGCGGTGTAGTGAATTGACATCGAGACAGCGTTTAGATGCGCAGAATGTACAGCGCATGCACCTGCAGCCACTCCCCCTACCCAATGACATGCGAACTATCGATTTTTGGCGGATTCTAGGTCAGTTAGCTCCTCCCTCCTCTATTGTGCGGATCGCTGATTTTTTATAGAGTTGTGAGATTGTCAAACTTGTGATCTTCATTACTGTATGGTTACGTGTGTTAAATAACCAAGTAAAATGAGTGCAAAACAAAAACGTGTTGTCCTATCGCTAAAGAACAAAGTGGAAATAATCAACGAACTAAAAAAAGGAGTGGCGGGAAAGGTATTGGCGGAGAGATTTGGTGTCGGGGCGGCTACGATTACTGACATAAAAAATAACAGTGAAAAGATTTTAAGTTTTGTGACTACGTTGGAAAGTGATGATGGATGTTCGTCACGAAAAATGATGAAAAAGGCTAAAGATGAACAGCTGGAAAATGCAGTTTTTACTTGGTTTTTGCAACAAAGATCTATTGGACAACCGATTTCAGGACCTATTTTGTGTGAAAAGGCGCGAATGTTCAGTGAAAAAATGGGTGTAGCTGATTTTAAGGCAAGCACGGGATGGATACGCAATTTCAAGAATCGGCACGGCATTCGAGAATTGGATATTGCCGGTGAAAAACTTTCTGCTGATAGTGAAGCTGCTAATAAATTTGTGGAGACATTTAAAAAAGAAACAGAAATGTACGACCCTGATCTTGTGTATAATGCTGACGAGACTGGTTTGAATTGGAAAGCTTTGCCAAGAAAAACCCTAGCATCTAAAAGAGAACAAAGTGCTCCCAGGCACACAAAGTCAGTAAAGATCGCGTCACTATAATGGTCTGTGCTAACTCTACTGGTACCCATCGCCTTCCTTTATTATTGATCGGCAAAGCAAAGAAGCCACGGGCTTTTAAGAACGTAGCCAACTTACCAGTGACTTACACCAACCAGAAGAATGCTTGGATGGAGAGCACTATTTTTTTGGAGTGGTACGACAAAACCTTTATTCCTCAAGTAAAAAAATTTAAACAAGAAACAGGAAAAAAGGGAAAGGTTCTGCTTATCATGGACAATGCGCCGACGCATCCTTCACTAGATCTTCTCGTGAGAGAAAAGGGGAGATTTAAGTGTCTCTTTTTACCTCCTAACGTGACAAGTCTGCTCCAGCCCATGGATCAGGGTGTGATTGAGTGCACAAAACGTCTTTACAGACAACAGATGCTTCGTAAATTGCTCCTAGCTGAAGAGAACGACGAGGAACAAGTTTTGGATTCGTACAAAAAAATAAACTTAAAAGACTGTTGCTACATGATTGCAGACTCCTGGAACATGGTTAAAAGTGTTTCACTTAAACGGGCGTGGAACAAAATAAACGGTACGTCGACAAAAGAGCAACTCGAGTTTGAAAAGCAAGCTAAAGAACGAGAACTAACTGCTGAAGCTGCTGGCGTTGATGAGGACGAACCGGAATTGCCGTCAGTTGGGGAGTTAGTAAACATGGCTAAGGAGATTGCGGGTTGTTCGGAGTGTGATGTCGATGATATGGAAGAGTGGTTGGAATGTGATAGGAACGATCAAGGATACCAGATAATGACTGATGATGAAATCGCTGTGAGTGTCATGGATGAACAGGACGATGGAGATGAAAGCAATGAGACCGGGGGAGACGAAGATGCAGGAGACGAAAGTGTACCATCACATAGTGAGGCGTTCACGTGCTTTGACAACGCCCTCAAATGGATGGAGCGGCAACCAGAGTGCGACGGTGTACAGCTTCTTGCCGTCCGGCGCCTGCGTGATTTAGCTGCGCGGAAACGAGCTACAAGGTCACGGCAACTTACGCTGATCGAGATGTACAAGTAAGCGTTGTAAAAGAACTTTTTGTAAAGAACTTTATATTGTACTGTAGTTTTGTTTTTATAAATATCAGCATTTGTTTCTCTACTTGTACTTAAATTCAATTTAACATCTCTATTATGTCTTAGTTATCCACTCAATAAAGTTCATTCGTTGTGTAACACTTTGTTTTTCTTTATTACCATTCTGTGTCTGATTATCCGAATTTTTGATTATCCGAATCGACCCCGGTCCCAATTAATTCGGATAATCGGCGTTTTACTGTAATGTAAGACTAAATTACTTACGTAATTCCCGTCACAGCTCAATAAAATATGTCTATTCAGGACATGTTTCGGTGTTAAAACACCATCGTCAGCTTAATTTTATTTCAGATATAGTGTGTAGTGTAGAAGATAAGTTACCGGTAGTCATAAACTTAAAACTATTTAACTTTGTTTAAAAATATCAAACTCTCACCCATTGCCGAACAAAACATACCTTTCCAGTATAAAAAATTAGTTAATTTATACTGATAATTATATTTGGTTACAAATTATCTAATACTAATGTATAGTATGTTTGTTTCCGGTGGGGTGCTTGATGGAACGAGACCACGGAAGGAATTAAAGTACGGTAAGTCTGCACTCTACCCCTTTCTTTTAGAGAACAGTAGATATTCTTTAGTATAATAAGGTAATTCTATTCACATTTTGTCTATTACACTGCAGTTAAAAAATTCCAGTCGTAATCTTTCTATGAGAAGATGAAATGCATAAAACTGATGTACGGTAAGATCATAGTTTAGTATATTTATTTTAAAATTTTGAGCAGAAAAGGTTGTTTTAATTGCCAAAATTCATTGGAATCATTACATCATCTTTAAAGTTTCTAATCTATGGTTATAACTGATACTAATGTATGGTATGTTTGTTTCCGGTGGGTTCGGGATTCAACGAGGCGATCACACCGGGTGTTAAACAATGGTAAGTACGCCTTCTGTCCCTTTCTTTTAGAGTATAGTAGAGGTTCTTAGCCTTATATTCATGTATTACTCAAACCCTGAAGCTCAATATTGGATTGGTAACATAGACACGGCAAGTGGGCGAGAGTCCTTTGGACTGTGTCACTCAAAATTGTTGTTGTTCAGGTAGATGTCGCTGAACCATCAAAGAAGAAATGTGAAGATAACCAGAGCAATACTCTTCTCTTCTACGATCCATCTACAATTTCAAATTATGACTGTAGTTTAGGCCCCACTTAAATTTTCAATGAAAAATCTAAAGAAAATTATACTCTTTAACCTAAAAAGACTAAAAACATAAAACTACAAAAACAACAAAGATATTTTTACATTAGGCTGTATAAACAATTGTGCGTTTTGAAATACTAAACCATAAAATATTACAGAGAACATTTTCAAGTAGGTTCGTTGTCAATTTATTTCGTATAATAGTTTTTTTTAGTAAAACAAAACTTTTGCATTTAAAATTCATTACTATTTACATTTATTTTTTGCAGTGGTTTTTGTGAAGCCTGCCCAAATTATTTACATATCACTTATACTGTTAGTTCCTTTTAGAGTGCGGTTATAAAAAACACTAGAAATACACCCTCAAAACCCCGACACTATAGGCATTTTAGGCTCCCAATTTTTAGATTAGGGAAAAAACGTACGGCAATTTCTCTTCTAGGTCCCTTGACTCCGACTTTACGTCGTGATAAGCATACACGGATTCCCCCATCGGCTTAGAAGAAAGAAAGGAAGAATGAAATACTGAAAATCTGATATGTTCCTATTTACATGGATTTCCCTCAACCATTTGAAAAGGATAACAAAGAGGAACAAGAGATAGTAAAGAAGACAATTCATTAACAAGTAATCCCAGAAGTGGACTCCTCTAAAGTAAAAATACACAGCAAAGGCAAGATTAAAAACTGGAGGCTATTAAAATTGAAAATAAATGGATTTAAAATGAAGACATAGTACACCCAAGTCTAAAGAAGAACCTGAAATCTTACAACTACAAAAAAAGGTTAATTTATCAGTGAATTTATTTTAGATAATGTAAGACTAAATTACTTACGTAATTCCCGTCACAGCTCAATAAAATATGTCTATTCAGGACATGTTTCGGTGTTAAAACACCATCGTCAGCTTTATTTTATTTCAGATATAGTGTGTAGTGTAGAAGATAAGTTACCGGTAGTCATAAACATAAAACTATTTAACTTTGTTTAAAAATATCAAACTCTCACCCATTGCCGAACAAAACATACCTTTCCAGTATAAAAAATTAGTTAATTTATACTGAATAGAATAGTCAATAGAATAGTCATTTATTCAGTCTTTAAACAATACATTATTGTAATTGACATCGTCATTATTATTGTAAAAGATATAAGATGCAATACTTATAATTATTAAAATTTGACATGAAAATTCCAAAATATAGGCTGCCCTTATTGAACATTTAACAGGTTTAAAATAATTTTTTAAAAATAGGCAAACTTAACAAACTTAAATTATGAATAATAGTGGGTCTTTCTTAAAAAGGCTAATGGTTATCACAGGTGTACAATGAACATAGAGGGACAAAATTACTAACATTATCACAGATGGAATATGGTAAAAAAAACATATCAAAATAGTGAACATGAAATATATGAAAATTAATTACAGTAATAAAAATCCTAGCCTAACTTAAAACAAAATTTCTAACATTATCACAGATGGAATATGGTAAAAAACATATCAAAATAGTGAACATGAAAAATATGAAAATTAATTACAGTAATAAAAATCCTAGCCTAACTTAAAAGCATTTAACATTAGCAAAAAATGAGATCACCTTCAAAAAATTCCTCAATTTTGTAAAATGGGTGAGATGAAAGCCACATAGTTAATTTTCTTTTAAAGACACTTAACGGCAAGGACTTGACTTGGGGATGAAGCTTATTAAATAATTTAATACCTAAAACAAAATGACTGTTTGCAGTTTTCTGTAGCCTACAGTGAGGTACATCAACTAGACCCCTATTCCTTGTGTTATAACCATGAATGTCTTGGCGCAAATCATACTCTTTTTCCTTTTTCTTAACATTAATCAGACAATGCAGGATAAAAACATTAATGACAGTTAATATGCCAGTGCCCACAAATAACGGTTTACAATGTGCTCTTCGGCGAGATCTAGTTATGATTCTCACAGCCTTCTTTTGAATTAACAATACATTATTTACATGGGTACTATTACCCCATAACAAAATACCATAACTTAAAATTGAGTGAAAAAAAGCATAATAATTATATTTGGTTACAAATTATCTAATACTAATGTATAGTATGTTTGTTTCCGGTGGGGTGCTTGATGGAACGAGACCACGGAAGGAATTAAAGTACGGTAAGTCTGCACTCTACCCCTTTCTTTTAGAGAACAGTAGATATTCTTTAGTATAATAAGGTAATTCTATTCACATTTTGTCTATTACACTGCAGTTAAAAAATTCCAGTCGTAATCTTTCTATGGAAGATGAAATGCATAAAACTGATGTAAGATCATAGTTTAGTATATTTATTTTAAAATTTTGAGCAGAAAAGGTTGTTTTAATTGCCAAAATTCATTGGAATCATTACATCATCTTTAAAGTTTCTAATCTATGGTTATAACTGATACTAATGTATGGTATGTTTGTTTCCGGTGGGTTCGGGATTCAACGAGGCGATCACACCGGGTGTTAAACAATGGTAAGTACGCCTTCTGTCCCTTTCTTTTAGAGTATAGTAGAGGTTCTTAGCCTTATATTCATGTATTACTCAAACCCTGAAGCTCAATATTGGATTGGTAACATAGACACGGCAAGTGGGTGAGAGTCCTTTGGACTGTGTCACTCAAAATTGTTGTTGTACAGGTAGATGTCGCTGAACCATCAAAGAAGAAATGTGAAGATAACCAGAGCAATACTCTTCTCTTCTACGATCCATCTACAATTTCAAATTATGACTGTAGTTTAGGCCCAACTTAAATTTTCAATGAAAAATCTAAAGAAAATTATACTCTTTAACCTAAAAAGACTAAAAAAATAAAACTACAAAAACAACAAAGATATTTTTACATTAGGCTGTATAAACAATTGTGCGTTTTGAAATACTAAACCATAAAATATTACAGAGAACATTTTCAAGTAGGTTCGTTGTCAATTTATTTCGTATAATAGTTTTTTTTTTAGTAAAACAAAACTTTTGCATTTAAAATTCATTACTATTTACATTTATTTTATGCAGTGGTTTTTGTGAAGCCTGCCTCGGTTTCTGCCCAAATTATCTACATATCACTTATACTGTTAGTTCCTTTTAGAGTGCGGTTATAAAAAAAACTAGAAATACACCCTCAAAACCCCGACACTATAGGAATTTTAGGCTCCCAATTTTTAGATTAGGGAAAAAACATACGGCAATTTCTCTTCTAGGTCCCTTGACTCCGACTTTACGTCGTGATAAGCATACACGGATTCCCCCATCGGCTTAGAAGAAAGAAAGGAAGAATGAAATACTGAAAATCTGATATGTTCCTATTTACATGGATTTCCCTCAACCATTTGAAAAGAATAACAAAGAGGAACAAGAGATAGTAAAGAAGACAATTCATTAACAAGTAATCCCAGAAGTGGACTCCTCTAAAGTAAAAATACACAGCAAAGGCAAGATTAACAACTGGAGGCTATTAAAATTGAAAATAAATGGATTTAAAATGAAGACATAGTACACCCAAGTCTAAAGAAGAACCTGAAATCTTGGAACTACAAAAAAAGGTTAATTTATCAGTGAATTTATTTTAGATAATGTAAGACTAAATTACTTACGTAATTCCCGTCACAGCTCAATAAAATATGTCTATTCAGGACATGTTTCGGTGTTAAAACACCATCGTCAGCTTCATTTTATTTCAGATATAGTGTGTAGTGTAGAAGATAAGTTACCGGTAGTCATAAACTTAAAACTATTTAACTTTGTTTAAAAATATCAAACTCTCACCCATTGCCGAACAAAACATACCTTTCCAGTATAAAAAAATTAGTTAATTTATACTGATAATTATATTTGGTTACAAATTATCTAATACTAATGTATAGTATGTTTGTTTCCGGTGGGGTGCTTGATGGAACGAGACCACGGAAGGAATTAAAGTACGGTAAGTCTGCACTCTACCCCTTTCTTTTAGAGAACAGTAGATATTCTTTAGTATAATAAGGTAATTCTATTCACATTTTGTCTATTACACTGCAGTTAAAAAATTCCAGTCGTAATCTTTCTATGGAAGATGAAATGCATAAAACTGATGTAAGATCATAGTTTAGTATATTTATTTTAAAATTTTGAGCAGAAAAGGTTGTTTTAATTGCCAAAATTCATTGGAATCATTACATCATCTTTAAAGTTTCTAATCTATGGTTATAACTGATACTAATGTATGGTATGTTTGTTTCCGGTGGGTTCGGGATTCAACGAGGCGATCACACCGGGTGTTAAACAATGGTAAGTACGCCTTCTGTCCCTTTCTTTTAGAGTATAGTAGAGGTTCTTAGCCTTATATTCATGTATTACTCAAACCCTGAAGCTCAATATTGGATTGGTAACATAGACACGGCAAGTGGGTGAGAGTCCTTTGGACTGTGTCACTCAAAATTGTTGTTGTACAGGTAGATGTCGCTGAACCATCAAAGAAGAAATGTGAAGATAACCAGAGCAATACTCTTCTCTTCTACGATCCATCTACAATTTCAAATTATGACTGTAGTTTAGGCCCAACTTAAATTTTCAATGAAAAATCTAAAGAAAATTATACTCTTTAACCTAAAAAGACTAATAAAATAAAACTACAAAAACAACAAAGATATTTTTACATTAGGCTGTATAAACAATTGTGCGTTTTGAAATACTAAACCATAAAATATTACAGAGAACATTTTCAAGTAGGTTCGTTGTCAATTTATTTCGTATAATAGTTTTTTTTTAGTAAAACAAAACTTTTGCATTTAAAATTCATTACTATTTACATTTATTTTATGCAGTGGTTTTTGTGAAGCCTGCCTCGGTTTCTGCCCAAATTATCTACATATCACTTATACTGTTAGTTCCTTTTAGAGTGCGGTTATAAAAAACACTAGAAATACACCCTCAAAACCCCGACACTATAGGAATTTTAGGCTCCCAATTTTTAGATTAGGGAAAAAACATACGGCAATTTCTCTTCTAGGTCCCTTGACTCCGACTTTACGTCGTGATAAGCATACACGGATTCCCCCATCGGCTTAGAAGAAAGAAAGGAAGAATGAAATACTGAAAATCTGATATGTTCCTATTTACATGGATTTCCCTCAACCATTTGAAAAGAATAACAAAGAGGAACAAGAGATAGTAAAGAAGACAATTCATTAACAAGTAATCCCAGAAGTGGACTCCTCTAAAGTAAAAATACACAGCAAAGGCAAGATTAACAACTGGAGGCTATTAAAATTGAAAATAAATGGATTTAAAATGAAGACATAGTACACCCAAGTCTAAAGAAGAACCTGAAATCTTGGAACTACAAAAAAAGGTTAATTTATCAGTGAATTTATTTTAGATAATGTAAGACTAAATTACTTACGTAATTCCCGTCACAGCTCAATAAAATATGTCTATTCAGGACATGTTTCGGTGTTAAAACACCATCGTCAGCTTCATTTTATTTCAGATATAGTGTGTAGTGTAGAAGATAAGTTACCGGTAGTCATAAACTTAAAACTATTTAACTTTGTTTAAAAATATCAAACTCTCACCCATTGCCGAACAAAACATACCTTTCCAGTATAAACAATTAGTTAATTTATACTGATAACTATATTTGGTTACAAATTATCTAATACTAATGTATAGTATGTTTGTTTCCGGTGGGGTGCTTGATGGAACGAGACCACGGAAGGAATTAAAGTACGGTAAGTCTGCACTCTACCCCTTTCTTTTAGAGAACAGTAGATATTCTTTAGTATAATAAGGTAATTCTATTCACATTTTGTCTATTACACTGCAGTTAAAAAATTCCAGTCGTAATCTTTCTATGGAAGATGAAATGCATAAAACTGATGTAAGATCATAGTTTAGTATATTTATTTTAAAATTTTGAGCAGAAAAGGTTGTTTTAATTGCCAAAATTCATTGGAATCATTACATCATCTTTAAAGTTTCTAATATATGGTTATAACTGATACTAATGTATGGTATGTTTGTTTCCGGTGGGTTCGGGATTCAACGAGGCGATCACACCGGGTGTTAAACAATGGTAAGTACGCCTTCAGTCCCTTTCTTTTAGAGTATAGTAGAGGTTCTTAGCCTTATATTCATGTATTACTCAAACCCTGAAGCTCAATATTGGATTGGTAACATAGACACGGCAAGTGGGTGAGAGTCCTTTGGACTGTGTCACTCAAAATTGTTGTTGTACAGGTAGATGTCGCTGAACCATCAAAGAAGAAATGTGAAGATAACCAGAGCAATACTCTTCTCTTCTACGATCCATCTACAATTTCAAATTATGACTGTAGTTTAGGCCCAACTTAAATTTTCAATGAAAAATCTAAAGAAAATTATACTCTTTAACCTAAAAAGACTAAAAAAATAAAACTACAAAAACAACAAAGATATTTTTACATTAGGCTGTATAAACAATTGTGCGTTTTGAAATACTAAACCATAAAATATTACAGAGAACATTTTCAAGTAGGTTCGTTGTCAATTTATTTTGTATAATGGTTTTTTTTTTTAGTAAAACAAAACTTTTGGATTTAAAATTCATTACTATTTACATTTATTTTATGCAGTGGTTTTTGTGAAGCCTGCCTCGGTTTCTGCCCAAATTATCTACATATCACTTATACTGTTAGTTCCTTTTAGAGTGCGGTTATAAAAAACACTAGAAATACACCCTCAAAACCCCGACACTATAGGAATTTTAGGCTCCCAATTTTTAGATTAGGGAAAAAACATACGGCAATTTCTCTTCTAGGTCCCTTGACTCCGACTTTACGTCGTGATAAGCATACACGGATTCCCCCATCGGCTTAGAAGAAAGAAAGGAAGAATGAAATACTGAAAATCTGATATGTTCCTATTTACATGGATTTCCCTCAACCATTTGAAAAGAATAACAAAGAGGAACAAAGAGGAAGAGATAGTAAAGAAGACAATTCATTAACAAGTAATCCCAGAAGTGGACTCCTCTAAAGTAAAAATACACAGCAAAGGCAAGATTAACAACTGGAGGCTATTAAAATTGAAAATAAATGGATTTAAAATGAAGACATAGTACACCCAAGTCTAAAGAAGAACCTGAAATCTTGGAACTACAAAAAAAGGTTAATTTATCAGTGAATTTATTTTAGATAATGTAAGACTAAATTACTTACGTAATTCCCGTCACAGCTCAATAAAATATGTCTATTCAGGACATGTTTCGGTGTTAAAACACCATCGTCAGCTTCATTTTATTTCAGATATAGTGTGTAGTGTAGAAGATAAGTTACCGGTAGTCATAAACATAAAACTATTTAACTTTGTTTAAAAATATCAAACTCTCACCCATTGCCGAACAAAACATACCTTTCCAGTATAAAAAATTAGTTAATTTATACTGAATAGAATAGTCAATAGAATAGTCATTTATTCAGTCTTTAAACAATACATTATTGTAATTGACATCGTCATTATTATTGTAAAAGATATAAGATGCAATACTTATAATTATTAAAATTTGACATGAAAATTCCAAAATATAGGCTGCCCTTATTGAACATTTAACAGGTTTAAAATAATTTTTTAAAAATAGGCAAACTTAACAAACTTAAATTATGAATAATAGTGGGTCTTTCTTAAAAAGGCTAATGGTTATCACAGGTGTACAATGAACATAGAGGGACAAAATTACTAACATTATCACAGATGGAATATGGTAAAAAAAACATATCAAAATAGTGAACATGAAATATATGAAAATTAATTACAGTAATAAAAATCCTAGCCTAACTTAAAACAAAATTTCTAACATTATCACAGATGGAATATGGTAAAAAACATATCAAAATAGTGAACATGAAAAATATGAAAATTAATTACAGTAATAAAAATCCTAGCCTAACTTAAAAGCATTTAACATTAGCAAAAAATGAGATCACCTTCAAAAAATTCCTCAATTTTGTAAAATGGGTGAGATGAAAGCCACATAGTTAATTTTCTTTTAAAGACACTTAACGGCAAGGACTTGACTTGGGGATGAAGCTTATTAAATAATTTAATACCTAAAACAAAATGACTGTTTGCAGTTTTCTGTAGCCTACAGTGAGGTACATCAACTAGACCCCTATTCCTTGTGTTATAACCATGAATGTCTTGGCGCAAATCATACTCTTTTTCCTTTTTCTTAACATTAATCAGACAATGCAGGATAAAAACATTAATGACAGTTAATATGCCAGTGCCCACAAATAACGGTTTACAATGTGCTCTTCGGCGAGATCTAGTTATGATTCTCACAGCCTTCTTTTGAATTAACAATACATTATTTACATGGGTACTATTACCCCATAACAAAATACCATAACTTAAAATTGAGTGAAAAAAAGCATAATAATTATATTTGGTTACAAATTATCTAATACTAATGTATAGTATGTTTGTTTCCGGTGGGGTGCTTGATGGAATGAGACCACGGAAGGAATTAAAGTACGGTAAGTCTGCACTCTACCCCTTTCTTTTAGAGAACAGTAGATATTCTTTAGTATAATAAGGTAATTCTATTCACATTTTGTCTATTACACTGCAGTTAAAAAATTCCAGTCGTAATCTTTCTATGGAAGATGAAATGCATAAAACTGATGTAAGATCATAGTTAAGTATATTTATTTTAAAATTTTGAGCAGAAAAGGTTGTTTTAATTGCCAAAATTCATTGGAATCATTACATCATCTTTAAAGTTTCTAATCTATGGTTATAACTGATACTAATGTATGGTATGTTTGTTTCCGGTGGGTTCGGGATTCAACGAGGCGATCACACCGGGTGTTAAACAATGGTAAGTACGCCTTCTGTCCCTTTCTTTTAGAGTATAGTAGAGGTTCTTAGCCTTATATTCATGTATTACTCAAACCCTGAAGCTCAATATTGGATTGGTAACATAGACACGGCAAGTGGGTGAGAGTCCTTTGGACTGTGTCACTCAAAATTGTTGTTGTACAGGTAGATGTCGCTGAACCATCAAAGAAGAAATGTGAAGATAACCAGAGCAATACTCTTCTCTTCTACGATCCATCTACAATTTCAAATTATGACTGTAGTTTAGGCCCAACTTAAATTTTCAATGAAAAATCTAAAGAAAATTATACTCTTTAACCTAAAAAGACTAAAAAAATAAAACTACAAAAACAACAAAGATATTTTTACATTAGGCTGTATAAACAATTGTGCGTTTTGAAATACTAAACCATAAAATATTACAGAGAACATTTTCAAGTAGGTTCGTTGTCAATTTATTTCGTATAATAGTTTTTTTTTTAGTAAAACAAAACTTTTGCATTTAAAATTCATTACTATTTACATTTATTTTATGCAGTGGTTTTTGTGAAGCCTGCCTCGGTTTCTGCCCAAATTATCTACATATCACTTATACTGTTAGTTCCTTTTAGAGTGCGGTTATAAAAAACACTAGAAATACACCCTCAAAACCCCGACACTATAGGAATTTTAGGCTCCCAATTTTTAGATTAGGGAAAAAACATACGGCAATTTCTCTTCTAGGTCCCTTGACTCCGACTTTACGTCGTGATAAGCATACACGGATTCCCCCATCGGCTTAGAAGAAAGAAAGGAAGAATGAAATACTGAAAATCTGATATGTTCCTATTTACATGGATTTCCCTCAACCATTTGAAAAGAATAACAAAGAGGAACAAGAGATAGTAAAGAAGACAATTCATTAACAAGTAATCCCAGAAGTGGACTCCTCTAAAGTAAAAATACACAGCAAAGGCAAGATTAACAACTGGAGGCTATTAAAATTGAAAATAAATGGATTTAAAATGAAGACATAGTACACCCAAGTCTAAAGAAGAACCTGAAATCTTGGAACTACAAAAAAAGGTTAATTTATCAGTGAATTTATTTTAGATAATGTAAGACTAAATTACTTACGTAATTCCCGTCACAGCTCAATAAAATATGTCTATTCAGGACATGTTTCGGTGTTAAAACACCATCGTCAGCTTCATTTTATTTCAGATATAGTGTGTAGTGTAGAAGATAAGTTACCGGTAGTCATAAACTTAAAACTATTTAACTTTGTTTAAAAATATCAAACTCTCACCCATTGCCGAACAAAACATACCTTTCCAGTATAAAAAAATTAGTTAATTTATACTGATAATTATATTTGGTTACAAATTATCTAATACTAATGTATAGTATGTTTGTTTCCGGTGGGGTGCTTGATGGAACGAGACCACGGAAGGAATTAAAGTACGGTAAGTCTGCACTCTACCCCTTTCTTTTAGAGAACAGTAGATATTCTTTAGTATAATAAGGTAATTCTATTCACATTTTGTCTATTACACTGCAGTTAAAAAATTCCAGTCGTAATCTTTCTATGGAAGATGAAATGCATAAAACTGATGTAAGATCATAGTTTAGTATATTTATTTTAAAATTTTAAACAGAAAAGGTTGTTTTAATTGCCAAAATTCATTGGAATCATTACATCATCTTTAAAGTTTCTAATCTATGGTTATAACTGATACTAATGTATGGTATGTTTGTTTCCGGTGGGTTCGGGATTCAACGAGGCGATCACACCGGGTGTTAAACAATGGTAAGTACGCCTTCTGTCCCTTTCTTTTAGAGTATAGTAGAGGTTCTTAGCCTTATATTCATGTATTACTCAAACCCTGAAGCTCAATATTGGATTGGTAACATAGACACGGCAAGTGGGTGAGAGTCCTTTGGACTGTGTCACTCAAAATTGTTGTTGTACAGGTAGATGTCGCTGAACCATCAAAGAAGAAATGTGAAGATAACCAGAGCAATACTCTTCTCTTCTACGATCCATCTACAATTTCAAATTATGACTGTAGTTTAGGCCCAACTTAAATTTTCAATGAAAAATCTAAAGAAAATTATACTCTTTAACCTAAAAAGACTAAAAAAATAAAACTACAAAAACAACAAAGATATTTTTACATTAGGCTGTATAAACAATTGTGCGTTTTGAAATACTAAACCATAAAATATTACAGAGAACATTTTCAAGTAGGTTCGTTGTCAATTTATTTTGTATAATGGTTTTTTTTTTTAGTAAAACAAAACTTTTGGATTTAAAATTCATTACTATTTACATTTATTTTATGCAGTGGTTTTTGTGAAGCCTGCCTCGGTTTCTGCCCAAATTATCTACATATCACTTATACTGTTAGTTCCTTTTAGAGTGCGGTTATAAAAAACACTAGAAATACACCCTCAAAACCCCGACACTATAGGAATTTTAGGCTCCCAATTTTTAGATTAGGGAAAAAACATACGGCAATTTCTCTTCTAGGTCCCTTGACTCCGACTTTACGTCGTGATAAGCATACACGGATCCCCCCATCGGCTTAGAAGAAAGAAAGGAAGAATGAAATACTGAAAATCTGATATGTTCCTATTTACATGGATTTCCCTCAACCATTTGAAAAGGATAACAAAGAGGAACAAGAGATAGTAAAGAAGACAATTCATTAACAAGTAATCCCAGAAGTGGACTCCTCTAAAGTAAAAATACACAGCAAAGGCAAGATTAACAACTGGAGGCTATTAAAATTGAAAATAAATGGATTTAAAATGAAGACATAGTACACCCAAGTCTAAAGAAGAACCTGAAATCTTAAAACTACAAAAAAAGGTTAATTTATCAGTGAATTTATTTTAGATAATGTAAGACTAAATTACTTACGTAATTCCCGTCACAGCTCAATAAAATATGTCTATTCAGGACATGTTTCGGTGTTAAAACACCATCGTCAGCTTCATTTTATTTCAGATATAGTGTGTAGTGTAGAAGATAAGTTACCGGTAGTCATAAACATAAAACTATTTAACTTTGTTTAAAAATATCAAACTCTCACCCATTGCCGAACAAAACATACCTTTCCAGTATAAAAAATTAGTTAATTTATACTGAATAGAATAGTCAATAGAATAGTCATTTATTCAGTCTTTAAACAATACATTATTGTAATTGACATCGTCATTATTATTGTAAAAGATATAAGATGCAATACTTATAATTATTAAAATTTGACATGAAAATTCCAAAATATAGGCTGCCCTTATTGAACATTTAACAGGTTTAAAATAATTTTTTAAAAATAGGCAAACTTAACAAACTTAAATTATGAATAATAGTGGGTCTTTCTTAAAAAGGCTAATGGTTATCACAGGTGTACAATGAACATAGAGGGACAAAATTACTAACATTATCACAGATGGAATATGGTAAAAAAAACATATCAAAATAGTGAACATGAAATATATGAAAATTAATTACAGTAATAAAAATCCTAGCCTAACTTAAAACAAAATTTCTAACATTATCACAGATGGAATATGGTAAAAAACATATCAAAATAGTGAACATGAAAAATATGAAAATTAATTACAGTAATAAAAATCCTAGCCTAACTTAAAAGCATTTAACATTAGCAAAAAATGAGATCACCTTCAAAAAATTCCTCAATTTTGTAAAATGGGTGAGATGAAAGCCACATAGTTAATTTTCTTTTAAAGACACTTAACGGCAAGGACTTGACTTGGGGATGAAGCTTATTAAATAATTTAATACCTAAAACAAAATGACTGTTTGCAGTTTTCTGTAGCCTACAGTGAGGTACATCAACTAGACCCCTATTCCTTGTGTTATAACCATGAATGTCTTGGCACAAATCATACTCTTTTTCCTTTTTCTTAACATTAATCAGACAATGCAGGATAAAAACATTAATGACAGTTAATATGCCAGTGCCCACAAATAACGGTTTACAATGTGCTCTTCGGCGAGATCTAGTTATGATTCTCACAGCCTTCTTTTGAATTAACAATACATTATTTACATGGGTACTATTACCCCATAACAAAATACCATAACTTAAAATTGAGTGAAAAAAAGCATAATAATTATATTTGGTTACAAATTATCTAATACTAATGTATAGTATGTTTGTTTCCGGTGGGGTGCTTGATGGAATGAGACCACGGAAGGAATTAAAGTACGGTAAGTCTGCACTCTACCCCTTTCTTTTAGAGAACAGTAGATATTCTTTAGTATAATAAGGTAATTCCATTCACATTTTGTCTATTACACTGCAGTTAAAAAATTCCAGTCGTAATCTTTCTATGGAAGATGAAATGCATAAAACTGATGTAAGATCATAGTTTAGTATATTTATTTTAAAATTTTGAGCAGAAAAGGTTGTTTTAATTGCCAAAATTCATTGGAATCATTACATCATCTTTAAAGTTTCTAATCTATGGTTATAACTGATACTAATGTATGGTATGTTTGTTTCCGGTGGGTTCGGGATTCAACGAGGCGATCACACCGGGTGTTAAACAATGGTAAGTACGCCTTCTGTCCCTTTCTTTTAGAGTATAGTAGAGGTTCTTAGCCTTATATTCATGTATTACTCAAACCCTGAAGCTCAATATTGGATTGGTAACATAGACACGGCAAGTGGGTGAGAGTCCTTTGGACTGTGTCACTCAAAATTGTTGTTGTACAGGTAGATGTCGCTGAACCATCAAAGAAGAAATGTGAAGATAACCAGAGCAATACTCTTCTCTTCTACGATCCATCTACAATTTCAAATTATGACTGTAGTTTAGGCCCAACTTAAATTTTCAATGAAAAATCTAAAGAAAATTATACTCTTTAACCTAAAAAGACTAAAAAAATAAAACTACAAAAACAACAAAGATATTTTTACATTAGGCTGTATAAACAATTGTGCGTTTTGAAATACTAAACCATAAAATATTACAGAGAACATTTTCAAGTAGGTTCGTTGTCAATTTATTTCGTATAATAGTTTTTTTTTTAGTAAAACAAAACTTTTGCATTTAAAATTCATTACTATTTACATTTATTTTATGCAGTGGTTTTTGTGAAGCCTGCCTCGGTTTCTGCCCAAATTATCTACATATCACTTATACTGTTAGTTCCTTTTAGAGTGCGGTTATAAAAAACACTAGAAATACACCCTCAAAACCCCGACACTATAGGAATTTTAGGCTCCCAATTTTTAGATTAGGGAAAAAACATACGGCAATTTCTCTTCTAGGTCCCTTGACTCCGACTTTACGTCGTGATAAGCATACACGGATTCCCCCATCGGCTTAGAAGAAAGAAAGGAAGAATGAAATACTGAAAATCTGATATGTTCCTATTTACATGGATTTCCCTCAACCATTTGAAAAGAATAACAAAGAGGAACAAGAGATAGTAAAGAAGACAATTCATTAACAAGTAATCCCAGAA
The DNA here is from genome assembly GCF_028750875.1 of Macrosteles quadrilineatus. NCBI lineage: Eukaryota > Metazoa > Arthropoda > Insecta > Hemiptera > Cicadellidae > Macrosteles > Macrosteles quadrilineatus. The sequence goes on from NW_026542599.1 coordinate 67,667,693, forward strand.
GTGGACTCCTCTAAAGTAATAATACACAGCAAAGGCAAGATTAACAACTGGAGGCTATTAAAATTGAAAATAAATGGATTTAAAATGAAGACATAGTACACCCAAGTCTAAAGAAGAACCTGAAATCTTGGAACTACAAAAAAAGGTTAATTTATCAGTGAATTTATTTTAGATAATGTAAGACTAAATTACTTACGTAATTCCCGTCACAGCTCAATAAAATATGTCTATTCAGGACATGTTTCGGTGTTAAAACACCATCGTCAGCTTCATTTTATTTCAGATATAGTGTGTAGTGTAGAAGATAAGTTACCGGTAGTCATAAACTTAAAACTATTTAACTTTGTTTAAAAATATCAAACTCTCACCCATTGCCGAACAAAACATACCTTTCCAGTATAAAAAAATTAGTTAATTTATACTGATAATTATATTTGGTTACAAATTATCTAATACTAATGTATAGTATGTTTGTTTCCGGTGGGGTGCTTGATGGAACGAGACCACGGAAGGAATTAAAGTACGGTAAGTCTGCACTCTACCCCTTTCTTTTAGAGAACAGTAGATATTCTTTAGTATAATAAGGTAATTCTATTCACATTTTGTCTATTACACTGCAGTTAAAAAATTCCAGTCGTAATCTTTCTATGGAAGATGAAATGCATAAAACTGATGTAAGATCATAGTTTAGTATATTTATTTTAAAATTTTGAGCAGAAAAGGTTGTTTTAATTGCCAAAATTCATTGGAATCATTACATCATCTTTAAAGTTTCTAATCTATGGTTATAACTGATACTAATGTATGGTATGTTTGTTTCCGGTGGGTTCGGGATTCAACGAGGCGATCACACCGGGTGTTAAACAATGGTAAGTACGCCTTCTGTCCCTTTCTTTTAGAGTATAGTAGAGGTTCTTAGCCTTATATTCATGTATTACTCAAACCCTGAAGCTCAATATTGGATTGGTAACATAAACACGGCAAGTGGGTGAGAGTCCTTTGGACTGTGTCACTCAAAATTGTTGTTGTACAGGTAGATGTCGCTGAACCATCAAAGAAGAAATGTGAAGATAACCAGAGCAATACTCTTCTCTTCTACGATCCATCTACAATTTCAAATTATGACTGTAGTTTAGGCCCAACTTAAATTTTCAATGAAAAATCTAAAGAAAATTATACTCTTTAACCTAAAAAGACTAAAAAAATAAAACTACAAAAACAACAAAGATATTTTTACATTAGGCTGTATAAACAATTGTGCGTTTTGAAATACTAAACCATAAAATATTACAGAGAACATTTTCAAGTAGGTTCGTTGTCAATTTATTTCGTATAATAGTTTTTTTTTAGTAAAACAAAACTTTTGCATTTAAAATTCATTACTATTTACATTTATTTTATGCAGTGGTTTTTGTGAAGCCTGCCTCGGTTTCTGCCCAAATTATCTACATATCACTTATACTGTTAGTTCCTTTTAGAGTGCGGTTATAAAAAACACTAGAAATACACCCTCAAAACCCCGACACTATAGGAATTTTAGGCTCCCAATTTTTAGATTAGGGAAAAAACATACGGCAATTTCTCTTCTAGGTCCCTTGACTCCGACTTTACGTCGTGATAAGCATACACGGATTCCCCCATCGGCTTAGAAGAAAGAAAGGAAGAATGAAATACTGAAAATCTGATATGTTCCTATTTACATGGATTTCCCTCAACCATTTGAAAAGAATAACAAAGAGGAACAAGAGATAGTAAAGAAGACAATTCATTAACAAGTAATCCCAGAAGTGGACTCCTCTAAAGTAAAAATACACAGCAAAGGCAAGATTAACAACTGGAGGCTATTAAAATTGAAAATAAATGGATTTAAAATGAAGACATAGTACACCCAAGTCTAAAGAAGAACCTGAAATCTTGGAACTACAAAAAAAGGTTAATTCATCAGTGAATTTATTTTAGATAATGTAAGACTAAATTACTTACGTAATTCCCGTCACAGCTCAATAAAATATGTCTATTCAGGACATGTTTCGGTGTTAAAACACCATCGTCAGCTTCATTTTATTTCAGATATAGTGTGTAGTGTAGAAGATAAGTTACCGGTAGTCATAAACTTAAAACTATTTAACTTTGTTTAAAAATATCAAACTCTCACCCATTGCCGAACAAAACATACCTTTCCAGTATAAACAATTAGTTAATTTATACTGATAACTATATTTGGTTACAAATTATCTAATACTAATGTATAGTATGTTTGTTTCCGGTGGGGTGCTTGATGGAACGAGACCACGGAAGGAATTAAAGTACGGTAAGTCTGCACTCTACCCCTTTCTTTTAGAGAACAGTAGATATTCTTTAGTATAATAAGGTAATTCTATTCACATTTTGTCTATTACACTGCAGTTAAAAAATTCCAGTCGTAATCTTTCTATGAGAAGATGAAATGCATAAAACTGATGTAAGATCATAGTTTAGTATATTTATTTTTAAATTTTGAGCAGAAAAGGTTTTTTTAATAGCCAAAATTCATTGGAATCATTACATCATCTTTAAAGTTTCTAATCTATGGTTATAACTGATACTAATGTATGGTATGTTTGTTTCCGGTGGGTTCGGGATTCAACGAGGCGATCACACCGGGTGTTAAACAATGGTAAGTACGCCTTCAGTCCCTTTCTTTTAGAGTATAGTAGAGGTTCTTAGCCTTATATTCATGTATTACTCAAACCCTGAAGCTCAATATTGGATTGGTAACATAGACACGGCAAGTGGGTGAGAGTCCTTTGGACTGTGTCACTCAAAATTGTTGTTGTACAGGTAGATGTCGCTGAACCATCAAAGAAGAAATGTGAAGATAACCAGAGCAATACTCTTCTCTTCTACGATCCATCTACAATTTCAAATTATGACTGTAGTTTAGGCCCAACTTAAATTTTCAATGAAAAATCTAAAGAAAATTATACTCTTTAACCTAAAAAGACTAAAAAAATAAAACTACAAAAACAACAAAGATATTTTTACATTAGGCTGTATAAACAATTGTGCGTTTTGAAATACTAAACCATAAAATATTACAGAGAACATTTTCAAGTAGGTTCGTTGTCAATTTATTTTGTATAATAGTTTTTTTTTTTAGTAAAACAAAACTTTTGGATTTAAAATTCATTACTATTTACATTTATTTTATGCAGTGGTTTTTGTGAAGCCTGCCTCGGTTTCTGCCCAAATTGTCTACATATCACTTATACTGTTAGTTCCTTTTAGAGTGCGGTTATAAAAAACACTAGAAATACACCCTCAAAACCCCGACACTATAGGAATTTTAGGCTCCCAATTTTTAGATTAGGGAAAAAACATACGGCAATTTCTCTTCTAGGTCCCTTGACTCCGACTTTACGTCGTGATAAGCATACACGGATCCCCCCATCGGCTTAGAAGAAAGAAAGGAAGAATGAAATACTGAAAATCTGATATGTTCCTATTTACATGGATTTCCCTCAACCATTTGAAAAGGATAACAAAGAGGAACAAGAGATAGTAAAGAAGACAATTCATTAACAAGTAATCCCAGAAGTGGACTCCTCTAAAGTAAAAATACACAGCAAAGGCAAGATTAACAACTGGAGGCTATTAAAATTGAAAATAAATGGATTTAAAATGAAGACATAGTACACCCAAGTCTAAAGAAGAACCTGAAATCTTGGAACTACAAAAAAAGGTTAATTTATCAGTGAATTTATTTTAGATAATGTAAGACTAAATTACTTACGTAATTCCCGTCACAGCTCAATAAAATATGTCTATTCAGGACATGTTTCGGTGTTAAAACACCATCGTCAGCTTCATTTTATTTCAGATATAGTGTGTAGTGTAGAAGATAAGTTACCGGTAGTCATAAACATAAAACTATTTAACTTTGTTTAAAAATATCAAACTCTCACCCATTGCCGAACAAAACATACCTTTCCAGTATAAAAAAATTAGTTAATTTATACTGAATAGAATAGTCAATAGAATAGTCATTTATTCAGTCTTTAAACAATACATTATTGTAATTGACATCGTCATTATTATTGTAAAAGATATAAGATGCAATACTTATAATTATTAAAATTTGACATGAAAATTCCAAAATATAGGCTGCCCTTATTGAACATTTAACAGGTTTAAAATAATTTTTTAAAAATAGGCAAACTTAACAAACTTAAATTATGAATAATAGTGGGTCTTTCTTAAAAAGGCTAATGGTTATCACAGGTGTACAATGAACATAGAGGGACAAAATTACTAACATTATCACAGATGGAATATGGTAAAAAAAACATATCAAAATAGTGAACATGAAATATATGAAAATTAATTACAGTAATAAAAATCCTAGCCTAACTTAAAACAAAATTTCTAACATTATCACAGATGGAATATGGTAAAAAACATATCAAAATAGTGAACATGAAAAATATGAAAATTAATTACAGTAATAAAAATCCTAGCCTAACTTAAAAGCATTTAACATTAGCAAAAAATGAGATCACCTTCAAAAAATTCCTCAATTTTGTAAAATGGGTGAGATGAAAGCCACATAGTTAATTTTCTTTTAAAGACACTTAACGGCAAGGACTTGACTTGGGGATGAAGCTTATTAAATAATTTAATACCTAAAACAAAATGACTGTTTGCAGTTTTCTGTAGCCTACAGTGAGGTACATCAACTAGACCCCTATTCCTTGTGTTATAACCATGAATGTCTTGGCGCAAATCATACTCTTTTTCCTTTTTTTTAACATTAATCAGACAATGCAGGATAAAAACATTAATGACAGTTAATATGCCAGTGCCCACAAATAACGGTTTACAATGTGCTCTTCGGCGAGATCTAGTTATGATTCTCACAGCCTTCTTTTGAATTAACAATACATTATTTACATGGGTACTATTACCCCATAACAAAATACCATAACTTAAAATTGAGTGAAAAAAAGCATAATAATTATATTTGGTTACAAATTATCTAATACTAATGTATAGTATGTTTGTTTCCGGTGGGGTGCTTGATGGAATGAGACCACGGAAGGAATTAAAGTACGGTAAGTCTGCACTCTACCCCTTTCTTTTAGAGAACAGTAGATATTCTTTAGTATAATAAGGTAATTCTATTCACATTTTGTCTATTACACTGCAGTTAAAAAATTCCAGTCGTAATCTTTCTATGGAAGATGAAATGCATAAAACTGATGTAAGATCATAGTTTAGTATATTTATTTTAAAATTTTGAGCAGAAAAGGTTATTTTAATTGCCAAAATTCATTGGAATCATTACATCATCTTTAAAGTTTCTAATCTATGGTTATAACTGATACTAATGTATGGTATGTTTGTTTCCGGTGGGTTCGGGATTCAACGAGGCGATCACACCGGGTGTTAAACAATGGTAAGTACGCCTTCTGTCCCTTTCTTTTAGAGTATAGTAGAGGTTCTTAGCCTTATATTCATGTATTACTCAAACCCTGAAGCTCAATATTGGATTGGTAACATAGACACGGCAAGTGGGTGAGAGTCCTTTGGACTGTGTCACTCAAAATTGTTGTTGTACAGGTAGATGTCGCTGAACCATCAAAGAAGAAATGTGAAGATAACCAGAGCAATACTCTTCTCTTCTACGATCCATCTACAATTTCAAATTATGACTGTAGTTTAGGCCCAACTTAAATTTTCAATGAAAAATCTAAAGAAAATTATACTCTTTAACCTAAAAAGACTAAAAAAATAAAACTACAAAAACAACAAAGATATTTTTACATTAGGCTGTATAAACAATTGTGCGTTTTGAAATACTAAACCATAAAATATTACAGAGAACATTTTCAAGTAGGTTCGTTGTCAATTTATTTCGTATAATAGTTTTTTTTTTAGTAAAACAAAACTTTTGCATTTAAAATTCATTACTATTTACATTTATTTTATGCAGTGGTTTTTGTGAAGCCTGCCTCGGTTTCTGCCCAAATTATCTACATATCACTTATACTGTTAGTTCCTTTTAGAGTGCGGTTATAAAAAACACTAGAAATACACCCTCAAAACCCCGACACTATAGGAATTTTAGGCTCCCAATTTTTAGATTAGGGAAAAAACATACGGCAATTTCTCTTCTAGGTCCCTTGACTCCGACTTTACGTCGTGATAAGCATACACGGATTCCCCCATCGGCTTAGAAGAAAGAAAGGAAGAATGAAATACTGAAAATCTGATATGTTCCTATTTACATGGATTTCCCTCAACCATTTGAAAAGAATAACAAAGAGGAACAAGAGATAGTAAAGAAGACAATTCATTAACAAGTAATCCCAGAAGTGGACTCCTCTAAAGTAAAAATACACAGCAAAGGCAAGATTAACAACTGGAGGCTATTAAAATTGAAAATAAATGGATTTAAAATGAAGACATAGTACACCCAAGTCTAAAGAAGAACCTGAAATCTTGGAACTACAAAAAAAGGTTAATTTATCAGTGAATTTATTTTAGATAATGTAAGACTAAATTACTTACGTAATTCCCGTCACAGCTCAATAAAATATGTCTATTCAGGACATGTTTCGGTGTTAAAACACCATCGTCAGCTTCATTTTATTTCAGATATAGTGTGTAGTGTAGAAGATAAGTTACCGGTAGTCATAAACTTAAAACTATTTAACTTTGTTTAAAAATATCAAACTCTCACCCATTGCCGAACAAAATATACCTTTCCAGTATAAACAATTAGTTAATTTATACTGATAACTATATTTGGTTACAAATTATCTAATACTAATGTATAGTATGTTTGTTTCCGGTGGGGTGCTTGATGGAACGAGACCACGGAAGGAATTAAAGTACGGTAAGTCTGCACTCTACCCCTTTCTTTTAGAGAACAGTAGATATTCTTTAGTATAATAAGGTAATTCTATTCACATTTTGTCTATTACACTGCAGTTAAAAAATTCCAGTCGTAATCTTTCTATGAGAAGATGAAATGCATAAAACTGATGTAAGATCATAGTTTAGTATATTTATTTTTAAATTTTGAGCAGAAAAGGTTTTTTTAATAGCCAAAATTCATTGGAATCATTACATCATCTTTAAAGTTTCTAATCTATGGTTATAACTGATACTAATGTATGGTATGTTTGTTTCCGGTGGGTTCGGGATTCAACGAGGCGATCACACCGGGTGTTAAACAATGGTAAGTACGCCTTCAGTCCCTTTCTTTTAGAGTATAGTAGAGGTTCTTAGCCTTATATTCATGTATTACTCAAACCCTGAAGCTCAATATTGGATTGGTAACATAGACACGGCAAGTGGGTGAGAGTCCTTTGGACTGTGTCACTCAAAATTGTTGTTGTACAGGTAGATGTCGCTGAACCATCAAAGAAGAAATGTGAAGATAACCAGAGCAATACTCTTCTCTTCTACGATCCATCTACAATTTCAAATTATGACTGTAGTTTAGGCCCAACTTAAATTTTCAATGAAAAATCTAAAGAAAATTATACTCTTTAACCTAAAAAGACTAAAAAAATAAAACTACAAAAACAACAAAGATATTTTTACATTAGGCTGTATAAACAATTGTGCGTTATGAAATACTAAACCATAAAATATTACAGAGAACATTTTCAAGTAGGTTCGTTGTCAATTTATTTCGTATAATAGTTTTTTTTTAGTAAAACAAAACTTTTGCATTTAAAATTCATTACTATTTACATTTATTTTATGCAGTGGTTTTTGTGAAGCCTGCCTCGGTTTCTGCCCAAATTATCTACATATCACTTATACTGTTAGTTCCTTTTAGAGTGCGGTTATAAAAAACACTAGAAATACACCCTCAAAACCCCGACACTATAGGAATTTTAGGCTCCCAATTTTTAGATTAGGGAAAAAACATACGGCAATTTCTCTTCTAGGTCCCTTGACTCCGACTTTACGTCGTGATAAGCATACACGGATTCCCCCATCGGCTTAGAAGAAAGAAAGGAAGAATGAAATACTGAAAATCTGATATGTTCCTATTTACATGGATTTCCCTCAACCATTTGAAAAGAATAACAAAGAGGAACAAGAGATAGTAAAGAAGACAATTCATTAACAAGTAATCCCAGAAGTGGACTCCTCTAAAGTAAAAATACACAGCAAAGGCAAGATTAACAACTGGAGGCTATTAAAATTGAAAATAAATGGATTTAAAATGAAGACATAGTACACCCAAGTCTAAAGAAGAACCTGAAATCTTGGAACTACAAAAAAAGGTTAATTTATCAGTGAATTTATTTTAGATAATGTAAGACTAAATTACTTACGTAATTCCCGTCACAGCTCAATAAAATATGTCTATTCAGGACATGTTTCGGTGTTAAAACACCATCGTCAGCTTCATTTTATTTCAGATATAGTGTGTAGTGTAGAAGATAAGTTACCGGTAGTCATAAACTTAAAACTATTTAACTTTGTTTAAAAATATCAAACTCTCACCCATTGCCGAACAAAACATACCTTTCCAGTATAAACAATTAGTTAATTTATACTGATAACTATATTTGGTTACAAATTATCTAATACTAATGTATAGTATGTTTGTTTCCGGTGGGGTGCTTGATGGAACGAGACCACGGAAGGAATTAAAGTACGGTAAGTCTGCACTCTACCCCTTTCTTTTAGAGAACAGTAGATATTCTTTAGTATAATAAGGTAATTCTATTCACATTTTGTCTATTACACTGCAGTTAAAAAATTCCAGTCGTAATCTTTCTATGAGAAGATGAAATGCATAAAACTGATGTAAGATCATAGTTTAGTATATTTATTTTTAAATTTTGAGCAGAAAAGGTTTTTTTAATAGCCAAAATTCATTGGAATCATTACATCATCTTTAAAGTTTCTAATCTATGGTTATAACTGATACTAATGTATGGTATGTTTGTTTCCGGTGGGTTCGGGATTCAACGAGGCGATCACACCGGGTGTTAAACAATGGTAAGTACGCCTTCAGTCCCTTTCTTTTAGAGTATAGTAGAGGTTCTTAGCCTTATATTCATGTATTACTCAAACCCTGAAGCTCAATATTGGATTGGTAACATAGACACGGCAAGTGGGTGAGAGTCCTTTGGACTGTGTCACTCAAAATTGTTGTTGTACAGGTAGATGTCGCTGAACCATCAAAGAAGAAATGTGAAGATAACCAGAGCAATACTCTTCTCTTCTACGATCCATCTACAATTTCAAATTATGACTGTAGTTTAGGCCCAACTTAAATTTTCAATGAAAAATCTAAAGAAAATTATACTCTTTAACCTAAAAAGACTAAAAAAATAAAACTACAAAAACAACAAAGATATTTTTACATTAGGCTGTATAAACAATTGTGCGTTTTGAAATACTAAACCATAAAATATTACAGAGAACATTTTCAAGTAGGTTCGTTGTCAATTTATTTTGTATAATGGTTTTTTTTTTTTAGTAAAACAAAACTTTTGGATTTAAAATTCATTACTATTTACATTTATTTTATGCAGTGGTTTTTGTGAAGCCTGCCTCGGTTTCTGCCCAAATTATCTACATATCACTTATACTGCTAGTTCCTTTTAGAGTGCGGTTATAAAAAACACTAGAAATACACCCTCAAAACCCCGACACTATAGGAATTTTAGGCTCCCAATTTTTAGATTAGGGAAAAAACATACGGCAATTTCTCTTCTAGGTCCCTTGACTCCGACTTTACGTCGTGATAAGCATACACGGATCCCCCCATCGGCTTAGAAGAAAGAAAGGAAGAATGAAATACTGAAAATCTGATATGTTCCTATTTACATGGATTTCCCTCAACCATTTGAAAAGGATAACAAAGAGGAACAAGAGATAGTAAAGAAGACAATTCATTAACAAGTAATCCCAGAAGTGGACTCCTCTAAAGTAAAAATACACAGCAAAGGCAAGATTAACAACTGGAGGCTATTAAAATTGAAAATAAATGGATTTAAAATGAAGACATAGTACACCCAAGTCTAAAGAAGAACCTGAAATCTTGGAACTACAAAAAAAGGTTAATTTATCAGTGAATTTATTTTAGATAATGTAAGACTAAATTACTTACGTAATTCCCGTCACAGCTCAATAAAATATGTCTATTCAGGACATGTTTCGGTGTTAAAACACCATCGTCAGCTTCATTTTATTTCAGATATAGTGTGTAGTGTAGAAGATAAGTTACCGGTAGTCATAAACATAAAACTATTTAACTTTGTTTAAAAATATCAAACTCTCACCCATTGCCGAACAAAACATACCTTTCCAGTATAAAAAATTAGTTAATTTATACTGAATAGAATAGTCAATAGAATAGTCATTTATTCAGTCTTTAAACAATACATTATTGTAATTGACATCGTCATTATTATTGTAAAAGATATAAGATGCAATACTTATAATTATTAAAATTTGACATGAAAATTCCAAAATATAGGCTGCCCTTATTGAACATTTAACAGGTTTAAAATAATTTTTTAAAAATAGGCAAACTTAACAAACTTAAATTATGAATAATAGTGGGTCTTTCTTAAAAAGGCTAATGGTTATCACAGGTGTACAATGAACATAGAGGGACAAAATTACTAACATTATCACAGATGGAATATGGTAAAAAAAACATATCAAAATAGTGAACATGAAATATATGAAAATTAATTACAGTAATAAAAATCCTAGCCTAACTTAAAACAAAATTTCTAACATTATCACAGATGGAATATGGTAAAAAACATATCAAAATAGTGAACATGAAAAATATGAAAATTAATTACAGTAATAAAAATCCTAGCCTAACTTAAAAGCATTTAACATTAGCAAAAAATGAGATCACCTTCAAAAAAATCCTCAATTTTGTAAAATGGGTGAGATGAAAGCCACATAGTTAATTTTCTTTTAAAGACACTTAACGGCAAGGACTTGACTTGGGGATGAAGCTTATTAAATAATTTAATACCTAAAACAAAATGACTGTTTGCAGTTTTCTGTAGCCTACAGTGAGGTACATCAACTAGACCCCTATTCCTTGTGTTATAACCATGAATGTCTTGGCGCAAATCATACTCTTTTTCCTTTTACTTAACATTAATCAGACAATGCAGGATAAAAACATTAATGACAGTTAATATGCCAGTGCCCACAAATAACGGTTTACAATGTGCTCTTCGGCGAGATCTAGTTATGATTCTCACAGCCTTCTTTTGAATTAACAATACATTATTTACATGGGTACTATTACCCCATAACAAAATACCATAACTTAAAATTGAGTGAAAAAAAGCATAATAATTATATTTGGTTACAAATTATCTAATACTAATGTATAGTATGTTTGTTTCCGGTGGGGTGCTTGATGGAATGAGACCACGGAAGGAATTAAAGTACGGTAAGTCTGCACTCTACCCCTTTCTTTTAGAGAACAGTAGATATTCTTTAGTATAATAAGGTAATTCTATTCACATTTTGTCTATTACACTGCAGTTAAAAAATTCCAGTCGTAATCTTTCTATGGAAGATGAAATGCATAAAACTGATGTAAGATCATAGTTTAGTATATTTATTTTAAAATTTTGAGCAGAAAAGGTTGTTTTAATTGCCAAAATTCATTGGAATCATTACATCATCTTTAAAGTTTCTAATCTATGGTTATAACTGATACTAATGTATGGTATGTTTGTTTCCGGTGGGTTCGGGATTCAACGAGGCGATCACACCGGGTGTTAAACAATGGTAAGTACGCCTTCTGTCCCTTTCTTTTAGAGTATAGTAGAGGTTCTTAGCCTTATATTCATGTATTACTCAAACCCTGAAGCTCAATATTGGATTGGTAACATAGACACGGCAAGTGGGTGAGAGTCCTTTGGACTGTGTCACTCAAAATTGTTGTTGTACAGGTAGATGTCGCTGAACCATCAAAGAAGAAATGTGAAGATAACCAGAGCAATACTCTTCTCTTCTACGATCCATCTACAATTTCAAATTATGACTGTAGTTTAGGCCCAACTTAAATTTTCAATGAAAAATCTAAAGAAAATTATACTCTTTAACCTAAAAAGACTAAAAAAATAAAACTACAAAAACAACAAAGATATTTTTACATTAGGCTGTATAAACAATTGTGCGTTTTGAAATACTAAACCATAAAATATTACAGAGAACATTTTCAAGTAGGTTCGTTGTCAATTTATTTCGTATAATAGTTTTTTTTTTAGTAAAACAAAACTTTTGCATTTAAAATTCATTACTATTTACATTTATTTTATGCAGTGGTTTTTGTGAAGCCTGCCTCGGTTTCTGCCCAAATTATCTACATATCACTTATACTGTTAGTTCCTTTTAGAGTGCGGTTATAAAAAACACTAGAAATACACCCTCAAAACCCCGACACTATAGGAATTTTAGGCTCCCAATTTTTAGATTAGGGAAAAAACATACGGCAATTTCTCTTCTAGGTCCCTTGACTCCGACTTTACGTCGTGATAAGCATACACGGATTCCCCCATCGGCTTAGAAGAAAGAAAGGAAGAATGAAATACTGAAAATCTGATATGTTCCTATTTACATGGATTTCCCTCAACCATTTGAAAAGAATAACAAAGAGGAACAAAGAGGAAGAGATAGTAAAGAAGACAATTCATTAACAAGTAATCCCAGAAGTGGACTCCTCTAAAGTAAAAATACACAGCAAAGGCAAGATTAACAACTGGAGGCTATTAAAATTGAAAATAAATGGATTTAAAATGAAGACATAGTACACCCAAGTCTAAAGAAGAACCTGAAATCTTGGAACTACAAAAAAAGGTTAATTTATCAGTGAATTTATTTTAGATAATGTAAGACTAAATTACTTACGTAATTCCCGTCACAGCTCAATAAAATATGTCTATTCAGGACATGTTTCGGTGTTAAAACACCATCGTCAGCTTCATTTTATTTCAGATATAGTGTGTAGTGTAGAAGATAAGTTACCGGTAGTCATAAACTTAAAACTATTTAACTTTGTTTAAAAATATCAAACTCTCACCCATTGCCGAACAAAACATACCTTTCCAGTATAAAAAAATTAGTTAATTTATACTGATAATTATATTTGGTTACAAATTATCTAATACTAATGTATAGTATGTTTGTTTCCGGTGGGGTGCTTGATGGAACGAGACCACGGAAGGAATTAAAGTACGGTAAGTCTGCACTCTACCCCTTTCTTTTAGAGAACAGTAGATATTCTTTAGTATAATAAGGTAATTCTATTCACATTTTGTCTATTACACTGCAGTTAAAAAATTCCAGTCGTAATCTTTCTATGGAAGATGAAATGCATAAAACTGATGTAAGATCATAGTTTAGTATATTTATTTTTAAATTTTGAGCAGAAAAGGTTGTTTTAATTGCCAAAATTCATTGGAATCATTACATCATCTTTAAAGTTTCTAATCTATGGTTATAACTGATACTAATGTATGGTATGTTTGTTTCCGGTGGGTTCGGGATTCAACGAGGCGATCACACCGGGTGTTAAACAATGGTAAGTACGCCTTCTGTCCCTTTCTTTTAGAGTATAGTAGAGGTTCTTAGCCTTATATTCATGTATTACTCAAACCCTGAAGCTCAATATTGGATTGGTAACATAGACACGGCAAGTGGGTGAGAGTCCTTTGGACTGTGTCACTCAAAATTGTTGTTGTACAGGTAGATGTCGCTGAACCATCAAAGAAGAAATGTGAAGATAACCAGAGCAATACTCTTCTCTTCTACGATCCATCTACAATTTCAAATTATGACTGTAGTTTAGGCCCAACTTAAATTTTCAATGAAAAATCTAAAGAAAATTATACTCTTTAACCTAAAAAGACTAAAAAAATAAAACTACAAAAACAACAAAGATATTTTTACATTAGGCTGTATAAACAATTGTGCGTTTTGAAATACTAAACCATAAAATATTACAGAGAACATTTTCAAGTAGGTTCGTTGTCAATTTATTTCGTATAATAGTTTTTTTTTTAGTAAAACAAAACTTTTGCATTTAAAATTCATTACTATTTACATTTATTTTATGCAGTGGTTTTTGTGAAGCCTGCCTCGGTTTCTGCCCAAATTATCTACATATCACTTATACTGTTAGTTCCTTTTAGAGTGCGGTTATAAAAAACACTAGAAATACACCCTCAAAACCCCGACACTATAGGAATTTTAGGCTCCCAATTTTTAGATTAGGGAAAAAACATACGGCAATTTCTCTTCTAGGTCCCTTGACTCCGACTTTACGTCGTGATAAGCATACACGGATTCCCCCATCGGCTTAGAAGAAAGAAAGGAAGAATGAAATACTGAAAATCTGATATGTTCCTATTTACATGGATTTCCCTCAACCATTTGAAAAGAATAACAAAGAGGAACAAGAGATAGTAAAGAAGACAATTCATTAACAAGTAATCCCAGAAGTGGACTCCTCTAAAGTAAAAATACACAGCAAAGGCAAGATTAACAACTGGAGGCTATTAAAATTGAAAATAAATGGATTTAAAATGAAGACATAGTACACCCAAGTCTAAAGAAGAACCTGAAATCTTGGAACTACAAAAAAAGGTTAATTTATCAGTGAATTTATTTTAGATAATGTAAGACTAAATTACTTACGTAATTCCAGTCACAGCTCAATAAAATATGTCTATTCAGGACATGTTTCGGTGTTAAAACACCATCGTCAGCTTCATTTTATTTCAGATATAGTGTGTAGTGTAGAAGATAAGTTACCGGTAGTCATAAACTTAAAACTATTTAACTTTGTTTAAAAATATCAAACTCTCACCCATTGCCGAACAAAACATACCTTTCCAGTATAAAAAATTAGTTAATTTATACTAATATATTTGGTTACAAATTATCTAATACTAATGTATAGTATGTTTGTTTCCGGTGGGGTGCTTGATGGAACGAGACCACGGAAGGAATTAAAGTACGGTAAGTCTGCACTCTACCCCTTTCTTTTAGAGAACAGTAGATATTCTTTAGTATAATAAGGTAATTCTATTCACATTTTGTCTATTACACTGCAGTTAAAAAATTCCAGTCGTAATCTTTCTATGAGAAGATGAAATGCATAAAACTGATGTAAGATCATAGTTTAGTATATTGATTTTAAAATTTTGAGCAGAAAAGGTTGTTTTAATTGCCAAAATTCATTGGAATCATTACATCATCTTTAAAGTTTCTAATCTATGGTTATAACTGATACTAATGTATGGTATGTTTGTTTCCGGTGGGTTCGGGATTCAACGAGGCGATCA
The DNA here is from genome assembly GCF_028750875.1 of Macrosteles quadrilineatus. Classification (NCBI taxonomy): domain Eukaryota; kingdom Metazoa; phylum Arthropoda; class Insecta; order Hemiptera; family Cicadellidae; genus Macrosteles; species Macrosteles quadrilineatus. The sequence goes on from NW_026542599.1 coordinate 67,683,040, forward strand.
CACCGGGTGTTAAACAATGGTAAGTACGCCTTCTGTCCCTTTCTTTTAGAGTATAGTAGAGGTTCTTAGCCTTATATTCATGTATTACTCAAACCCTGAAGCTCAATATTGGATTGGTAACATAGACACGGCAAGTGGGTGAGAGTCCTTTGGACTGTGTCACTCAAAATTGTTGTTGTACAGGTAGATGTCGCTGAACCATCAAAGAAGAAATGTGAAGATAACCAGAGCAATACTCTTCTCTTCTACGATCCATCTACAATTTCAAATTATGACTGTAGTTTAGGCCCAACTTAAATTTTCAATGAAAAATCTAAAGAAAATTATACTCTTTAACCTAAAAAGACTAAAAAAATAAAACTACAAAAACAACAAAGATATTTTTACATTAGGCTGTATAAACAATTGTGCGTTTTGAAATACTAAACCATAAAATATTACAGAGAACATTTTCAAGTAGGTTCGTTGTCAATTTATTTCGTATAATAGTTTTTTTTTAGTAAAACAAAACTTTTGCATTTAAAATTCATTACTATTTACATTTATTTTATGCAGTGGTTTTTGTGAAGCCTGCCTCGGTTTCTGCCCAAATTATCTACATATCACTTATACTGTTAGTTCCCTTTAGAGTGCGGTTATAAAAAACACTAGAAATACACCCTCAAAACCCCGACACTATAGGAATTTTAGGCTCCCAATTTTTAGATTAGGGAAAAAACATACGGCAATTTCTCTTCTAGGGTCCCTTGACTCCGACTTTAGGTCGTGATAAGAATACACGGATTCCCCCATCGGCTTAGAAGAAAGAAAGGAAGAATGAAATACTGAAAATCTGATATGTTCCTATTTACATGGATTTCCCTCAACCATTTGAAAAGGATAACAAAGAGGAACAAGAGATAGTAAAGAAGACAATTCATTAACAAGTAATCCAAGAAGTGGACTCCTCTAAAGTAAAAATACACAGCAAAGGCAAGATTAACAACTGGAGGCTATTAAAATTGAAAATAAATGGATTTAAAATGAAGACATAGTACACCCAAGTCTAAAGAAGAACCTGAAATATTGGAACTACAAAAAAAGGTTAATTTATTAGTGAATTTATTTTAGATAATGTAAGACTAAATTACTTACGTAATTCCCGTCACAGCTCAATAAAATATGTCTATTCAGGACATGTTTCGGTGTTAAAACACCATCGTCAGCTTCATTTTATTTCAGATATAGTGTGTAGTGTAGAAGATAAGTTACCGGTAGTCATAAACTTAAAACTATTTAACTTTGTTTAAAAATATCAAACTCTCACCCATTGCCGAACAAAACATACCTTTCCAGTAAAAAAAAATTAGTTTATTTATACTGATAATTATATTTGGTTACAAATTATCTAATACTAATGTATAGTATGTTTGTTTCGGTGGGGTGCTTGATGGAATGAGACCACGGAAGGAATTAAAGTACGGTAAGTCTGCACTCTACCCCTTTCTTTTAGAGAACAGTAGATATTCTTTAGTATAATAAGGTAATTCTATTCACATTTTTTCTATTACACTGCAGTTAAAAAAATTCCAGTCGTAATCTTTCTATGAGAAGATGAAATGCATAAAACTGATGTAAGATCATAGTTTAGTATATTTATTTTAAAATTTTGAGCAGAAAAGGATGTTTTAATTGCTAAAATTCATTGGAATCATTACATCATCTTTTAAGTTTCTAATCTATGGTTATAACTGATACTAATGTATGGTATGTTTGTTTCCGGTGGGTTCGGGATTCAACGAGGCGATCACACCGGGTGTTAAACAATGGTAAGTACGCCTTCTGTCCCTTTCTTTTAGAGTATAGTAGAGGTTCTTAGCCTTATATTCATGTATTACTCAAACCCTGAAGCTCAATATTGGATTGGTAACATAGACACGGCAAGTGGGTGAGAGTCCTTTGGACTGTGTCACTCAAAATTGTTGTTGTACAGGTAGATGTCGCTGAACCATCAAAGAAGAAATGTGAAGATAACCAGAGCAATACTCTTCTCTTCTACGATCCATCTACAATTTCAAATTATGACTGTAGTTTAGGCCCAACTTAAATTTTCAATGAAAAATCTAAAGAAAATTATACTCTTTAACCTAAAAAGACTAAAAAAATAAAACTACAAAAACAACAAAGATATTTTTACATTAGGCTGTATAAACAATTGTGCGTTTTGAAATACTAAACCATAAAATATTACAGAGAACATTTTCAAGTAGGTTCGTTGTCAATTTATTTCGTATAATAGTTTTTTTTTAGTAAAACAAAACTTTTGCATTTAAAATTCATTACTATTTACATTTATTTTATGCAGTGGTTTTTGTGAAGCCTGCCTCGGTTTCTGCCCAAATTATCTACATATCACTTATACTGTTAGTTCCTTTTAAAGTGCGGTTATAAAAAACACTAGAAATACACCCTCAAAACCCCGACACTATAGGAATTTTAGGCCCCAATTTTTAGATTAGGGAAAAAACATACGGCAATTTCTCTTCTAGGTCCCTTGACTCCGACTTTACGTCGTGATAAGCATACACGGATTCCCCCATCGGCTTAGAAGAAAGAAAGGAAGAATGAAATACTGAAAATCTGATATGTTCCTATTTACATGGATTTCCCTCAACCATTTGAAAAGGATAACAAAGAGGAACAAGAGATAGTAAAGAAGACAATTCATTAACAAGTAATCCCAGAAGTGGACTCCTCTAAAGTAAAAATACACAGCAAAGGCAAGATTAACAACTGGAGGCTATTAAAATTGAAAATAAATGGATTTAAAATGAAGACATAGTACACCCAAGTATAAAGAAGAACCTAAAATCTTGGAACTACAAAAAAAGGTTAATTTATCAGTGAATTTATTTTAGATAGAGTGCGTAGTGTAGAAGATAAGTTACCGGTAGTCATAAACTTAAAACTTTTTAACTTTGTTTAAAAATATCAAACTCTCACCCATTGCCGAACAAAACATACCTTTCCAGTATAAAAAAATTAGTTAATTTATACTGATAATTATATTTGGTTACAAATTATCTAATACTAATGTATAGTATGTTTGTTTCCGGTGGGGTGCTTGATGGAACGAGACCACGGAAGGAATTAAAGTACGGTAAGTCTGCACTCTACCCCTTTCTTTTAGAGAACAGTAGATATTCTTTAGTATAATAAGGTAATTCTATTCACATTTTGTCTATTACACTGCAGTTAAAAAATTCCAGTCGTAATCTTTCTATGAGAAGATGAAATGCATAAAACTGATGCAAGATCATAGTTTAGTATATTTATTTTAAAATTTTGAGCAGAAAAGGTTGTTTTAATTGCCAAAATTCATTGGAATCATTACATCATCTTTAAAGTTTCTAATCTATGGTTATAACTGATACTAATGTATGGTATGTTTGTTTCCGGTGGGTTCGGGATTCAACGAGGCGATCACACCGGGTGTTAAACAATGGTAAGTACGCCTTCTGTCCCTTTCTTTTAGAGTATAGTAGAGGTTCTTAGCCTTATATGCATGTATTAATCAAACCCTGAAGCTCAATATTGGATTGGTAACATAGACACGGCAAGTGGGTGAGAGTCCTTTGGACTGTGTCACTCAAAATTGTTGTTGTACAGGTAGATGTCGCTGAACCATCAAAGAAGAAATGTGAAGATAACCAGAGCAATACTCTTCTCTTCTACGATCCATCTACAATTTCAAATTATGACCGTAGTTTAGGCCCAACTTAAATTTTAAATGAAAAATCTAAAAAAAATTATACTCTTTAACTTAAAAAGACTAAAAAAATAAAACTACTTTGGATCTACACCAAACTTCACACAAACCATCTTTGAATAATGCTTAATAATGCCTGAAAGTTTCATTACAATCTGTCGAACGGTTTCGAAGTCCTTAAAGGACAAACAAACATACAAACAAACATACATTGGATTTTATATATATAGATATATGTATATAGAAGATGAAGTATTCAGGTTGATTCTATTTAAACCCAAAAATCGCTAGTCACACTCCTAACTTACCTTGTAGTTATGTGGTATTACTGGAGACACCTGTCTACATGTTAGTTTGATGCCGTGTTCCGGAATGTTGTATTCAGTCCAGGACCTGGGATAGAGTGCTGTGTACCTGGCCTGGTCCCCGGGGAAGCCCCATTTCCAGGAACGCAGCTTCCCCCCTTCAGCACCTCTAAACATACGATTGTCCAGTCAGCAGCTTTGTGTTGGTTAGAAAATGGACTCGGCTGTCCATGATAATTGGGCTTTTAATGGTCCATGCTATAAAACCAGTTAGGTAACAAATTATCTGGGTAGTCAAATGGTTATAGTGCTCCTGTGTGATATTTAAGATGTGTCATGACTAAATAGCTCTTTAAACCTTACTACAATGCTGTGCTAGAATAATTTAATCAATTGGTGTTAATTTAAATCTGGAAAGCTGTATGAAAAAGATCAATCAGGGGACAAAAGTCCCGTTTCATCCCGCATTCTGTTTTAATCCCACTCATGGCCTAAAAATCCTGGTTTTGGGATTTCCACAGATAGAAACACTGGCCTGTTCCCTATTTTATTCACGTATATTGGTTGAATTCTATTTTCTTTTAATCAACCTACAAAAAATCTATTGATTGTGTAGTTTTACCTCAAAGTTGACAAGACCTGTTGGTAGACAACTTTTCCCTCAGGGTTCTGGATTGTGACGATGAACTGGTTTGCATCCACTGAATGGTACTCGTAGAAACCTGGCTGCATCTGGTATCGGCAAAATTCCCCTCGGAAACTTCTGCCGATCGTCCCTCCACCGATCCCTCCCAGGGGTACTCCTGTGAAAACACTTGCTTTTATTAGGCCCGAAGTGTGGCTTCAACAGTGGAGGAGAGGAATTTTGAGTAAAGGCGTCTTTAGCAACCAAAGTCACAAGACGTCCACAATTCTAGTCGAAATAATTTCAAAACAAAACTTGGTTTAAGGTTTGGTATGGAATTTTTTAAATTCAATATGTCAAGTATCTAGCAACAGTTTCCAGCAAATTGTTTTAGAACATTAAAACACATTTGTGTCACAAAATATTTACGTGTAGAACTTCTTTCCAACCCTAATAATTCTTAAAAGTCTCTGTGTTTCTCTTTTCAATCTTACTTTGAACATTTTCAAGTATATAGTAAAATGTTGAAGGTGGGACATACAGTTAACTTTTGCCAAAACTGGCCGCAAGTAAGTAACTATTTCGAACGTACTAAGTTTAAAGCGTCTTAACTATAATTTTAGCATGTTACCAAAAATGAAACAGCAAAAAAACTATTAAAAATACACTTGTTAACTATGTTAAAGCTTTTAAAACCAACCTATGAGTAAGCCCATAACATTTCAGAATGACTGTTTAGGTGGTTTTGTTAAAATTAATTGTTTAAACTTTAAACTTTAATGACAAACTTTTTAAAACCCTGTACTTTTCAGTCTTTTCATTATATTAATATTTCTGTTTAAAGGAAAAATTTGTTATTGTCTCCAGAATGTACATAAGCCAGCTTCAATTTGGTTGTTTTTAAACTCAATCGGGTGATCCATCTCAGGTCAAACTCACACACACACATAACCTTTTCCTCAACATCATGTCGATCACCTGCTCTCATTGAAAAACCACTCTCACAACTATTGATATAAAATGCAGTATTTATCAATGCAAACCGCACCAAAACTTTGACTAAGGTGCCTTGACTTGCCAAGCATTCTACTGTATGTGTTCACTTAGCAACAATGCAATTCGAGTGACTTACCTCGTCCGATTGTTGCATTATGCTGCCTGCTTTAAATCTTTCTCTCACTTCCGCTGAATTAATAATCAATCCCATCTTAAAGGATTATTTTTAAATACTGGTTTGGATTGTTAATCTATCTGAAGGTCGCAGGTTAGATCTTGAGGATCAATTTCTGACCCAGTTGTCTTAATTCACTGGATTACTATTACAAGGTGCTTTCAATATATTATCTTGGCATTTGACAGTCACCAGACCATGGTTTGGAACTTTAATTTTTAAGTCTTTGAAATACCTTTGGCATTATAATGGTAAAAACTAATTTGAGCCTTATTACAGAAGTAAGAATGTCAATATAATATCATTATGTATTCTTATATCACTCGAAGCAAGGGAGCATGACACATCCGGAAAATAATAGTTGCAACACTTTTTTTACCGTCCCAAAAACATTAAAATATAAACAATTTATTGGATCAAATATTTTTATAATTTTTTTAAGTAGGTAATTAACCAACCATAGATAATTTGTCTCAAAGTAATGTAAAACCAAACCATTAAAAGCTGAATTTATATTAGGTCTATATTAAATATTTAATCTTTTAGGGTGAACTAGTTTGGCAGATAACATTGTGAATTGTTCCAAAGCTAACTAATCTTATCATTTCAATGGTGTTTTTCAATTTGATAGTATTGTTATGCATAATCACTAATCAGCCAATTGTATTGTACCTAGGTACTCTTCTTTTAGATATTTTACCAACTTATGTTTTTTGATTGTATTTTTGATCATAAAACTACATTTCATCTGATCTATACAAAATAACAAAGATTACCACAATTAGTTCTTTAAGACTGTGTCTTTCATGAATAAATAGTCTGATTAAAATTCAAAGTAATGGAGATTTTTGTTTCGTTAAATTCATATTTCAACATGTTAACTTCTAGGCCTATTCTGTTTTCCCATGAACCACTATAATTTAATAACGAAAACCATTTAAAAACTGATTTAGCCTATAAAAATTATAACAGTTAGCCAATTCTATATTAAACCTATAGATTGATTGAGAATTAAGGGACCTTTTCTTTTGGAGTGTGAGCCACATATGGGCTTTACGTGTTCTCCATTTGGGGCTTCAGAGCGCCTTTAACCCATGTAGTGATCTTAACACGGATACAATAGTTTACAAAAACAACTATGTTAGAAGTTACATTCCTATCAATTTAAGTAACATCTGCACAACCAAGATGCATCGTAATGTCTTGGTGACGTTATTGACAAATTATAAGTGTTTATTGTGGTTTACGCAAAGATCGCGTAAAGATAGTGTCGTTTATAGATATATATCTTCGCCCGAACTGTTGGAAAACTTTACGGAAATGTTACAAAAAATTTCACAAAGTTTAAAATAAAACTAGTGTACCTGTTGCTCGAAATCGAGCAATTGTCAAGTACCGGTATTATACAGAAGTTATTTTAAAACTACAGTAACAGTCATAATTTTCTATAAGTTTAAAAGACCCGAATAAATGCTTATGTAACTAATTGAAATACGCACGCAATTTAATATCGCTTTGAAATAATAAACGCTTCTTGTAAAAATATTTTAGCATTTTTTGGACCCGGCCTTATTTTTTAATGTTTTCTACAAATGTTTCCCGACTTAAAGCTGTTACCAGTAAACATTTCTTGCGTGTATATTTTATCGACTTTAGGTAGGTTTACTTTACCACTGTCACAACATGATGTGTATATTCTTTGTGTATATTCTTTGTTTTTTTTTTTACTTCCAAAATAAGTTGCTTAGCATAACTGGCAGAAATGATTCATCTCCCCAAGTGATTGTGTACCTGGATTCAATACTGTGAGACCAGGCCTCTCCTCTACTCTTCTCATACGTATAAGATTTCCTATAATTGTCTTCTCCTCTTGTTTTCAATTTCTCCTTTAAGCTCAAGAAATTGCCTGTTATTCCAACAAAACTGATTGACTGTTTGGATTTGTCTATAACCTCCTAAATATTACAAACATCAATATTTACTCCCAAAAAGCTGGTGAGTTTCTTTTTATATACAGCTGTTTTTGTTTTTAAATTAGTTTTCAATGTAATTCTTATGGGGAAAATGTGACCTTTGAGAGCGTATCGTGCCCATAAGTGTAAAAGTTTTAAAATTCTAAAACCTTTATGCAAAACTATGAATTGAGACAAATTATTTGACACCTCAAACGTTAAAATCTGTCCAGAAATAACGGAGGAGTTTTGTTCACAAAAAACAGCCCTCACGTATTAATATAAGAGAAGATGGTAGGGAATCACTTACCACTCCACTGCTTTGACGTAATCGGCCACACAAAGTCCATTATCGGTCGACGTCCTTTCCACCACACTTTCAGGCAATACCACAGATATCTAATAGAACATTACATATTATTCAATAATAAAAGTAGCTTACATACTTTTTACATTTTAGCCCACTATTTCTATTCAAATTTATAGTGCAGTGGAGTCTCGGCATGCGATCAGACCTGTACTATGTGACGACCGTTTACCACAAATTAGTTAGTAGGCCTACTTAAATGTATTTTTGTCCTTTATTGTGTTTTGTACGTGTGTGTCGGAAAGACTGTGACGTGACCATTATGGTTTAGACAATTTGTTTGTAAGATTTAACAATGACGCATTGAAGTCAAAACACATGTAGGCCCTAATCCTATTTTTGGACTACATGGATCACTTGGCGATTAAGGTAATGTAACCACATATATATAAAATTTATAGAAGAGGAGATAATAATTTAATATGAGGAAAGGGTGGGATGGATACAGTTATAATCAGAGTTCAATTCGAGAGGAAAGTAGCGACAGTCAATAAAAACACAAAATCAATTAGTAATAAATAACCATACAAACTCAACAATAATAAACGGTAACTGAACATCAACATCATCACAACAAAATATCTATTGTTCTAACAAAATATATATTTTTCAAGGGAATCGAAGGTATCTGAATTGTAAAGGATAGGTGTTTAAACTACAAAACTGGGCTTCAGTTTTGATACGCTATATTATAGAAATCAAACACTAGTTAAAATTACACATAACAACTAACCTGTGACACTTCTGCTTCAATACAAACTTACCGGAACAAAAGTGGGACAAAAGGCCAGATCTGATGTAACTTTGGCTTCATCTTTTGGTTTTGTTTTTCAGGAAAAACATGATCCAGTTTAACGCTCCATCCGTAGGAGGGCACTTGTGAAAATTTGCTGTCCATTGTATTGACTTGAGGATGCTGTAATTAAACAAAAGATTTAGGCGATAGGCCTGATGCACATTTATCTTACTACCTTCACATCGTTTCACAAAGAAAGATTAGAAAAAAGACTAACAGCCACTGGAATGTTGGTTTTCCATCCACTGGAACACCAAGTTCTGACAATTTTTTCTATCATTTTTAAATTTTGCATTTTAATGTGTGTTTATAAGAGCATTGTGAATAGCTCGGTTTCAGCCACACTTATTACCATTGGATTTAACTTAAAACAAATTTACATAATTTTCACATCTTCAATTACGATCTTTTACCTGTATATAAACAAAGGACAAAAATGTTTAAACCAACTCCCAGATCAGTTGAAAAATATTCCAAACATAAACGGCTTTAAAAATAAACTTAAAGACTTCTTCGTAACAAGACCCTTCTACAAAATAAATGATTTCTTTGAGGCTGTTGAAGATAATGTGAAGAACTTAAATAAATCTCCCTTTCTTAAGGACAGCGGAGGCAAACACCCACAAGTAACAAGTATAAATAAGAGCATATCCATTAGTGAGTCGTAAAATGTAAACAAGCAGACTTTTCAGAGCACACTGCTCCCTCTGCCTAAAAATTTACTAATTTACCGGTAAGTTGTTTTAGTGCTTGCAGCATTTTTGAAATCGTTATTTCATTGTGTTTAACACACTATTTTAATTTCACAACAACTGTCTGTGTGTAATATAAATTATCAACTCAGTTCACTATAACCTACACTTTACCTTCCTAATCTAAACCTAACTACAAAACACTTAATACAGTCACGAATCCGCATAAGCCCGACTTGCCTTCCACACATGCCTAAATAAAATCATTCTGAAATAAGTTATTCAGTGCCGTGTTGTTTCTTACATGTTTGTAGCACATGTAATTTAAATGACTTGATTGACTTATTTTTATTCTCTTCTCTTCAATTCCGTATTTTCATTTTCATTTCAGGTTCAGTATATTTGTACAAGTAACAGTTAGTCCGTTCCGTGATTCCGTAATGCGGCAAGCAGTAGCAGACTAGAATTAATAGAAGGTAGATTTAAAGGAAATCAAAACGACAAATTATCTTAAGTTACCTTAGTTAATATTCGTGGCCTCGGAGACATTTTTGCACTGTTTTTTCCTGTTAAAAAGTCAGTCTTCTACTTTAATTACTTACAATTAACGTAATATATCAAGTATCTGGAGAGAACATTAGGCTTATAAATAGGTTAGGTCAAAAAAACAAAGTACCAGTAAATAAAACTTAAAACAGCCGTAACTCCGTTAATATTTGAGAGCGCGGAAAAATTTTTGCACCATTATTTTCAGCTAAAAATCTAGTTTCTAGTGATATATAAATCTATATAGGTTCTTATGGTCACGTTCGTCGCAATAAATACCCCAATAACTCTTGAACCATAGGCTAATTTTTACAGAAATCGGTTTTACCATTTTGTTTATAATTTATAAGAACATAACATAATAATTTGAATCAAACCCGTGTTTTCATTAAATCCAATTTTTGGGTTTTTTATGTGAAAATAGCATAGCCTAAGTTAAGTAACAATAACTTTTGAACCATATTTTTTACGGAAATAGAATTGGTACCTACCTACCATTTTTCAGAATTTATAGCACTACAAAGTTAACATAGGCCTAACTTACTAAATTTTTATCAAAATTGTTCAGCCCATTTTCGAGAAAATCTGATTTCCCAGTTACGGTATTTTAAGAGTTTTATGGTCACCATTAAAAATAAAAAATTTAAAAATTAAAAATCGCCTGGAGATAGGCCTACAATGGGTTAGTGCCTACGGTACGTACCAGATTTCCTCAAAATCGGACTACAGGTATAGTACAGGTATTAAAGGTGTGTAGCTCTGTAAAAGAATAACACCCTGTATCCTGTAGGTTAACCTACAACATGCCATTCCAGCTAGGCCTATTTCTTCCAAGAAGTAAACTATAGGCCTACTAGGCTTAGTTAAATTGGTTAATTATTATACAGTTACAAATTCAAAGTGTCTGAGGGTGAGTGATCTATAGGCCCTAGGCTGTAGTAGCCTACCTAAGATAATCTATTTTTCAACAAACTATGTTGGTTTGGGTGTAATAATAGAGGGGTTCAGTTCTAGATAGCTTAACCACAGAGAAGTAATATAAAGTAATATAAAGTAATATAAAATAGAATAGTAATAGAAAAGTAATATAAATTAATAAAGTATAAGTATTTATTTATACCTTTCAGCTATTTTAACATTGCACCTATACTTCTCTGTGATTAGACATAATGTTACTGCCCTAGTGTACACTGTGGGAAACGGAGCAGTTCTAACAATTAGCTTTACGAGAACACGTTTATAAATATTTATTTCATATTTGGTATCTTTGGAAAGCTTATTTCATTCTGCATTTAACGGAATAGGTTTCAAATAAAGGTCTTGATAATTATTGGAACGACAGTTGAAACCGTAACCTGTACTTTGTTCAGCGGCTGGCAGCGGAGTAGTGAGCAGCGCAGCGCTGTCGCGACCTGTCGTGTACTCTGTGAACTACGTCAAGTCGGGACACGCTCGCTACTTGGGGACACGGATTACGCGCAACACAGATATTAACTCTGTTTATATTACTTCTCTGTGGCTTAACTTACTTGGAGTCTAAATATGTATGACATCATTGTATACTTCATGTCTCACATATCTAAGTTGTGTCGATTGTCAATACGCTGTATTTATGTGTTTAATGACAACAAATAGTCTATTCTTGATTCTTGAGTCTAGGGACCGGCAAATAAGTTAAACAAAAATACAAAAAGACGCAGTCTAAGTAGGCCTAGATAAGTTTTAAGGGTAGGTGTATGGCTAAGTTTAAAATATTACAATAAAAAAATCTATATTTACAGTTTAGTTAAGAGGTCTTAATAGCACTGAGTTTACAGATCTAGGCCTAGGCCTAATCTTCAACAGATAGATTTCAAAGTTAGACAGACTGATAAAGCGAAATTTTACTTACCAAATTAATGAATGTACTATTTTTGATCAAAAAGATCTTATAATATAATCCTAGGTCTTCTAGATCTTGACTATATGAGTAATATCACATAGACTAGACTTTACCTAAGAGTTGTATTGTATTTTGTTATGTTCATGTTCATATAAACAAAGTTGTCATTTTTGTATCAATACAAGATTTTTATCGATAAAAAAAACAAAGTCAACGTCAACAGCATAACTAATCAGCTGACTAAATCCAGTGATTTGAGTAAGCTAGTAAGCAATGCCCATGTACCTTTGGATATAGGGCAGTTGTAGGTTTTGTATGAGTAGATTATATTCTCGCAACCAATTCTTTGACCTGACCCGCTATAAAATCTCATACAATTTCATAATATTTCAATTCGCTAGTCTGCAGCTAAAATTACAGAAATAATTTAAGTATAAAATTCTTGTAAGGTGTTATGTCTAAAAAGTAAAACTATCTGTTCCAGATATTTGGCGATGTAGGCCTATCATTTACTTCTATAATACAACCTGGAAATTTAATAATTATTAATTACCAACTACTGTTAAATAATTTATTGTTTCCAACCAAGGCCCCTTCCAATACACAAAGCCACATGGCATTTTATTGAAGCCTGTCAGAAAGCAGAAAGAAGTATCCAGCCATATCCAAAGACCAAAATTCAACTGTCAATTAAATTATAGTTTTAGGTTATGTTTCTGATAGGAAAACGTGTTTATATTCAAATATGTAATCCTTCTATTTTAATATTTACATATCGGTTGCAGAATACTTTGAAACACTTTTTATTCTGACAATCTTACATTTAATAAGCCTAAACATGCCTAAAGTTAAAGCAGAAAAGAAATCAAGAACACACCAAGAAGTTGCCAAGCAAGGTAGGCCTAGGATTTTGTTTTTGGCATAGGCAAGAATAAATAGGCCTAGTTAATAATAATATATGTTTATTAAATATGCATGTTGAAATAAGTGACACACCTATGACATACAAATTTTGATTTTTTATAGGCAAAGGTTATTAATTTATCTTGGCGATATTCAGTACAACAATGTAATTTTTATTAGAAAATTTTCTCATGCGGGAACGCTCACCATCATCTCTGGAGAACCAAATGGTGCCTATTAAAATACAGGGGTTTTGGTAATATAATGCTGCCAGTTCTGCTTAAAAATAAATTTGGATTGCCAATTCTAAGCTAATATACATTATTTTTTATTCTTGAATGGTTTTTATATCCAAACTAAGCCTAGTACGCCTAAGTTTACCTTATGTTTTCATGTTCACTGGAGATAACTTGAATGTTTCTTGTTTTAAAGGTATCCTATTCAACAAAGGATTTGGGCAACACATATTGAAAAACCCATTAGTAATTCAAGGAATGGTAGATAAATCTGCTGTTCGATCCACAGACATTGTCTTGGAAATAGGGCCTGGAACAGGTAACATGACCGTGAGGCTCCTAGAGAAAGCAAAAAAAGTTATCGCCTGTGAAATTGATACAAGGTAACTAGCATAAGTTAGTTTTAATCAATTAATTAATGTGGTTTGTCAGACCTGAGATTTCTCCTCAAACGGGTAAAACTTAGTTCATTTTTTGTTGTTGCAAGTCTCGAATAGGTAAAATAAGTGAATAGGTGATAAACTATGTGATATTAGATGTAGACATTTCATTTCTTCTTAGACTTTAAGTACACTCTGTAACACTCTCAATTTAAAAACTGCTCTGTATGAAAAAGATTTGATTCTTCCAATATTGTAATATATCTACTGGAAATAAACATGTCTTATGTGTACAGCTCGTGATATGTAAGCTAGCACTTGACCAATGCCTACTAGCATCTGGTTCAAAAAATTATGTGCCGTCATGCAAGCTGCGTTAACTGACCCACATGAAGGCGCTCAAGTAGGCCTACATGAAACACGGGTAGGTCAACCCAGTGAGTCGGAAGAAATGTTTGCAGAAATGGTTATGGGACATAGTACCGTACTGTAATTTTCCTCAGTTTAGATGTATGACAAATAAGCTAACCTTTGCATGACTAAGATAAAAGTGTGATTACTTAAGTCTTGGCAATTAGCATCACCTCTTTTTACTGGTCTAATGTATGAATCGTCATTAAAGATAGGATGAAAGCTGTAAGGATGAAGGCCCGAGTGCCGGCTTACATGTTACGAGCTGTAGTGTTGTTTGAAACAATTTAGCCCTCTTAGTTATTTCAGATTCAGGAGCATAGCAAATAATGAAAGATAAAATTTACGGATGTTATAAATATTATTTGTCCAGTGATAGTTTTAAAGTCGAGGGTTTTACGAAGTTTGCTCATAAAACTTTTCTTTCTACTAGGTAGCTAACCTTTTTGGTGCTGCAGGGTAATACTAACCCAAACCCCAAATGGAAGTTTTTCATTCATCGTTCTCATGCTAGAATCAAATATCCTAATTGTAACTCACAACTTTTTTACTAACAACACAAACTGAGGTCATAAAGAATCTTGAACTGTGCCTTTAGGAGTTTATTAAGTCTAAATTAAATCGGCTGTTAAAAAAATTACATATTACTTATCATCATAATACTTTGGATAGGTAATGTATTTTTTAACTATTTAGTATTAAAACTTTGTGTGACAAAAACATATTGCCATGTAATTCCTTTCCGAGACATGAAATCGAAGAATTGGTAGACTAACAATTATCCTTAAGCTTAGAACAAAAGCTTGTTAATGCCAGGTTTTACAAACACTTGTTTTGCAGGTTAGTCGCTGAGCTCCAGAAGCGTGTCCAAGGTACTCCGTACCAGTCTCAGCTGCAGATCTTGGTCGGAGATGTGCTTAAGACGGAACTTCCGTTTTTCAACATCTGCGTGGCTAATATTCCCTACCAGATCTCGTCACCACTGGTGTTCAAGCTGCTCTTACATCGGCCGTTTTTCCGCTGTGCAGTGTTGATGGTTCAGCGAGAGTTTGCCCAGCGTCTTGTCGCCAAGCCAGGAGACAAGCTGTACTGTCGTCTGTCTATCAACACTCAGCTCCTTGCCAGAGTGGATATTTTGATGAAGGTACCGTGGCCTAAGTAGATACACTATGTGCTCGGCACTGAAGTTATCCATTTAAGATTTATTCAAATAGTCGAACCATGTTAGATGTTGCATCATAAATTTTGTTGTATAGAGGTTGGCGGCATCTTTTAACCTTGGATTTGCAGTCCACATAGGCCTGTGCATGGGGTGTCTCTAGCAAATCAAAAAGCAAGATGTAAGCCGGTATACCACAAGGGTGAAATGTACTGATAAGATAAAAAATAGTGGCCCCAAGTACGTAGTTCCACTGAATTACCTGCTAACTACCTAACACAAAATCAGTTTAAAATCCCCTGGAATATGAGGAACAGTATTACTTAACAGCACAAACCTTGATAAGTAGACAAAGTAGGTAAGTGTTAGGCTTGCTTTCAAGGTCTTGGTATCGTTATAAAAATCTCATCAATTAATATATCTACCACAGGTTGGCAAAAACAATTTTCGACCACCGCCCAAGGTTGAATCAAGCGTAGTGCGGATTGAACCCAGAAACCCTCCTCCACCAATCAACTTCAAAGAGTGGGACGGCCTGACGAGAATAGTTTTCGTGCGGAAAAACAAGTCACTTAGAGCAGCTTTCAAACAGAGCGTGGTGTTAACTACGTTGGAAAAGAACTACAAAGCACACTGTTCTTTGAGCAATCAGGTAATATTTTTTTTGAAATTGTACATATAATTTACAGATGTATATTTTAAAGTATAACCATTGACTTCAGGGTACTTAAGTGGACATCCCAAATCTTTCATTCAAATAAAACACAGTCAGTCAAATTATTTACTTCTGTTTGTGCTCATAACATTAAATTGTTGTCTTAAGCTTTTTGTTGGTATTTCTATGTACTATTTCTACTCATTCTTTCATACAATATCTTAACTTGAAGTCTTGTATTAAAGGCGTTATATTTTTTTCCATCTTATTTGATTGTGAAAAGAAAATACTAAACCAAATGTTTTAGCTCAAAGCAATAACATTGTATTTGCAAGGTTTAAGAAGTGTTAAGTAAAACCATAGACAAAAAGAATTAAATATTAAATATAGACCGACAGCAGTGTTGCGGTTAGTTCTGGCATCCATTGTTAGGAGTGCCATATAGTTACGTTGTGTCAAAGTCAAAACATTCTTTATTCATTGTTTTGTAGCGTAAGTACATTGAGCATGCGTCATTTCATAAAACTAATCCTTATAATACAATTTCGGTCAATAAATACAATAATGTCAAAAACACCATCATTTCTGTTGGCAAATATTAAATTTAAGGCCGTTAGTTATTTTAAAACTCATCTAGTGAGTATAATAATGCTCTCTCAACTAGGTGTTCTTTTTTTTTCTTTTAAATTTTGAAAACTCTTGATTTTTGTCTATTATGGTAGAAATGTTGTTTAAAAATTTAGATCCTATATAATTTGGCTTTTTCTCAAACATTTTTAATCTGTGACTTTGCAACCTTTTTTTTTGTTGTTTCTTGTATTATAATGGTGGATCAACTGACCAGTCTCAAATTGTTCTTGATTTTGTTTTCAGTAAACAATAGTTTCATATACGTAAAGACTGAATACCGTCATAATTCTTAATTCTTTAAAATTTTCTTTAACATGGTCAGTTTGTTCTATAGTTAGCATTATTCTGATTGATTTCTTTTGTAGTTTTAATATCTCATACAGATTATTAATATTGGTTGCTCCATAAACATGTATATTGTAGGCTAAATGAGAATGTATCATACCATAATAGACCATTTTGAGAGTTGTCAGATCACAAATATTTGCTAATGTCCTGAGAGCAGACACACCAGAATTCATTTTTGCCAGTACTTTTTCAATGTGGGAGTTCCAACTGAGACTGCTGTCTATATTTAGGCTTAAAAAGGTTGTTTGTCGAACAGGTTCTAAAGATGTATTATCAATTTTTATGTTGGGGAAAGCAATTGTTTTGTTTTTGGTGGAAAAGGTAATATAATGGACGCGTTGCAGAAAGTCAACAGTCCCGGAAGGTCAAATAATTTATACCTGTGCCGCTAGGTCAAAAACTACAATGTTTGCAGTGTCTGTAGATCAAAAATCCCAGTAAGTCAAATAGTACAGTCCGAGCTAAAAACGTGGTCTATGTTAAAGCAATTGACTTATTGGGAATTTGATCTAATGCAACAGCAGTTTTAATATAACGAAATAAGATAAAATATAAGTTCAGTTTCGCTGAGTCAACAGTCCCGGAAGGTCAAAAGTATAATCTGTTAAAAACAACGATAGTCCTCTCGACGCATGACCTCAATAATTTCGTGTTTTGGTGTACTTAAAGTTGTGCTAAAATTTTGAAAATTGGCACAGAGCTTCTTGGTTAGCCCTTCTCGATGACTATTTTGTTGGAACTTTAAACTATTTACCGATCTAATTAATAAAAATTGATATGTATGGTGAAATAGTTTTAAATCGTGATTTCTAACATGAAAAAGTTAGCATGCGAGATGTTTTGTTTGTTTTTGGGTTAGAGAGGTTTTGTCTGTGGCAAAGTTGTAGCCAAAAATGTGATGCGTAAAATATATTTTTTTTGAATTTTTACAATCAGTGGTTCAATAGATAACTTGGGTTGAAGAGGACGGCAAATTTAGCATTTCGCAACGCATGGAAAGAACTACATCGTACGATGCGACTGCTGAGTGGACTTCTAAGAACAAGAAAAAGATGAATATACAGATCACCAGTACATTCATATTATTTATAAAACATCTTTCTGTATTACCAGCTTACATTTTTCACTTATAAGAATACATCATAAACAGGGTGTTAAAAATAAGCGGGGAGATACTTTACCTAGTAATTCCTTGGGTCAAAATAAACAGAAAATCAAGGATAACATTTTTTCCGAAATCGTTTCGTTAACCAGGTATCCACCATTTTGTATTTTTTACATACAAATATTTATCTTTGCACTTTTCCAACCGATGTTTATGAAACTTGGTATGTATGTTAAGGTAGGAGAGACCCATGTTATAACAAAAGATTCATCTCGATTCACCCTAAAATTTTAAATTTAACACTTCAACTACAATATAATATACTTTACTACACCACAATATTTACGTATCACCATAAATCTTTAACAAAATAAAAGTTAACATTTTTAAAATCCAAAGTAAATCAATATAATCTTTCTTTTTTGAAAAATATATTTTAAAAAAGGCGATGGTAAAATAACGACAGGCGAGTTTCGATCTGGGTGTTTCAGGTTTGAATCTAGGAGGATTTAACATTAATTAGGTAACATTAATGTTTAATCCTCCTAGGTTTGAACTGATTGAGAGGAATACATGAAACCGAAGGGGGGAGGTAGCAACAAGTGCACTAGTATTTACTAGTGTCCAATTACAATTTGATGGATTTAACCAAAACCTTTTCTATTTCACTTATTTTCAGCTGTTAAATTTCAAACGATACGTTTTAGCGACATCATTAACGTTATTATCATCATTATCGTTTGGGTTTGCGGCAATGTATTTTTATGAATAAAACCTTTAATTTGATACCAAACTTGACCTCTGCTGCTATTAATTGACTGTATGCACTATTAATTAACAGCTGTGTCTAAGGATTATGTCGGCCTTAGTCACAAACAGGACAACAAGATCGCTCCACTCATCCCACACTCATCTCCATTCATACTTGGCTTAAAATGCATACATTTGTATGGTCGCCATTTCAAAGCAACATGGCTACATTATCAATGACAAACATGGAAAACCTTATACGAGTGTGAGTAAGTCCGAAAACAGAGTAAGTCCGAAAACAACTCTAAAAAACAATAAGCAATAAATTGCAAGAACCGTTGCTTATATCATTGCATTGGGTATACACGTATGTACTGACGTGTATACTCAATGCTTATATCGAACGAATGTACATCGTGAGAATTTCCATTAGTTGTTCCATTTAGTTGTGTGTCCATTAGTATAATATTTTAGTTGACTCTGTTAAAGTCAGCGGAAATTGTGACTGTTATTACCCTTGAAATAATGCTTGTGTAGTACTTTGCAATCCTACCAATGCTTATAGAATCATACGATTACAATTTTCTGGTTAGAATATGTCTCATAGAGTGGTGACTACTGTATCTTTTTGATTTGCTTTTAAAACAGGATCAACAGAGATTTTCCATCGACTTAAACAATACGATACTCTCAAATTGTTCATTGCAATAACAAAATATCACACAGTTTGATGAATATTTGTGTGTAAACCACATACAGTACACCTGTATTCTATCTATTTTACCTTTTATTTTTCCAAGACTATAGAAAATCACGCATTACGTGATCAGTGAAGAAAGGCGATATCCCAAGACAAGGGCGGTCCTAGACATATATTTTGTTGGGGGGGTCACCGGGGGCCTGGGGGGTATGGAATACCCCCCAAAAAGGAGGGGGATCCTGGGGTTCCCCCCGGGAAAAATATATAAATAAATAAATATAGGCTTAAAAGGGTGATCAACTCAAGGAGGCCACCATTGGGTTATCGGAAACGGTAAGAATTAGAGAAAACTTAAAAGGGGGACATTCCTTTATTGTTTGTGGCAATTAAAAATATGATTTTAGTTTTTTGAAATTCAGCCGCCATTTTCCAAAATGGCGGCCAAATTTGAAATTTCTTATAGAACACCCTATATTTTATCATGTTTTCGGATAGAATAGGCAATTTAAAAACTTGTTTAGCCTTGACATTTATTCGATAAACCCACTCGTTTAGGAGTTACAGCCTATGGAAAAATGACTTCCGGTGTACATTTTACATCATGTAGCTCCTAAACAAGTAAGTTTATAGCAAAAATGCGAAGAGTAAAAAAGTCTTACAATTGCATCCCCATTCCAAAAAGACCATAAAATTCATTACAAATATGAATTATATTATTTAAAAAATGGCGGCAAACTTGAAAAGTGGAAAACATTTTATTTTATAGTCTTTAAGGAATGTAGATGCAATTCTAAGACTAATTTACTTTTTCCAATTTTGTTCTAAACTTACTCGTTTTACATTATGTAAAATGTACACCGGAAGTCATTTTTCCATAGGCTGTACTCCTAAACGAGTGGGTTTATCGAAAAAATGTTAAGGCTAAAAAAGTTTTTAAATTGCATATTCTATCCGAAAACATGATAAAAAAACTAAAATCATATTTTTAACTGCCACAAAAAATAAAGGAATGTTCCCCATTTAAAATTTTCTCTAATTCTTACCGTTTCCGATTTTCCAATGGTGGCCTCCTTGAGTTGATCACCCTGTATATATGAATTTGAACGGATGGTGTTTTTGGCCTCTAGGGGCCTCAAAACGAAAAATTAAATCGGTCCCGGGTCCAGGTGTTACCATAAGTACTACGGTAATAGCTTATTCCCTATATGGGAAATTCGCCAAAAACCTAATAGTTATATAGAACAACTAGCTGTTGTACCCGTGCTTTGCAACGGGAAGAGAACACGAAATAGAAACATTTTGATCTTTACATCTGTTGATAAAATAGTTACACATAAACCTTTTAAAGACAAAATTTTACCTTTATGGCCTTAATAGGATAGCTGCCATAAATGTAAAAAAATAATAGTACTGCACCCTGTTGGTAAACCTTGTAACTTTTTAATGCTATGCAATATCATAGAACCAACTTGTGTAGTTGAAACAGCTGACAAAATTCGTTTATTCCTTTTAAATACGATTACTCATAAGGTTAACATGGGAAACTCCAGAGCCATTGGGGCGGAGCCCGAAAGGACTTTTAAGATAAGAATGCTTCTATATGTTAATCGGGAATGTGAACTATCATCATACCAAATTTCAGCCCAATACGTCCAAACTTTCTCATTTATAATATTATATATAGTAGAATATTACATTCAACCAGTTGTTAGTTAAAACAAATTATATGGGACTAAAACAAATCAATGATTACAAAGATTCCTTTAAAAAATAATTTGAACATCCTACTATTTTACTATGCATATTTAATTAATCTGCCATCCTCGTACCGAAGAATTAAATGTATCAATGGTCAGCATTACACATAGTATAAATAAGCCAACCATAAGTATGTATTTGAATTTTCTTCCAAATGCTGAATGTTACAGCTGTTATGTTAAGCAAATAATTATATTGTACTAAAAGCTAGCTAGAAGCATTGACTTATTGGAGAAGGTTAGCATCGGCTGCTAGACTTTTTAAAAACTAAAACTTAATTTATAAAAAACTGGGACACTAATTTTAAATTATGGCTTTGAAATTCCCTAGTTCTCAAAATTGTCTTTCTTTTAACACAAAACTAATGAAAATCCATCGTCTGGTTGATTCAGAATCGTGAAAAACCCCATTTACGTTTTAATAATATATATGATAGTTTGAACAGGTTTCAACCCTTCCGAGGCGTAATACATTTACACAGTTTATATGTAGACTACATTATAACTCATAAAATAGTTCTACAATTAAATGGATCTCCTTTTACAAACGTATATAATAACCAGAAATTTTCAGATCGTCCTTGCGGGTATTTTATGCCACAAATTTTGACGAAAGGCTATACCTATTTACAGTGTTGACCAAACAGTTGGAAAGAAGCATTAATAGATAAGCTATGTACCAAATATGATAATTTTAGCTCTATTCTAATTATGACAAAACACGAAGTAACTAAAAGCGAGTTTTGTTGGTGTAGTAAGCGTTGCAGGAGGTCTACTTTACACTGAATCGACGTTCACTTTTATTGCTTTTGATCTTCCGGCACTGTTGACTCAGCAAAACTGAACTTGTATTTTACCGTATTTCGTTATATTAAAACTGCTGTTGCATTAGGTCAAATTCCCAATAAGTCAATTGCTTTAACATAGACCACGTTTTTAGCTCGGACTGTATCATTTGACTTACTGGGACTTTTGATCTACAGACACTGCAAACATTGTAGTTTTTGATCTAGCGGCACAGGTATAAATTATTTGATCTTCCGGGACTGTTGACTTCCAGCAACATTCCCAATATAATTAGTTTTAGAAATATTCAAAAATAAATTATGCTCAATCAAAAACCTTTGGATATTAATGAGTTCTGAGTTTGCCACAGATTCTATATCCTCCAATTTTTTTCCTAATATCTTTATAAGTTTGAATCATCTGCATATAGAATTATTTTGCTCTCCCTTTGATTTACTAGTGTTTGGTTCAAACCGTTGATGTAGATTAAGAACAATAAGGGGCCCAAAATTGACCCTTGAGGTACACCTGTTTTTATTTTTTCAAGTTTTGATGTTATTCTGTTTTTGTGAGAGTGTGTTACCATAGATAAAACATACTCCCTTAGTAGATTTCCCATCCTTATGGAACAGCTGAAGCCAATTTTATTGTTAGTTCTGTACGGTTTTCTGTAGAGGTCGTGTTTTGTTTACAATTTGTTTCCCGTTATTACAGCCATTTAAAACCTCGTTTAACCAAATAATACGATCTAATCATAAACAATAACTTGTCCCCTAGTTATATAACCAAACAGTAAAGCACAAATCAAGAAATTAACCCTAAAATAATAGAAACAAAGTTTCGTCGACACTAGCGCCTTTGTGTCACGTACATGAACTAGACACGAAAAACGTGCTTCAAAATTTACAATGGGATGAGAAGTCTACTTGTGTTGGTTAGTCTATGGTGTTACTTCTACATATTGAGCTCTGTTTTCTATATATGACTGAAACCAATTATAAGAAATTTTGGTAATTCCCACATTCTTTAGAATTTCCATTTGTGTGTGTGCTGTAACTACATGGCACTCCTAGTGGTGGATGCCAGAACATATGCTACAGCACTGCTGTCTGTCTATATTTAATTATATTTGTCTATGATGAAACATAATAATTGTTACACATGACTAGGTTTATAAATAAAAACATACGTATTTCATTCCCAAAAATGCTGTAGAATATTCTCATCTATCATATTTTAGAAAATGTACAGAGAAAATTAAATTTACAAACTAAACTCTTATGATTTTTTAGGAAATTGCTGCAGATTTTGATATCAAACAGTACGTAGATGACATATTAGCGGAAAGTGGCTTTGCTGAAAAAAGAGCGAGAACCATGGACGTAGACGACTTTCTTATGTAAGTTTCAAACTTCTTCAGCCAGCCAGCTTGAGAAAGATCTAAATCTGAACAATTTTAAAATTCACATTGTACCTGAACATGTTTAAGTAATTTTTCATAACAAAGAAGATATTTTCTTCATAACACCGATCCAAGGTGCGAAGCCACTGTGATTCAGCCTTGCTCTATCCATGCAGGCTGACCAATCCTCCAAGTGCCATCACGGGCAACTATTTGTTTCGTAGTTAACTACCTTGGATTGAATGTCATCCATTTAAATCTCCAATATCTACATCTACCTGTTCAGTAAAACGTATTGAGCAAAGTTAATTGCTTCCATGAGAGGCTATCACAAATATAATACTAGACGGAACTATTTACTTGATTGCATATCTATAAAACTAGAAAAATCTAAAAAAAAGCCTTTTGTTTA
Source organism: Macrosteles quadrilineatus (assembly GCF_028750875.1). NCBI lineage: Eukaryota > Metazoa > Arthropoda > Insecta > Hemiptera > Cicadellidae > Macrosteles > Macrosteles quadrilineatus. The sequence continues at coordinate 67,706,758 of NW_026542599.1, forward strand.
TAAAAGTCAAGCTTTTTAACAAGCTGCCAAAAGAAGCCTGGACTGTGAACCTAAGCAGATTCAAAATAACTCTGTCAAAGTGGTTAAAAGAAAATGTTTTTTATTCTGTTGACGAATTTTTGGCCTGTGATATTAGTACATTAAGATTTTAACTTATTTAGATAGTGATTTTGTACTTGTAGCTGTTTTTTCAGTGTCTATATCTATATGTCTGTTTTAATTTATTATTTTATATTTGTCCATATTGCACATTTGATGTCTTATAATACTGTATTTGACTTTGTCTATTGCCATGTGCTTAACGACAACAAAATTCTTGATTCTTGATTGAGGCTCATTCCACTTTCTGGAGTCATTTCTTCAGGAGAATGTTCTGAAAATACAATGATTTAAATACGAGAAAATCTAAACTTGTAGCCTATTCATATAATCTTTGATTTGATAGTTTAATTAGTTTCACATAATATTCATTACTTTCCCTTAAGACTATTTAATCTAAAGCTCATACAAATTTAAAAACTAGTTTTTCAGGGTTTTTAATGATGATAGCAGGCTTACCTGAATAGGAACAAGCCCAATGGCACAAGAAACATAAAACTACATATATTCAAAACATTAGACTATTTCACTGTCACTGACAGCATTTTCTACTAACGATGAGCTAGTTTTTCAGGTCTGATAAATTCCTGTTTAAATAAATTTGCCGTGGCTAATTACCTATCTGGCCTTAGAAACTCATTCTTTGTTGAAAATGTAGTCAGTGACAGTGAAATATTATAATGTTTTAAATAGGCTATATGTAAAGTTTTGTTTCATGTGCCAGTTTGCACTCCCTTCCATTCAGGTAAGTAGCTATCATCTCTAAAAATCCTAAAAACCTAGGAAATTGTGCTCTGTTACATCCTTAAATTAAAAAAAAAAACCTAGTTTGTGTTCAGCACGATTGCTTATTTATTTATCTTTTACTGGTTTCAGGGTTCTCCACGCGTTCAACGTCAAAGGCATACACTTTGCTGGTTGTTGAAACAGGTTTTCATCAAATCTTGTACAAAGTAATAGGTTAAGTGACAATAAATAATATATAAAATTTTGAAAACTCATTTCCCTTTCACACATACAACTCTTTGAGCGCTTAATCTAAGACAAGATGTATTTCAGGACATTTATAACTCGGGGACAAAATGCAAGTAAATTTATTTTTCTAAACAAATAACAAAGTTTATACACAGTATAATTACAATAACATGTTATTATGGATAGTTATTATGTCAATTCAGCCGAAATTTAACATATTATGTAGACAATTCTATTTTAAATCAAAAACCTATAATAGGCCTAACACATACGAACCATTTGAATTTTCTAAAAGAAATAAGGCAGTTCAGTTCATTAGATATGAGGTAGGAAATGTTGCATCAAAACAAATTTCAATCAATAGTGACTTGCACGGATGTATTCCAGCCTAAAAAGAAAACCCAGAAAAATGTTATAAATACTATTGCACATCAAGTGTTTTTAAAGTTTAAACATTCTTAAGACACTACAAATCATTCCTTAAGAAATGAACAATTGAATATATCTAAAGGAAAACCCCTGAAAGTTAAAAACGCTTCAAAACTACAAATACAAATTATTAATTAATGTATAAAATTTTCAAACCACACTCAACAAAGTAGGTAGTAACGAGCTTGATCTAAAAGAATTGTCAAGACAAAGAAGTCTACAAATAAATAATTACATGTCTTAAAGCAATTGAGGGCAAGATGCAAAATGTTTACAATCCCAATTGTTGGATCATCAGTTTTTTTTTTAAATTTGGTACATAATAAAATATGGTAATTATTACAGCTTAAGATTTAGTTATCATCTTACTACTGAGATTGGTTGTACAGTGAAAGCTTCTTGGGTTTATAAACCAAATTGCTGGTTCAAGAATACTTGCCAAATGGAATGGAGATTGGGATAAATTCTATTATCAGTGAAATATAGAAGAAATTCTACAACAGAGTGAAATCTAGTACTGCAGCCACTACTGGCTTACCCGTGGCTTAGGCTGCTTATAAACGGGGAAAGTAGACAGAGCCAGATTTACCACTAGGGCCGCAGTGTTTTGTAAAAAAAAACAACTTGTTTTAAAAAGAAAAATTTAATTTTTTTCAGACTTAGAGGTGGGGGATAACGATGTCCCCGTGATAGCGGGAGATGTTTACTATTTTACTGCCATCGCAGGTGATGAACGATGTCCCCGTGATAGCGGGAGATGTTTACTATTTTACTGCCATCGCAGGTGATGAGCGATGTCCCCATGATAGCGGGAGATGTTTACTATTTTACTGCCATTGCAGGTGATGAACGATGTCCCCATGATAGCGGGAGATGTTTACTATTTTACTGCCATTGCAGGTGATGAACGATGTCCCCATGATAGCGGGAGATGTTTACTATTTTACTGCCATTGCAGGTGATGAGCGATGTCCCCATGATAGCGGGAGATGTTTACTATTTTACTGCCATTGCAGGTGATGAACGATGTCCCCATGATAGCGGGAGATGTTTACTATTTTACTGCCATCGCAGGTGATGAACGATGTCCCCGTGATAGCGGGAGATGTTTACTATTTTACTGCCATTGCAGGTGATGAGCGATGTCCCCATGATAGCGGGAGATGTTTACTATTTTACTGCCATCGCAGGTGATGAACGATGTCCCCGTGATAGCGGGAGATGTTTACTATTTTACTGCCATTGCAGGTGATGAGCGATGTCCCCATGATAGCGGGAGATGTTTACTATTTTACTGCCATCGCAGGTGATGAATGATGTCTCCATGATAGCGGGAGATGTTTTATTATTTTTGCCTTGATCGTGGGGAAGTTCCAACTAAGATGCAGAGGCCGCACAGGTTATTTTGCCCTTGCGCCACAAGTACCCAAAATCCGGCACTGAAAGTAGAGACGGCAATTTCCTGCAAGTACTTGGCAGTTGCACTTATCACATACTTACCTTGTTTATATTTTTTAGGGTTTTTTGAGAGGATAGCAGGCTTACCTGAATGGGAAAGAGTCCAAACTGGCACAGGAAACACAAAACAAAACTTTACACTATATACACAAAACATTAGAATATTTCACTGTCACTGACAGCATTTTCAACTAAGGAAGAGAGAGTTTTCTAGATCAAGAAAATGATGATCAAGATGATCTAGAAAACTCTCTCTTCCTTAGTTGAAAATGCTGTCAGTGACAGTGAAATATTCTAATGTTTTGTGTATATAGTGTAAAGTTTTGTTTTGTGTTTCCTGTGCCAGTTTGGACTCTTTCCCATTCAGGTAAGCCTGCTATCCTCTCAAAAAACCCTAAAAAATCTAGGCCCTTGTGCTCTATGCTACACCCTTTACCTTGTTTATAGGGATACTTTCCTTGGTAATTATGTAGTAAGCACAACTGGCTAATAATTGCCATCCCTACTTTTCCGTCTATAAGCCGCCTTACACCGTATTGACATTGTCTTTACACCACTGTACAGACAAGTCAGACTATAGTGATGGACAGTAAGTTTAAAAAACCAGTTTATTTACTTACTTGCAGTTTTTATCATGCATCTTGCATTTAACTAACAGCTTTAATCATATCTTTGATGATGATTCATACATTAGACCAGTAAAATGAGGTGATGCTAATTGCCAAGACTTGAGTATTCACACTTTTAGCTTAGTCAGCCAAAGGTAACCTTATTTATTTGTCATACATTTAAACTGAGGAAAATTACAGTACTATGTCCCATAACTCAGACGCAACTTAATGCTATTACTTTGAGGGCTTAAGTGTACCATTTAACATAGTATGGGTTTCTTTGGGTTTCCAGGGGCCTGTTGTGGATACTGGTCACATAACTGATATTTCGTCAAGTGACTAAAAAAGTACCAAACTATGAAACTGAGTATGCTACTAACAACCAAGGAGTTTGGGAAAATTGTGTCAAGTTCCTACACATGGGAATCAAAGGTTTTAAGGCACCTATCTTGGGAACAAATCAATCTCTTATAATGAACATTTATATGATATAACAAAGAACACATGTGCCTTGTTACAAGGATTACATTGAGAGGGCTCAACATTTCACTATCACTGACAATTTAATTAGGGAAGTTTGAGTTATGTATTTTCCCAAACTCAATCCATTTTTCTTAAAAATGCTGTCAGCAACAATGAAATGTCCTCAGTGTAAAGTGTAAACTGTTATGATATAATGCCAGTATGAACTTTTTTCCATTCTGATAAGCCTGTTAACCCAACAACAACCCATGATATTTGTATAGTTTAGATTAACAAGGCAACTCCAAATAAATTTAAACTATTAATTAAAACTCTTAAGAACAAGAAAATTCTAAGAAATAAATATATCAAAATGCTACAACTCTAGAACATGTTATTTTTTTCTGTTAAGATCACTTATACAGTAGACCCCAACTGACCTCGCAATAACCAATAATCGGATTATTCACCCTCGCTCATAAATAATAAAGATTGTTTTGAGAGTTCGGTTTAACCGTCACTTTCTATGAATCTTTGAATATTTGCTCAGCTTTGAGAACAATAGGGCTACACTAAACTCTACAGGGTATTAATAAGAATACGTTATTTTACATTAATCCTAAGAAATATTGCTTATTGCAGGTTTTTCATAATTGTCCGTAGCATGAGTACATCTAGTCTATTTGTTATCTGTGCGGCAAAGTTATAATAACAGTAAAGTGTGTTGAAATGTGTGTTTAGGCATTTATTTAATTTAATTGAACCAAGTTAACTCTGTAAAAATAAAAAGGTGTTCAAACATAAAGTGTATTTCTTTAAACATATATACAGTTCTGCTGTACATACAATTCCAAACATCAAAATTACATCGGTGAAACAAAAACGGTTTGTTGTTAAGCGCATTGGACCGTTTTGACAAAGGTGCACTCATGAAACAAACTAGGGACGAACTGGGTGTTGAACAACCGTCAAAGACTGGCCCCGTAACGGGAAATCTTTATAAGATTTTTGTACTCAGATCAAATCTGACAGCGTTGGCGACACGGTGTTCATTAACTAATAAATGATCTCGTAGATGATGCACTGTAGTTGTGGTTTACGCAAGAGAGGCGTAAAGGAAAAAGCCCCATTAAGTGGCTGAATTTTAAAGGAAAATGCAACCATGCTTCATTCTAAGATTGAAAATTGCAGCAGTTTCACTGCCAGTAACGGATGGTTGGATGGTTCGATAGGTGGGAAAAAAGACATGGCGCCCACTTTTGCCTGTTTAAACGACCTTTTGAGCTATCCAACATAGGTCCAGTCCCGTTAGGGTCAGTTAAGAGGGGGTCTACTGTATCAAGAATATTAGCTATTATCTTATAAATAAAATTGTACAAGCAATTTCGGCAAACAGCATTGTCATATATGTAACCTAACAGTGTTTTAAATATAAATAATAACTGTGTACAAGATTTTAAGTCACTATGTAATGTGTTTGAACTATATTGGAATGTTTTTTTACCAATTTTCACGCATATAATGTACAAAGTCTAGGACACTGAAGCGATGTGCCATTTATTTACAAATTACTTATCTCACTTTGATCTTTTTTTTGAGTATTTGCATCGTTTATATCTCTCAGGTGAGGAAGTGGATGAGTGTCGGCTACGATGGCTGTGAATGGACCATCAAATCTTGTACCAAGTCTTAGGTTAAGTCACAATAAATAATACATACTTTTACAATTTTGAAAACTCATTTCCCTTTCAATCATACATTTCTTTGAGTAGGCTTAATGTAAGACAAGATGTATTTCAGGAAATTTATAACTCGGGTGCAAAATGCAAGTAAATTTATTTTTCTAAACAAATAACAAAGTTTATACACAGTATAATTACAATAACATGTTACTATGGATAGTTATTATGTCAATTCAGCCGAAATTTAACATATTATGTAGACAATTCTATTTTAAATCAAAAACCTATAATAGGCCTAACACATACAAACCATTTGAATTTTCTAAAAGAAATAAGGCAGTTCAGTTCATTAGATATGAGGTAGGAAATGTTGCATCAAAACAAATTTCAATCAACAGTGACTTGCACGGACGTATTCCAGCCTAAAAAGAAAACCCAGAAAAATGTTGTAAAAATTATTGCACATCAAGTGTTTTTAAAGTTTAAACATTCTTAAGACACTACAAATCATTCCTTAAGAAATGAACAATTGAATTTTTATATCTAAAGGAAAACCCCTGAAAGTTAAAAACGCTTCAAAACTACAAATACAAATTATTAATTAATGTATAAAATTTTCAAACCACACTCAACAAAATAGGTAGTAACGAGCTTGATCTAAAAGAATTGTCAAGACAAACAAAGAAGTCTACAAATAAATAATTACATGTCTTAAAGCAATCGAGGGTAAGATGCAAAATGTTTACAATCCCAATTGTTGGATCATCAGTTTTTTTTTTAATTTGGTACATAATAAAATACGGTAATTATTACAGCTTAAGATTTAGTTATCATCTTACAACTGAGATTGGTTGTACAGTGAAAGCTTCTTGGGTTTATAAACCAAATTGCTGGTTCAAGAATACTTGCCAAATGGAATGGAGATTGGGATAAATTCTATTATCAGTGAAATATAGAAGAAATTCTACAACAGAGTGAAATCTAGTACTGTAGCCACTACTGGCTTACCCGTGGCTTAGGCTGCTTATAAACGGGGAAAGTAGACAGTGCCAGATTTACCACTAGGGCCGCAGCGTTTTGTAAACAACTTGTTTTAAAAAGAAAAATTTAATTTTTTCTTAAATCGGTGGGGATAACGATGTCCCCGTGATAGCGGGAGATGTTTACTATTTTACTGCCATCGCAGGTGATGAATGTTGTCTACGTGATAGCGAGAGATGTTTACTATTTACAACCATCGCAAGTGATGAACAATGTCCCCATGATAGCGGGAGATGTTTACTATTTACAACCATCGCAAGTGATGAACAATGTCCCCATGATAGCGGGAGATGTTTACTATTTACAACCATCGCAAGTGATGAACAATGTCCCCATGATAGCGGGAGATGTTTACTATTTTACTGCCATCGCAGGTGATGAGCGATGTCCCCATGATAGCGGGAGATGTTTACTATTTTACTGCCATCGCAGGTGATGAACAATGTCCCCATGATAGCGGGAGATGTTTACTATTTACAACCATCGCAAGTGATGAACAATGTCCCCATGATAGCGGGAGATGTTTACTATTTTACTGCTATCGCAGGTGATAAATGATGTCTCGGTGATAGCGGGAGATGTTTACTATTTTACTGCCATTGCAGGTGATAAATGATGTCTCGGTGATAGCGGGAGATGTTTACTATTTTACTGCCATTGCAGGTGATGAACGATGTCCCCATGATAGCGGGAGATGTTTACTATTTACAACCATCGCAAGTGATGAACAATGTCCCCATGATAGCGGGAGATGTTTACTATTTTACTGCTATCGCAGGTTATGAATGATGTCCCCATGATAGCGGGAGATGTTTACTATTTTACTGCCATTGCAGGTGATAAATGATGTCTCGGTGATAGCGGGAGATGTTTACTATTTTACTGCCATTGCAGGTGATAAATGATGTCTCGGTGATAGCGGGAGATGTTTACTATTTTACTGCCATTGCAGGTGATAAATGATGTCTCGGTGATAGCGGGAGATGTTTACTATTTTACTGCCATTGCAGGTGATAAATGATGTCTCGGTGATAGCGGGAGATGTTTACTATTTTACGGCAATGGCACGTGATGATCTCCTTGGAGTGGAGATGTTCACGATTTCGCCTTGATCGCGGGGAAGTTCCAAGATGCGGGGGCCGCACAGGTTATTTTGCCCTTGCGCCACAAGTACCCAAAATCCGGCACTGAAAGTAGAGACGGCAATTTCCTGCAAGTACTTGGCAGTTGCACTTATCACATACTTACCTTGTTTATAGGGATACTTTCCTTGGTAATTATGTAGTAAGCACAACTGGCTGATAATTGCCATCCCTACTTTTCCGTCTATAAGCCGCCTTACACCGTATTGACACTGTCTTTACACCACTGTACAGACAAGTCAGAATATAGTGATGGGCAGTAAGTTTAAAAAACCAGTTTATTTACTTACTTGCAGTTTTTATCATGCATCTTGCATTTTACTAACAGCTTTAATCATATCTTTCATGATGATTCATACATTAGACCAGTAAAATGAGGTGATGCTAATTGCCAAGACTTGAGTATTCTTTTATCTTAGTCAGGCAAAGGTAACCTTATTTATTTGTCATACATCTAAACTGAGGAAAATTACAGTACTATGTCCCATAACTCAGACGCAACTTAATGCTATTACTTTGAGGGCTTAAGTCTACCTTTTAACATATTATGGGTTTCTTTGGGTTTCCAGGGGCCTGTTGTGGATACTGGTCACAGAACTGATATTTCGTCAAGTGACTAAACAAGTACCAAACTTTGAAACCGAGAAGGAGTTTGGGAAAATTGTGTCAAGTTCCTACACATGGGAATCAAAGGTTTTAAGGCACCTATCTTGGGAACAAATCAATCTCTTATAATGAACATTTATATGATACAACAAAGAACGCAAGAGCCTTGTTACAAGGATTACGTTGAGAGGTAGGCTCAACATTTCACTATCACTGACAATTTAATTAGGGAAGTTTGAGTTATGTATTTTTCCCAAACTCAATCCATTTTTCTTAAAAATGCTGTCAGCGACAATGAAATGTCCACAGTGTAAAGTGTAAACTGTTATGATATAATGCCAGTATGAACTCTTTTACATTCTGATAAGCCTGTTAACCCAACAACCCATGATATTTGTATAGTTTAGATTAACAAGGCAACTCCAAATAAATTTAAACTATTAATTAAAACTCTTAAGAACAAGAAAATTCTAAGAAATAAATATATCAAAATGCTACAACTCTAGAACATGTTATTTTTTTCTGTTAAGATCACTTATACAGTAGACCCCAACTGACCTCGCAATAACTAATAATCGGATTATTCACCCTCGCTCATAAATAATAAAGATTGTTTTGAGAGTTCGGTTTAACCGTCACTTTCTACAAATCTCTGAATATTTGCTCAGCTTTGAGAACAATAGGGCTACACTAAACTCTACAGGGTATTAATAAGAATACGTTATTTTACATTAATCCTAAGAAATATTGCTTATTGCAGGTTTTTCATAATTGTTCGTAGCATGAGTACATCTAGTCTATTTGTTATCTGTGCAGCAAAGTTATAATAACAGTAAAGTGTGTTGAAATGTGTGTTTAGGCATTTATTTTATTTAATTGAACCGTACTTAAGTTAACTCTGTAAAAATAAAAAGGTGTTAAAACATAAAGTGTATTTTTTTAAACATATATACAGTTCTACTGTATATACAATTCCAAACATCAAAATTACATCGGTGAAACAAAAACGGTTCGTTGTTAAGCGCATTGGACCGTTTTGACAAAGGTGCACTCATGAAACAAATTAGGGACGAACTGGGTGTTGAACAACCGTCAAAGACTGGCGCCGTAACGGGAAATCTTTATAAGATTTTTGTACTCAGATCAAATCTGACAGCGTTGGCGACACGGTGTTCATTAACTAACAAATGATCTCGTAGATGATGCACTGTAGTTGTGGTTTACGCAAGAGTGCATCGTCTACGTTCGTTTACAAAAGCCCCATTAAGTGGCTGAATTTTAAAGGAAAATGCAACCATGCTTCATTCTAAGATTAAAAATTGCAGCAGTTTCACTGCCAGTAACGGATGGTTGGATGGTTCGATAGGTGGGAAAAAAGACATGGTGCCCACTTTTGCCTGTTTAAACGACCTTTTGAGCTATCCAACATAGGTCCAGTCCCGTTAGGGTCAGTTAAGAGGGGGTCTACTGTATCAAGAATATTAGCTATTATCTTATAAATAAAATTGTACAAGCAATTTCGGCAAACAGCATTGTCATATATGTAACCTAACAGTGTTGTAAATATAAATAATAACTGTGTACAAGATTTTAAGTCACTATGTCATGTGTTTGAACTATATTGGAATGTTTTTTTACCAATTTTCACGCATATAATGTACAAAGTCTAGGACACTGAAGCGATGTGCCATTTATTTACAAATTACTTATCGCACTTTGATCTTTTTTTTGAGTATTTGCATCGTTTATATCTCTCAGGTGAGGAAGTGGATGAGTGTCGGCTACGATGGCTGTGAATGGACCTGTACGAGTTTGACCGGCTCCGGGAGCAACTAGGGAGGTCGGAGAAACGTGAGGATAAAGATTCATAATCGCGGATCTCTGATCCATAGGGAGGTGCGAAATCGGGGGAAACTGTTCGGGGCTCGGGTTTTACAATAGATTTAACAACAACACTCTTTAAACGTGGCTTGTACTCTACATCTGAGCTCAAATCCGTATCTGTGTCCATATACAATCTGTCATCATCACTGTCGCTGCTTATCGGAGAATGTAATTGCTTACGTTCTCTCCGTTTGAAGCTAGCTTGTTGTAAACTGTCACTGCTTATCGGAGAATGTAATTGCTTACGTTCTCTCCGTTTGAAGCTAGCTTGTTGTAAACTGTCACTGCTTATCGGAGAATGTAATTGCTTACGTTCTCTCCGTTTGAAGCTAGCTTGTTGTAAACTGTCACTGCTTATCGGAGAATGTAATTGCTTACGTTCTCTCCGTTTGAAGCTAGCTTGTTTTACATCTGCTTTGCTAGTTCTTTCACTGCCGTTTTCAGAAGAAGTACTTACAATTGCCACTGAAGGTTTACGTCTGGTCACCGGACCAGGCGAGCTTTCGGGCTCGCTTTCGCTTATGACCCTTAATGTTGGTACTTCTTTACGCCTAGTCACTGGACCAGGTGAGCTTTCCGGCTCACTCTCGCTTACAACTTTTAATGTTGACACTTCTTTTCGTCTGGTCACAGGACGGGGTAAGCTTTCTGGCTCGCTTTCGCTTTCAACTTTCAATGTTGGCACTTCTTTACGCCTGGTCACCGGACGGGGCAAGCTTTCTGGCTCACTCTCGCTTACAACCCTCAAGCAAGTTGGCACTTCTACCGGTTTACCTTTGCGACTTTTCTTCTTCGGAGCTTTCTTCTTGGGCTTGGACGGTCTCCTCCTAACAGGTGAGTATGAAGATGAAGAATCTTCCGAAACTGTTGGGCTGAGAGAGCGGCTGGAATGAGCGATGCTGATGGAAATCTCGCAACCCTTGATGTCGCTAGTAGACGTGGAAGGTACTTGTATGTTGTTGACAGTGAGCCAGTTACGCTTAAGGCGAGGCCTACGCGATGTAGAAGGTCTCTGCTGACTCGTAGAAGCAGTTGATGTCTGACCGCTTGTCGACTGACTTGGCTGGTGAGTTTCGATGTTTATCTGTACGACATCGTCACCGTCTGAGTCTAGAGTGATCACATCAGGTTGGGGTCTCACTGGTGTATCCAACACAATACAATCATCACTGTCCGTGTCTACGAGTTGAATCAGGGGAGATGGAGCATGTATTCCTTCCTCCAACACCTAATGAAAAAATACCAGGAATTATTCACTACTTAGGCTACTGCAACTAATAGCGTATTACTTTAATTCTTTTGTTTAAAAGCTTGGTGAGGGATTAACGGCATATGGTTAAGTAAATTAAACATAGACTATAAGTAGTAACAGATTGATGAAGCATAATATTTAAAGGCCTAATTTTTACCATGTCACTAAGAACTGGCTGTCAACTAAGGCTCATCCTGTTGTTGTTGCAATTATTTTTCTATTGGATATGTTACACTCAAACTCTGAATTCGGACAATGTGAAATACACACGTCGCAGTGTGAGCATTTTATTCGGACATTGAGAACATTTTATCCGAAGTAAAATACCCGGTCATGAGCAAAAGTAATTGCCAATGTAAGGTTTCTAGTTTGAGCAAAAGCCGAATTTTCGTTCTCACAGGACATTAACCTACCTTTGTGTTCTTTTTGTTCAAGAAAATCTATTGATAAAACACGGGAAAACTTTAACTTCCTTAAAAGTCCAGCACAAAAAATGTTGAGGAACCCAGAAAGAAAATTAAAGCCAGTTTCAGCTGGGGACAACGTGATGGTCAATATTCCTAATGTTGACTGGGGACCACTGGCAGAGTTTGTAAATAATAACAATGACTACACTCTTGGTAGGCTATAAAATATGAAGTTCATTTCTGGAAAAATAGTTCTCAAGAAACCGATTCCAGGTGACACCAAATAAATTTATTTGCACCAAGGATGAGCAACTAAACTAATGCAAAGAAACAATGATGTCATCCGGATCCAAGCAAGGTTTTGTCAGATGTTGCAAGAGGAACTCTTTAGGTAAATCATGAAAATGTATTAAGTTATACATAAAATTCATTTCTATATGCCACTGCAGCACATCCTGAGCCAAAAAGTAAAATACAAATGTAACAAGAACTGTACAATGGTCACAGATTTAAGGTCGTCCTTATGGCAGAAAAAAACCTTATTTTAATGTCTGTGTATTTGTTATGGGCCTTTTAACAATTTTTCCTATTCGGTAATTTGCTGTTTACCTGTATTTTTCTCAAATGTTATTTATACTCGTATATTAAATAAATATAATTTCAAACATACCTAAATAAAATTTTATTTTACCTCGTGATTGTGGATTTCATGTAGATTTTAGTGTAAGCGGTAGTTTATACAGGCTATTCGGCATTTGCGCAAACTAGAAATACCCACAACCCGACGTGGGCAATTACTTTTGCTTACATCGTGTTGTGGGTATTTTGCATTTGCTCAATTGCTGATGATCGTTTTGACTTCAATTTGAGTAAATTAGTTTACCCAGAACGCGGTCTGGGCATTTCGCTTCGGCCAATGTCCAGATAAAATGCTCACTCCGTGACGTGGGTATTTCACACTGTCCACATCGCGAAGTAAAAAATTCGGTAAAATCTTCGGTCATTGCCGGCATTTGGAGTTTGAGCTTTACATACACCATACCGGTAGTAGATTCCAAATAAAGCTACCCAAAGTATATATCAGAGACAAGATTTTTTTTAAATTGTATGACTGAAACTTACACCTAAGTCAGAGATGTAACCTCTAGTCAGAAAGAAACCAATAGCTATCTTTCACTTTTTAAACTAACAATTACCACAAAAAAGAAAACTATTTGTCCAGTTTTGTTTATTTGGCACCTGAATGCAAAGTAACAATCATATTACAACTTACTCTATTGGCGTAAATTTCTTTTAACCCTCTTACTCTTTGAATCCCGTCAAAATTCTACCCTAGGCTACATACCTGGACGTCACTGTCACTATCATGTGATGAATGGTAATCACTGATCTGGCTGCGGCCTACGTAGTTGGCATGTCTGTCATAACCGATTATGTCAAAGGGTGAGATAGCGAAGCTGTGGAACTCGTGAATGAAGTGTTCAGTGTTGCGCCCAATGTAGGGTGCCATCACTGCTGCGAACCCAGGACTGCGGATGGGCACCTGAAACACAAATCAGTTTACAAGTGAAATGTTACAACCGAAACAAAATCCGAGCAGGTCAATCAAATCAAACAGTATTGGTAAGATTTTCGCGCAATACATTGACAAACAATTTACAATTATTTGTGAACAAAACTGTAAGTACATTGAAAAACTACTAGGTGGATTTAAAGTATGGAATATATAACAAAAAGAATGAAGGAGATTACTAGTTGAAGGAATGAGACTTTTAAGAGCTATAAAGAGACCTTGGTGGGGATATAGTTTTGAGTACAAGAGATTAGAAGAGAAGTAGTTGAAGACAAGGGAGACAGGAGAAAATACATAACAAAGATGGTCTGGAATTTTGAAAAAAAAATTAGAAGGGAGGATTCTTAGGACATGACAATTAATTTTGATAGAAGGAAAGAGGACAGAGAAAATCCCAGAATGTGAATAGATTAATTTAAGTGGGATGTGGGAAAGAAGAGAGGAGTGTGATGGCTGATGTTAAAGAAAGAGGAACTGTATGAGGAGGGATACTAGTGGATGAAGTCAGTCGCCTTGAGTCAGCAAAATAATTCTTTTTCACAACTTTTTTAAAAGTCATTCAGCTAGTTTACACCCAGGTCCTAAATGGTCTCTAGTGTTTTTCGGCAGTTAATTCATACACCTACGATGTGTTTTTTTTCTTTTTTCAATTTACTTTCACCGTTCATTACTTTCTTTTAAGTCAATTGTTTTACATCGTTAAAGTTACACTTTATAAGTCCGACTACAACCTAATGTACTACAGTTGCCTAAACAGACAATCTACTATTATTTAGCATACCTGAGTAATAAGCTCCAGAATGCGACTCATCACGTGCTGGATGTGCGGACTGTTCTCATACAACAAAACATTCAGTTCTCTGTTGAGCCAGGGAACTAACCGATGCACTTGTGCTGGGTTTGACCTAAAAATTATTAAAGGTCAAAAACACTTTCATGATAAGACTGATAAACATACGAAAATCCAATGTTTTGAAAACTAAAAATATTTGAGCTAATTCATGAAACTGGTGATTAAAGTATAAGAAATAACAGTGTCATGATACTTCGATGCGGATATTTTAGGAATAATCAAGTCTGTTGGGTTATGAGTAAACCCAATGGCACCGACTTCAGAGTGTTGTTCATGTGGCTGCTGCAGGATTGAATTATGACTCAAAGGATCTCACCCATATTTAAGTTTCTAGTGCTACTAGTCCACATAGTGTATGTAGTTAATATAAGATAGATTGTTCCAAAATGCATTTTAAAACTACTTGGGATTAAAGCTGTTCAGCACGTAAAATAAATAATTATTATTTTTATTTCGCTCGTTGCGAATCGCATCCACGACATAAGCTCGCAGGCTGTCCGCAGGTCCCCCGTATGGTCTCGAGAGAGAGTATTTAGCGAACATACGCTCGCCGTCGACTGACCCAAGAATTGTCCACTGTCCGGCGGTCTCGTCTACTCCCCACCACCGCTACGTCAGCGCTCCAAGGTGGCGGCGGCCAAGTCCCGAACAAATCACTGGACAAGTGGACATGTTTTTTCGCCGATCATTGTTGGGGTCACGTGACGTGCTCGAACCGTTTGTGAATATAAATATAAATAATACCCCTAACACAATTTGACCATTACAAGGCATAGATTTTAAGATCATAGCAATTATAATGACATGAAAAAACTACTGGTTCATAAAAACTACTGGTGTAGTGAAAAACTACTGAACTGTATATTTCACAAATTAAACATAGCCAGCCTTTAAATTCCTACCATTGATTAACTGAAAAGATTAGGTATCTGAAATGCCGATACCCCCTTTATTTCAGTTAATCATTAAGAGGTTTACTGTAGTAGAACAAGGCCTACTTGACACACACACACAAAAGTAAGAAGATTCTAACCTGTAGAACTCAGGAGAGCACTCTCTCACCCGACCAGTGACGTCGGAAGTTCGTTGAACCCACATGCCCAGCTGGTAGATGTTGCGGCGGAAGTCGCTGGTCCCACGTTGGCGACGGCGCTGCCATATCGGTCCACTGCTAATAGATGGTCCTGAGGGCCCAGGAGGAAGAACACGATGGGAAATAGCTTCCTCCAATCTAACAAAGTAGTCCAAGTACGACGAAACCGCAGTTGTTCTGAAAACATTGCCAATATTATCATCAAAGCAATCGAATTTAGCAAAATTACCATTACGAAGTATTAACAAATAGGTATGTATACAATATTTAACAAAATAACTGGATTAATTATTTTACCGATAAAATTTATTTGACACATACATTTTTTAAATTTATAGGTAACTAGCAGTTACCTGGCGCGCGTTGCTGCGCTTAACAACTATTATTTTAAATAGTAATTTTTTCTGTACCTTAAATAATAAAAATGTATACAAAAAACAAAAATAGAATATTTATTTTACTTAATTGTCAGAGGATAAACAATGTTTTTTGTTTTTTCATTAGGTGTATATAAATACCTAGGCTATATAACTTTTTAGGCGTAAGTTACCACTTTATCATCGTTGCGTATAATTTCAAAGGATGAACAGAATGATAGCCTAATATCTAGATATATTATAATATATGGGGGTTTTCCTGTTCTGATAAAACAGTATATAATTTAGAATGACTTAAATTAAATATGTAATTCTCTAGATACCAACAGTTGAAATCATTGACTTTTTTATGGACCCTAGTAAAACTTATGATTTTTTATTTTACTGATTGGTAGGCTGATTATTATTAAATAGACATTTACAAATAAATAAATATTATACAGCCCTAGGTGCATCATGTAATGTTGATAAACTATTAGATTTTTTAGTTACATACCTGAATCTGACATTAGGAGGTACCCTGTTAACGTCAGGGCTCTCCAGCCGCGCGAATATTTCCCGCGAGACAAAGAGAGTTCCTTCAGTAGACGTTGTGCTGAGGTAGTACTGCTCATAGTCTTCGATTGAGCGCACATTGTGAATAATTGATTTGAAACTCTGCTTGCAAAGAGGACATTCCGCTTTTACCTAAAACAAGGAGTCAATAAATATTTTCTACTTATTATTGGCAATTAAAATGGGGACGCATATATAATAGTGTCAATTACGAGGGATGGATGAGGGTAGAATGGAGTGAGATGCCTTGTGTAGCTTTACTAAGACTACCTAGCATTTTTTAATAAGAGTCGTATTAGGCCTAAGTCCCCAATTATTAAGGACAGCTAAGATCAGTCTTGAACCATAAAAAAACTACTTGGAGCAATCTAGCGAAATTTGAAATAAAAACGTTTAACCTTGACATCTGACATAAATTTAATTTGATATATCTAATTGATCAAAGTTAATGTTATATAGGCCTAAGTTAGATTCATAGAAATTCAACAAGAGTTTAAATAGCTTTCCAAAAGGTTTTCGTGGTAGGCCTACCCGGTGACAAAGTAAATAATAGGCCTAGATTTGAACAAAATCTTTTTTTTAAAAGTAGGCTATGTTAAAGGCTGGTTCCAACACAAAAGGTTAAAAACGAATACGGAAATTTTAATTAGCCTATTCTTCAAAATGTGCACAAAGAAATAAAACGACAAAAAGATTCACTATTAATTGCAAAAAGACGTACATGGGGGTACAGTTTCATGGGGGGTACAGTTTCTTAACTGGGCTATGTTAAAACTAGGCCTCTATCGATTTGATTAGTAAACCTTCATTCGATTTTTTCATTGTCTGCAAGTTTGGTTAAGTTAGGGTACCGGTACATGTCATTTTCATTTTATTTACTTAGTTAAAAATAAGGTAGATTATTTACTTATCAATATTTTCAATTTGATAGTTTCAATCGATATTAGCATAGAATATCGATTGAAAAATCTTACGGTTAAGAAACCGTACCCTAGCCTACATGGGTAACCAAGATAATGATTAAGTAAAAAGTAAGAATATTGATGTTTTAAATTAAGTTTGCTGCTAACTGTTTAAAAAACCCAGGCATGAAACCTTAATCTAGTAGAAGTATAATCGATGTATGTGTGTAGTTTACTACTTACTTTAGACCACTCCAACAGACATTTGAAACAAAACTGATGTAGACAGCTGTCAGTGAAGGATTTGTTTTCAAGTTTGCCGAGACATATGGGACAGTTAGCATCAGGTGAAGATCGTCCGGGAGATGAACTTGCGTCGTCATTGTTATTGACAACTGGAACTTCTTCTTTCATCGACTCGGCCACATTAGAGCGAACAGCGCGGCTTTCATCCAGACTCATGCTTTTCCTGCAAGGTTAGTCATTGTAAGTTTAAGGCCTACACTGTTTTGAACTTCACATTGTATAAGTTACTACAATGTGGCCCCTCATGAACAAAGAATAAGGGAAGTAAAGTAAGTGTAGGGGTATGGTTACTCCTTAAATATAATATGGAAATTATAGTAATGGGGTTGGGTTTGAGTTTTAGGCTAGAAGTGAGTTATTGTAATCATATTTAACTTTTGTTCAAACTTCAAAACACTTAATGCAGCCATGAATGAGCATAAGCCCCGACCTGCCCTCTCCACATGCCTAAAATGAGTTCATGCTCAATACATAGGCCTAACATAGGTCTATGTGTTTGTATAAAGTTCCATTCCTCCTGGCTGGTTACCCATTAACATAAGTTATATTACCTGTAAAATTACCCTTTTCTCCCTATGATTAGGCCTTAAGCTTAACTACGTTGGATGTCTATCCACCCAAAATCCTGAATCCCCACTAGCCCCCTAGTGATTCAAGATTATGGTTGATTATATAGGTCTCAAATTTCACATATCAAATCTCACAAAGGCTTAATCCGATATCAATATCGTCATATAAAACAAAATAAATTTTGAATGTTTGAAAACATAACAGAAAGTAGGTAAGTTAACTTGCAAGCAAGAGTCAAACACTAAACACCTAGCTAACTGTCTTGTTTGTAACCTTGCATCCAATCTTTTGACATACCTAACCTAGGTTGGAGCCTGTAATTACCCTTGGGAATTTCATGGTGTATTGACCTAGCCTAAGTTAGGCCTAACTTAGGTTGGAGCATGTAAGCTAACATTAAGTTAGCCTAGGCCCTAATTAACATTTGAAAACTGTGGTGAAAAATTAACTGTTTAAACACTTTAAAAACAAAACTAAAAGATTGAGCTGATGCATCGTAACACATAGGTAGGCCTACTTACTTACTTACCAGCCTTAGGAAATTAAATGTCCCTTGATGACACAACATCTAAAAAATAAGAATAGCCCAGGCCTAACTTAAATGAAATAAATGTAAAATACAATTATGTAAGGAAACAACAATTTACCTAAAGCAGCATTAATTCAAAAGATTGGCTTATGTAAATACTATTTCAACTCGTCAACATGTGCTATTAACCATATATTGTTAAGCTTATGCACTTAGAAATCGAGCTTTGACAAACTCGCCATTCTGTTCTGTTCCTGTTCTGGTCAATCTGGTCTGGTCTGGTTCTGTTTCACTGTTTCTGAATTCTGACTTCTGTTTCGTAAGTTTCGTTTCCAGTGTTTCACTGTCTTATTTCACGTTTCATTTCTGATCATTTTTTTCACTGAGCTAAAATTATAACTGGAGGTAGCACTGCCATGGCAGAAGTCTGTCAAAAGCGTGTCGCTGATTTTGTTAGGTTGGTATAGCAGTGAGTTTTCTTATCATAGCAATAACATGGCTTCTATAACAAGGTTGGTATAGCAGTGAGTTTTCTTATCCAATAACATGGCTGCTTCATATAACTCACAACAGTGCTCACAACTCACGCAAACATGGCGGCTGGCGACACGCATCTTTGACATTCAGTGCTACCTCCAGTTAGAATTATAGCTCAGTGATTTTTTTCAATAGCAGCTAGGCTGGAATAATTTTGAGGAACTGAGGTTAACTGAATACAATGATTTTATTTGGCCAATCAACAACTGTGCCGGCTCCCCTGCTTCGCCGAGTAGTCACTGTGATATCCGACCTTCTGATTAGTCTGAACTCTGAAGAGGGAGGATCGAGGATCAGTTGTTGAAAGGTTTTAATGGTTTTATTTTATTTTATTTTGGGGGGCCTTGAAAGGTTTTAATGGTTTTATTTTATTTTATTTTGGGGGGCCTTAAGATTCTACTTAATAGAGGGAACTTCTAAAATCCGAGCAATGTTGACTAACAATGATAAATCTTTGATATAATTAACATCCCAGACAGCACAAGGATATTTTATAAATATTTTTTATATCTATCTTAAAAACTTTTTTATACTTTAATATTATTTTTAAATTATATTTTTTTTAATTTTTTAATAATATTTTAACATAATAGTACATTAAAATATTTTTTAGGGGTGATATAGGATGCATTTTAAAAATATACTTTAAAAATTAAAAATATATATTTTTAAAATATCCTATGCTGTCTGGGATTGAATTAGCGGGAACAAGTGAATTAAATAGCTGCACTTGGCTAAATTAAATATGCGTTTGCATTAGGTAAATAATATTTGGACGGCTATATGCATAAGTGGACCAAGTGCCACTATGTTTAAATAGAGATATTGAGATAGTCAAAGTTTTCTTAACGCTATCACGTTAATATACAATGTTAAAAGCTCAATAAGTATGTGTTTGGGCTCGACGAGCATGTGGATTCCATGTAAAAGAGCCAACCAGCTGCTGCTGGGCTTCCTTTTTCGGGCTACCCGTGGACTAACAAATGCCATCACTCTCAAGCTCAAGAGAGAGAGAGAGGTGTTTGGCCGAAGCCCAGCGGTCCCTCCACCACCCCTGGTTTAAGTCAGAGACTTATTCACCAGGCCGCTTTCCTGAAATATCTTCGGATTCCTCTTCCTGCTGTCAGCTTCAATCCATGTCCTTCCAGGCACATTCTGTGCCTAACCAACACCTCTCCCCTCACCTAGTACCCTCTGTACTAGGGTCATCGGATTTTTTTTTCTTTCTTTCCAATCTTCTTAATTTTATCTTTCTTTCCTAACATTTTTCTTTTCAAATTCCAGCCTGTCTTCTTGCATTTTCAAATTCATGCTTTTTCTTCCCTATCCTTCGGCACATTCTGGCAAACTCCAGCGCAGATTCTTTGGTTCTCAAGAAGTTGATCTTCACCCAATCCCATGTCTTTTGTTGGAGGAATTCCCTCATGTCGCTTCTTTCTTCTTCATAGAATGGGCACTCCATCAGTACGTGCTGCGATGTCTCCAGCTCTCCGCAATGAGTGCAATGATCGTCATCGACGAGGTTGAAACTTTTCAGCTTTGCCTTGAAGTTGCCGTGTCCGCTGACGAACTGTGTCGTGTAGTGATCGGTTTCCCAATGGACTTTATTTCCTGAACCTCACATCCGGAACGAACGCAAAGGTTTCCCTTCCTTTTGTGCTAGACTCCCACCGTCTCTGCCAGTCAACAAGTGTTTCTTCTCTTCGGATCCTCATGCTATCCTTGATGTCGATACCTTCTTCTTTGTCCCTTCTTCTCTTAATCCTTTCTTCAACCATCAAGTCAAGCGGGATGACCCCGGCAATCACTCGGACAGCTTCGTGGGATATCGTGCTGTAGCCCTTGATCACACCCAACAACAGTTTTCTCTGCAGACTCATCAACTTAGACTTCTCACCTCGTCCCCTCATTCGTTGGCCCCACATCTCACAGCCGTACAGCATCATTGGTTCAAGCGCACCGATGTACAATCTTCTCAAGTTCTCGCATCTCATGCCGTTGTTTGCCTTGGCCAGTCCTTTTAACTTTCCGAATGCCTTCATAGTCTTGTCGATTACTTGCTCATAATGTCCTGCAAATTTCAATCCACTTCTTACTGCGACTCCTAAGTACTTTGTCTCATTTGAACACCGAATTGTCACGTCTCCCATGTCGACACGGATGAATCTTTCAACCAACCTTCCTTTCAGGAGCACCATCACTGTCTTTTCCCTCGAAAAAGTCATCTTCCTGTCTTCCCCCCACCTAGTGACCAGTTCCAAGGCTCTTGATGCCTTCCTCATGAGATCAGGGCTTGTGTTCGACTTCACCAAAAGCAGTCCGTCATCCGCATAGGCTCTCGCGGAGATACCTTCCTCGAAAGGCAGCCGCAAAAACCCATCGAACAGGATGTTCCACAACAGAGGGCCCACCACAGACCCTTGGGGGCATCCTTTAGTGATGTTCTTGTTCACCTCTCCGTTGCCAGCTCTTAGTGTCACGGTTCTACCTCGGAAGTAGTCCCTTACCAATCGGTAGATGTTGTTCGGACATCTCCATCTCCTCAAAACTCTCAGAATCTCTGGCCACCAGGCGGAGTCGAAGGCTCCAGAAATATCCAGGAACAAGCCTACTACGTACTTTTCATCTGTCTCTTCTACTTCTCTTCTCATATCCAGAAGTGCGTCTACAGTTCCAACACTTTCCGTGAATCCATATTGCAGTGGATTTGCCCTATTTTCCCTATCCATCCATTCTTTCATCCTTTTCACTATTAATCTTTCGCCTAACTTTCCTAAGACAGGTAAGAGGGTTACTGGCCTGTACGATTTTACCTTACTTGGGTCCTTTTCCTCGCTCTTTAGAAAAACTTTGACGATTCCTTTTTTCCACACATCAGGATACCTGCCTTCTCTCAGCATCTTGTTGTACAGGTTCAACAGCGTCCCCTTGATCCTTCCAAACATTCTCTTTACTACTTCGTTCTTTATTCCATCCATTCCCGGCGCTTTCCTATCCTTCAGCAGTGCAACGCATGCATTTAGCTCTCCTTCAGTGAAATCTTCCTCATCTGTTCCGGTGCTTTCATCAGTCATCCTACTTCTGATTCTTGATTGTTCCTCTGTATCCTCCTCTTCCCTATCATCTGGCAGCAATCCTTGTATCATTCTCTCTAGGGTCTCTTGCACTGTCTCCGTCATTGTGCCGTCTTCTTTTTCCAGGCTAACCAGCACAGTATCCTTTTTCAGCTTCTCTGCAGCAATCTTATAGACCTTTCCCCACGGGTCGCCCTCTTCCTCCGCAATTAGCTTTTCCCACATCTTCTTCTTTTGCTTCCTGATTCCCCAAACGTAATCTGTTTTTGACCTAACAAACGCTCTCCTATCATCTTCCCTTCCTGTCCTATTCCAGATCCTACTTTTCCTTCTCATCTTCACTCGTAATTCATTTAGCTCCTCTGTCCACCAGTACACCTTCTTTGTTCCTACTTTCGCTTTTGGAAACTGCTCCTCCATCAGATTGCACGTCATTTCCGTAATCTTTTCCGCGTGAACTTCCGCTGTAGCCATTTCAACATCCATCGCTTGTATACCTCTTTGTAAGGCTTCATCAAATCTTGCCCAATTTACATTCCTTAAGCAGTATGACCCTTGTCTCTGTTCATTCTCATGTCTCCGATTAATTTGATCCCTTCGCAATTTCATTGTTATAAGCCTATGATCACTTAGCGTCTCTTCATGAACCATCCAATCCTCTATTCTTCCTGTAAGATCCCTTGTCGTAATCGTCACGTCAATGTTCGATTTTCCTCCCTGCGTGTTCTCAAAAGTCGTCCATCTACTAAATTTGTTCACCACGTGCAGATCCCAAGCAATTACAACATCTTCCACCTTCGACCCTCTCTCATCCGTTGAACCACTGAGCCACAGTCCCGATTTTGCATTTAAATCCCCTCCGCAAACAACTTCTTTATTTCCTTTCTTCCTTATTATATCAGCTAACCATGCCAAGTGACCTTCAATGGGTTCCGACGGCCTACAATAAAGACTGATCACGTGCATTGACTTTCCATTCTGCTCTAACCTAACACTAACACACGTTCCACTTGTTTCCTGAGCAACCATTATGGCGCCAATGGTATCATTCATCACAATAACTGCACTCCAAATGTCTTCTCTTCCGCTCCTGTCATGAAATACTCTGCAACCAGCTATCTTCACCTTTCTCTCTACCGCGTATGGCTCTTGGACAAGAAGGACATCTAATTTTTCTTCTATACATCTTTTGAGTGCTTCATCTGTAGCAACTTTACCTCCCCCTAGATTCCATTGCCCAATTCTACAATCCATAATCTATTTTTTCATTTTGCCGTCTGACTGCCTTCTCATAGGCCGGACACTTCCTTGACCCAGCTTCATGCTTGCTATTTTCCTTCTTATCTCTTACGCAGTTTATACATCTAACCTTTTCCTTCTTACCCTTGTTGGGGCAGTCCTTATAGTCGTGCTCCCCAGCACAGTGGGAGCAAGCAGGGGTTTCACTCTTACAGTGCTTTGCCACATGTCCAAACTTCTGACACTTAAAACACCTAGCAACATCCACATAGTCTTTCACCCGACAACTTTGCCATTCTACGAAGATCCGCTCTTTCCTTCTTAGCCAGTTCCTCACCCGTACAGAACATTCCACCACAACATGACACCTTTTCCCTGTCGATCTTAAATCCTTATACCTATGTCTTACCGCAAACTCCTGCTTGAAATCCGCCTCAACAATTTGGCTCTCCCCCATGTTTCGGGAGAAAATCTCCTCCTTGACCTCATCTTCCGTCAGTTTAGCACTAACATCATAAATCATGATGAAAGGTTTTTTCTTCTCCGGACGCTCTACTTTCAACCCTGCTTCTTTCAACGTCTCTTGCTTCATGAGATTTTGCACTCCATCCTCATTTTCTGCTTCAATAATCACACCATTCTTGATATTTATTAGCCTCTTAACTTTCAAGCCGATTTCAGAAGGCCGTACTAACTTTTTCAAGGTTTTAGTCACTTCTTCAGTCTCCAAGGTGTCATGCCGCACTATAATTTGTTTCGGTGCTTGGACTACGGGTCCTTTCATTCCAGTTACCCTTGGAACCATTGGGGTATCTTTCTTCAGCACTGCTGAGTAGCTCACTCCAGCCGCGCCTGGAACAACCTTGTCCTTCAGATTGTCCATTTCATGTCGCACGGTGGAGCTCACGATCTTTAAAAACTCTCTTCGTTCTTCCAACCTTGTTTCAATCCGGACTCTATCCTCTCTTGCCCTAATCAGCTCTTCCTGGAACCGGTTCAAGTACCTTCCAAACTTCTCTGTCTGAGGCTTTGTCACCATTTTCATGATGGTTGGCTGTTTGAACCATCCCTTCATCTTATCCAGAACCAAACTCAAGCAAACTAACGGGTCGTCTTCATCCTCGACCTTTTCTTCCTCATCCGATTCCAAATCCTCAGTCTTCCTGGCTTTCCTCCTTTTCTCTTTCTCCTTTTCCTCAGGGCTTCTATTCCTCTTCTTTTGCTTCTCCGCCTCGGACTCCGACTCCGCCATACTGCTGGTCCCCGATCGATAGCCTCCTCCCAACGCAGACGCGGACCCCCTGGAGCTACTCAACCTCCTCTCCTTCTCGTGTTTTTCCACGAACTCCTTTTCCGCCGCTATCCTGTCCTCTTCAGCCTTTCTGGCTTCTTCTCTCCTAGCCTCATCCTCCTTCAATGTTCTCAATTGATCAGCCGACATCTTGATTTGCAATTAATGTAAATATAAAAATCTTTTCAAAAGCTTCTCTTTGGTGTAGGTCAAACTGAAACCTGAAAAACTACATACAATTCATTAGTGATGGTTTTTTTTGTGTTCCCCGGTTCATAGGAGTATTGCCAATCACTCCTGCGCCGTCCATCGACCGAGGCCCTACATTTCACCAATCAGGCCAAACCTCCTCGGACACCGATGCTCACCTATCACAGTCGCAGGCACCCGCATATGCCCATGGTTCTTGAGCCGATTTCTGACAATTTTGAAGCACCGCTTTCAGCGTGGCGAGGCTGCTTACTAACGGTGGCCCCCACTGTTGTCAATTTCTCAAGAGAGAGAGAGAGAGAGAGAGAGAGAGAGAGAGAGAAATACTTTATTGTCAAAAATCAAGACTCTGTACTGCTCCCTTATACGACAGCTGTTGGAGTACGAGTACGCCAGCCCAGTTTGGCCACCCGGCTTCCATCTAGGGCCCATCAACAAACTCGAAGGTATCCAGTAGAAATACATCAGATTTCATCTGTGTCCGTCAAGGCATGCAGTACCGTGAAGTCCCAGTGGCCGTCTTCTAAAACAATTTAAACCTGCTAGATCTTCACTTGAGACGCTATGTGGCAGACGTTGTTTTCCTTATTCACAAACGTCTCATTGGCCAAATTGACTGCCCCGCTTTACTTGCCCAAGTAGACCTCCGTGTGCCTTCTAGAACCCGTTCACAAGCCTTGTTAAACTATTAAAATGTTTATTTATTTATCCGTTGTTTAGGTGGCGTTCCCATCTCAATGATTGATTGTAATATATGGTCTTCGGCCGTTGGAATGGAAATAAATAAATAAATAAATAGAAAACAAATCAAATCAGACTCAATAACTCAACTTTTATATGAGGGATCGCATGCATGAATTCCAATTATTTCGTAAGTTTTATGCGTTATGATTGCTACAACAAATAAAATTCCTAATAATCCCTTTTAATAACTATACCGGATTTTATATACACTATGTACGATATTCGAAGAACAGTTTTTTAAGTTTGCCTGTCTTTTGTCAAGTAGTTGCAAGAGTACCCAGCAGATAGCATTATTGTATTTACCAGTAAAAGTTCATTAATTTGCGTGTTCTGTCTACACAAGCACAAGCCACAAACGTTTATGATTTTTTTCTGTAGTAGTAAACATTTGGGCGTGACAAGTAGTTAAAAGTGCAGATTTTAAGAGCCAGTATTGTTATTTTAAGTTAAATGAAGCAGATTTAGTACTTGTATTGTTGATAGAACAAGCCGTAAATTCGTTTAGTTGAAAAATGACGGAATACAAACTTGTTGTTGTTGGTGGTAAGTACCCATCACAAGGAGCAATAATCCAATGACTCATTTGTATTATAGGCCTATGTAGGCTCTTTGTTATGGAAATGTAGCCTATATTGCATAAATTTGGATTATTCTTTGATTTAAATGTCTTCACACTGCAGTTTGTTTATTATGAAAATATTTTTGGGACAAACTTTCAGTAAGGTCAAGCCAGAATGTGTGTCTGTTGAGGTCTCTTAATTTTCCCAGTTGTCTCAATATCTCAGCCTTGGTTGCGGGTAACTATTGATAAATAGAAGAGTTTGCCTAAGACCTGTGTATTGGTTCACACATCACATCAACAATATAGGCCCTAACTAGGCTATCTTTTGTCCTAATGTGTAGGCCTATTGTGTAGAAGGCTTTCAACTACAGGCTAGGCCTATAACTTGTCATATGTTACCAAAAGGCTAACAATGTTCATCTCCAGTTTGTGAAAAAGTTACTAGATTTAGGCCTACACATCTTATCACTTGCAGTAGGCTAGTTAAATTAACTTAATTAAACAAAAAATGTTGGGTACAACCACATTAGAAAGTCCATGAAGGGTTAAAAAAAGGCCATATAGGCTAGGCTACCTAGCCGATAATCTTTTAACTTGTTGCATTTTACAGGAAATGATTATTTTTTGTAAACTTACCTTTACTTAGATTAACTTTCAAATACCGTATCATTCACTTATTAACTTAGATATTAACACTAATAAGTTACCGAAACGCCGGTCTGACAAGCCCACGGGGATTTTCACAAACGCATGTTGGCAACACTGTTTACTTGGGGGATTCCATTACCTCAATAACTTACCTTCCCCCCTTTTCCTCCCCTAAATATCTGTTGATATATATTGCTTGTTCATTTTGCGTGGGTGCCGTGACCTTGACAGGTTGTCTGTTCATATCATGCTCGTCTCAGAAGCCCAGCGTTAGTGTATTTTAAAGCGGGGCCTCACAGGCCCAGGGTTTCGGTTTGTGTGTTTTTAGGTAGGTTCCATTATTTTCAAATGGGGTCTCACAGACCGGGGGTTTCAGTTAGTGTCAGCCTGGGTAGGCTTTCTGTTTATTAGTGTTGTTAGGTTAAGCTGGGCATTCTCCTTAAGTTGCACGATTATGTTTGACTTAAGGCAGAGCATAAAAATCTACCACAATAACCTAGTGCCCGATGTGTTTATGCAAAGAGAAAAAAGCTGCAAAGTATCTGACCTACACTCATTTGAATGAATATATCGATCGATATATCTATTCTTCGATTATTTCATTTAGGTTAGGTTAACCTAACTAACTAAACTAGCCTAATAGGCCTATATCGAACCCGGTTACCATCAAGAGAGTACTCAGCTAACACTGTATTTAATTTCCTGCTGAACGTGATCAATTTGGTTTTTGTGGGATACCTTAAAAGTAAAAGTAAAACTAAAGTAAGGCTTTTACATTAGGTATAGTTGCCTGATAGTTTATAGTTTTGTAAACCAAATATGTTTTATACTTATGTCTTTTTAATTAGAAAGAAAAATGTTTGATATATCGTAGGTTCTCTGCGGAAGTCTACCCTGAATAAGTTATGTTTTATAGTTCAATTAAGTTAATATTATTTTGCAATAACTAATAGGCCTATTTCATATCAGGGTAATTTGGTATTATTGTGACCACATACCGAAATTGGTACCCGTAAGTTGGTAAGGTTATCTTATCCTACTAACTTAACCTAACCTAGGTGTGGTAACCTAACCCAAATTAGGTGTGGTCGGTGTAATACCAAAGTACCCATATCAGCCATTTAAATGGAAGACCAAAGCTATACAGTATTTTGAAAGGTCTTTGGAATCAAGCATCTTTTCTATTTCAGCTGGAGGTGTTGGTAAGAGTGCCTTGACGATCCAGCTTATCCAAAATCAGTGAGTAAAAAAAAAAAAATAATAGTTCTAGACCGTGTTAAAAAAACGCTTGATTTTAATTAACATTAGGCTGTTTTGCTAAGTAGCAACGAGTAAGAAACCTAGTAAAACTTGCAAAATATATTTTTCAGTTTAATAATATTATTCCATATCCATTCGTTCAGTTAGTAGCCTACCATCTTCTTTATTTCCGTTAATTCACCACCTGATATGCTAGGTTTACCATAAGTTATCGGTAAGATTATGTTAGACAAAGCCAAACATGAACGGTAAAAAAGATAGGCCTAAAATGTAAATATTAACAATATAAATAGGTTACATACCTTACGTCGTCAATCCTAAAATTAGTCTATGGCGACTAGTTTCGAAACATTAAGGTTTCATTGTCAAGCCTCTTGCCTCTTAAAAACATTGTGACATCTTGTCGTTGTCATTATACACAGTACATTTAACATATACACACGAACACGGACACAAACTATTTACAAAAATGAATGCGCGGCCGGCCATAAGTACCGCGGTGACGGACACGATTCAACTAACCGACTCCTGTCTGTTGACATTGACCTTGGAGGGGGCGAAACAGCTGATTGTGAGCGCTTCCGTTATCAATGTCTTCAATCCTATCAAATATTATGTTACGGCCAAAATTTAGTTTTTCATTTAAAATGTTGTGAGGATGTTTTTTTGTTGCTTTGTAGATTTCTAAGCTTTCTAGAACGTTCATTAAGGAGCCTTTGGTGCATTTGTGTATAATATTTAGGCTATCATTGCAGCTATTAACATTGTGGTTTTCGTTAATCAGGTGTTCGGCGAACTTGGAGCGTTGGGTTCTCGATTTAGGTTTAGGAAGGTGTTCGTTGAACCTTTTCTTGAACGAACGACCTATTTGTCCTATATAGGCTATATTTTAGTACAATCACTGCAAGACAGTTTATATACTCCAGTGTCCTCAAGGCTGTTTGAATGAGTTATTTCGGTAGTACGTGGATTTAGGGGGCTTTCTAATTTATTCGAAGTTTTGCAAGCTAAAGTTACGTTATGTTTCTTCAATTCGTTTTTCAGCGTGTAGTGTAACGACAATGAAACCTTGATGTTTCGAAACTAGTCGCCATAGACTAATTTTAGGATTGACGACGTAAGGTATGTAACCTATTTATATTGTCAATTATCAATCCTGGAGGCAATGATGAGTAAATATTAAGTTAATTTGGTGGTGAATTAAAAGAAAATGATCTGTATTTTTGTATAACATGTTTGACCTAATTCTCAATTAACTTACACTTCAATGAAATTGCTTTGCTTTAGGCTAACTGATTTAAAAAACAATTAGCTTTTCTGTTTTTTAAAGTACCTCTTTTGTTGCAGCTTCGTGGATGAATATGATCCCACAATTGGTAAGTAAAGTGTTTTTATTGCTACAAAATAAACATGTTTAACCTCTGGATCACGTTTTTACAAATAATAAAAATGTGAAATGCTTGTTGTACTGTCGGTGATCCGTATTTATTTAGCGACCAAGGTTTCGTACCTTAAAAGTTCATTTTCAATCTTACAACCAAGTCAAAAATCCTCTTGATCCCTGAGGCTGTGCAGAGTCGTCAAATAGGTAACACTTAAATACGAACACAAAAGCATGGCAACCCATAAGATCCACATGTTATTTTTCAAAATTTATATTCATTTTTTGTGTTTATTTTTTAGCCTATTTTAATTTACAAAGGGATTCTGCACATCTACAGGAAAATATCTTTCCAACAGGATATGCGCAGATTTTCCCTGCGATGCACACAAGCTGAGAAAAAAGGTTTTAAAGAAACATGCTTGCCTGCCATAAGATCCATGTTAATTTTTCAAAATTTTAAATTCATTTTTGTGTTTATTTTTGAGCCTATTTTAATTTACAAAGGGGTTCTGCACATCTTCAGGAAAATATCTTTCCAACAGGATGCGCAGATTTTCCCTGCGATGCACACAAGCTGAGAAAAAAGGTTTTAAAGAAATATGCTTGCCTATTAATATATAGATGTCAAATGTTGTAGTTGTTATAAATTTTACCATATTAACTTATTTCCTATGGTCGTCATTTCAGTTAAAAGTATTAAAAGTATAAATTGATGTTTCAGAGGACTCGTATCGTAAGCAGGTCGTAATAGACGGAGAAACTTGCCTGTTGGACATTCTGGACACAGCAGGACAAGAAGAATATAGGTGAGTGTGCAAAGAGTTTGCCTCGTAAACAGAAGGTCGTTGGTTCAATCCTGAGAAAATGCTGTAGCTTTTAGATGGATCAAAGCATAGAATAACCAACCACAGGTAGACTTCTCTTCCCATTGTAAATTTTGAAGCTCGTTTTTTGTGTCTAGTTCACGTCGGGTGACACGGGGTGTTAGTGCCGACAAAATTTTGTTTCTATTATTTTAGGGTTAATATCATGATTAGTGCTTTACTGTTTGGTTACCCTATATAACTAGGTAAAGAGTTATTTTTTAGGATTAAATAGTTTAATTTGGTCAAACGAGGTTTTAAATGGGTGAAATAACAAGAAACAAATTGTAAGCAAAACTCAACCTCTAAGTGCACCGGATAGGACTAACAATTAGCTTCAGCTGTTCCATAAGGGTGAGATCTACTGAGGGAGTATGTTTGATCTATGATCAAAGTTAGACCTAACTGTCCTTGTTTGTTATGTTTAAGAGTGTCCTAATCTTAATCAGTGACTAGGTAACTATGTTATTCATAAATTCAACATTCATTATTATTAAACTATTCCCACCTAAAGACAAGCAGTGTCCGTCCTACCGCTTTATGTATTATTATTATTTTATTTTTTAAATTATTTTTTTGTTTCTACGCCAGTGGATACGATATATATAATATTGGAATTATAACTATATAATATAATAATTCTCCTTTTATTTCAATACTCACAACACCATAACACAATGCAACAACGCAATTTTGGTGAAAAGTGTGTTTACACAATATTTCAGCACGTAGTAGGCCTACATTGTTATTTAAACACGACTCTTCAGCAAATATTCGTACATGAGTATTAAGGGAACAGTGGAGAGAGAGAATGAAGCCTCACTCTCTCTTCCCCCACCACCGCCTCGGCCCTAGGAGGTGGTGTCGCCCAGTTCAAGGCCCTTTTAGTATCGAAGAGCGTTTAATTGCTACCGTGTGTGTTTATATTATTAGGATTTGTATTATAAGAGGTAGAGTTTGAACATTGAAGTTGTTAACAATTTTTCATTATCAATAATTATTTAGCGATTCACGGTAATAATAAACTAATCCTTATTAAATTTCCTCCAAATTGCCCTAAATAACAAGTATTTTTTTCAAATACCCTTAATTTTACATCACCCCTGATCAAATGTGCAAAACTCCTTGAGAAGCCTGTCTTGACATAAAGTTATTTATCATCCCCAAAAGACTTGTTATCGAGTTTCTACTGCAATTCCATTATTTTAGTGATAGGTTTCAAAATGACTTCTCTATTTTGGAAACACTTTTTCACTAGTTATTTCAAACAAGCTCTTCCTAGCTCGTCACAAGTATATTTCTGGCACATACTAGAGCTGAAAGCGCACGATAGTCCCACTAGTAGGTTTCCTCTGTACCTTACTCTATGTAATAGCACACAGATAGGTCGCAATACGTTTGTGTGTGCTATAAACTGCCTGAACCTCTTTTTGTAGGCCAATAGGCAACAGAAAAATCTTTATTGAAATAATCCCAGAGAATATTCATGTGCCATTAAGGACAGTTAGTTTTTTGTGTAATTTCTTTCTTCTTTATATTCCTAAGCTAATTGCTTAAAAAAAAAACACATTTAAAATAAAATATTGCCACTCTCTGATTAATGGTATTTTGGTTTCAGTGCAATGAGGGACCAGTACATGAGAACAGGAGAAGGCTTTCTATTGGTGTTTGCAATAAACAACGCCAAATCATTCGAAGACATCAGCAATTATAGGGAACAGATTAAAAGAGTAAAGGATGCAGAAGAGGTGCCTATGGTTTGTAAGTATCGCCTGGTATTGTCTTCTGCATAGTAGTGTCCTAGTTCAATCATAGTTCTTGAATATTTATTGTGTCTTTGTCGGGAATCACAATCAATTCTTGATCGTCATTAGGGACTACAATAATGCAATGGGAGTCAATAAACAACCTCTACGGTGAAGGATACCAAATATTGATTTTTGGCCCCTACCGGTACTAGGCGTAATGGAGTTTAATACTAGCCTACCACTTAATTTTTAATTTTAAATTTCTCGGACAAAGTCAATATACTGACCATTGATTTTGTGTCAACTGAAATAATCATAGTTTAAAAGTCAGAAATCTCAGTATTTCTTTAAGCCCTTCAAGTCACCATTGCTGGACCAATCTTCTAGGATCATAGTTTTGTCAAAGCTCCCTTTTTTGATTTTCAGAGATTCTTTCTTCTGTTTATATCTTGTAGAAACCTCTTATTACATTTAAATACAATGAATAGTCTTTTCCTTAGCACAAGAGGACTTTCTCGGTTGTAACCTTATTGGACATTTTTTTTAAATTCTATCCAACTGGTAAAAAAACTTGTTTCAACTTTCAATGTCCAAAATTAGACAACTGTCATGAATAAGAATAATTTAGAAGTTGTAAGCTGGTTCCTGGAGGAGTTTTTTGTCATGTTTCTACTGGTTGGTTCAGCGTGAGATAATTTTACACTCAGCGGACTTTTTTCTAAACCATATTGAAGGGCTTGAAATGTAATTTAGTTTAATGTAGCGTTGTTTAGGTGACTTTGTTATTGTACACCAATAACAGACTCCTACAGTTGGTTTATTGTGAGTTTGTTTTTAAACAGTAGTGGGCAACAAGTGTGATCTGCCGACCCGGGCGGTGGAGATCTCAACAGCGCAGGACGTCGCGCGAAGCTACGGTATCCCGTTTGTAGAGACATCGGCCAAAACACGACAAGGCGTTGATGATGCTTTCTACACACTAGTACGGGAAATTAGGAAAGATGTGAGTACAACAGTTATAAACTTCTTATTTTGTACAAAAAAAATTGCAAAAGTGAGCCTAGAAGAAGTTAATCAAAACCACCCGGTTGTACATAGTTTTAGTAAATGAGAAAAACCTATGTTTTTCCCTCATTCCCTCTTGATGATTCACTTCATACAAGATCTAAGACGATAACATTAAGGAAGGGAAAATTTATTGTAAATCAATGTGTCATAGAAGAAAGTATTCTCAATTAAATCCTTTACGTATTTTGATCATACAAAATTAACATTTATTTTACAAATTAGCTTTAGTTTTTTAGTATAACTCAATCACCACTGAGTGTCAGTAGACTACACATACAAAGGAGTTGACAGCTGTTGACAACCTGTTAAAAACATTGTATGCTTTCATTTTAACTGTTAGAAAATCTTGTATATTAATCTGTTTTAAAATTTTTAACATAATAATTTTTAACCTGGTCAAATCTTTATATGTTTCAATCTGCAATGTAGCCTTGAAGTTGAAACTGAGCTTACTTGACCCAATTTACCCAACCTAATGTTACCATATTTGACAAAAAAATTGAATTTAAAGACAGCATACAATTTTTAGGATTAGAAATAGAAAGTACATTTATATGGAACCGTCATGTTGAACAATTACTCACTAAAATTTCTTCTGACGTATTGGTTAGGCTGAAAAATTTTTGTGAAAATAGAATCTCTAACAGTTGTAAAGTTATCATTTGGGCTATCTCTATATGGTGCAACTACTAAAGAAAACTTAAACTCCATTTTGATGATGCAAAAAAAACCATTAGAATCATTTGTAATTTACAACCCAGAACTTCAGTTAAAGATTATTTTAAATTAGAAAACATCATGACTGTTTATGGAATGTATGTTTTTGAAACAGTTTTATCCATAAAAAATAGATTTCAGGAATTGGAGCTAATCGGTGACAATCGTGAATATAACACCAGAAATTGGGGCTGTATTGCAATGAGCTCTCACCCTCTGGAACTTTTCAAAAAGAAACCTAAATATGCTGGTTCAAAATTGTATAACAAAATTCCAAAAAGCATAACAGATGAGGTGTCAACAAATAATTCAAAATTAAATTGAAGCAGTACCTCATCGACAAAGCTATTTATTCTTTCGATGAGTTGTAGGAAGTAAAGTCAATTTTTGCATTGTTAATTCTAAGAAACCTTTGTTTTTCATTTTTCAATACCTGTATTTGACACTATTTATGTATGTATACTACTAACAAATAAAGATTATTTGAATTTGAATGACAGTCAGAGGAAATAGGTTTTACTAAATATAAGTGAAAAGAATCAACAGTTTCAACTCTTGTGTCATGTTTGCAGAAGGAGCACAGAGGCAAGACAAAGGGAAAGAGAGGCGGAAAAGGGAAAAGAAAATACTGTCAGTTGTTCTAAAAGTGCACATTCCGCGTAATGTAGAGACTCAACGCAAGGCGCTCCAGCCTGGACATGTTACACCTCGATCGTGCGTTACCGTGTAGGAACCTTGTGGGCGATTTTCAGATCACTTTTACACTGGGTGGGGACGAG
Source organism: Macrosteles quadrilineatus (assembly GCF_028750875.1). Lineage (NCBI taxonomy): Eukaryota > Metazoa > Arthropoda > Insecta > Hemiptera > Cicadellidae > Macrosteles > Macrosteles quadrilineatus. The sequence goes on from NW_026542599.1 coordinate 67,741,688, forward strand.
AGTGCTTGCTAATCTGCTTTGAGGGTACATCAGTTGCGGTGTCGCATGACTCGTATCACTCGGTATTTACACACATTTTACTGTTTGACTCATGGTTTTTCAAGAGATTACTTTCTCTATGCAAGAATGCTTGGGCGAGATAAAGGATCTTAGAGATGCTTGCAGGATACAGAAAGAGCTTGGGTTTAACTGGTATTTCAACCACCAATATCAAGTGGATGAGCAATATCGGTTGTATTATGTCGCTAGTAGCTTTTGTTTTGTATCCCAGCCGAGGCCTCAAAGAGCTAACTATTGTCGCACATGGAGTTTCTTATCCAATAAGATTACTATTGATAATAGTGCAGAACACAGATTTTATTCGTTCTAAAGCCAAAAAGGTGTAAAAAGTCTTAAAATCGCCCAATTACGAAGTGAGAAAAGGTTCATGTTTTTCAATATCAAGTCTTGAACCATTGTATATATCCGTCTAAACTGTTTATTGTTAAATCCTTACAGCCTTTATAGTATGTAATTGGTTTTTGTGACAAGGTTAGCGCAGACTATGTTGAATGAACGATCTAGGTGAGCATTCGTTGAATCAACGCCTCAGTCTCAGTGGTTTGTTCTCACTGCGCACAGTTTGTTTTGGGACAGGTGTTTGACTGTTAATCCCCCTACCTAGAGATCATACTCATTGAGGTGCTAAATTAATTCAAGGAGTATAACATATTTGTGTACATTTTAACTGATAGAATATACTCACCCTTGTAAGAAGCACAGTTTTCTTTGAATAAATCAGGAAAATGTTTTGTTTTTACAACTAACGATTCTCATCCTAATTGTAAATACATGTGCCAACCTGCACTTTCGCCTTCTGAGATAAACCTTTTTAAATATCACTAGTTGTGTAAATTCAACATTTAAAATCAGTGTCGTGTTTTATCCACGGATACTTTGTTGTACCTCTATACTTATTTTATGCTGTTGAAAAGAGTTCTGGTTTAATCTATAATGAACTCAAATATTTTATTTTGGACGGTAGGAATAAGTGTTTTTTTTTTAGTTTAACATAGATAGCTAGGAAGTTTTAGCACCTATTTTTAAGGTCTCTCTATGAAATGATTTCTACCCGTTATATTGTCTCGGTTTCATAATAATCGGAAAGAATGATTTTAAGAAGTAGAAACGTAATGCAGAACAAAAATAGCATGGATGGATAAATATGTATTTTTTTCAATACACTGCAAACAATAATTGAGTGGTAAAGTGTATTTAATTTCTGTAAACAACATGAAAAACCTTGAGATGTATTCTATTATTAATATTTATAAAATATTTAATATTTGAAAAATTCATCAAAAGTTACCTTATGACACTTTCGTACTATTTTACAACAGAGATATTTTTTAGACCTTTTTATCATCATGCACATTATTACTATTTATTTAAAGTAGAAGCACAAGAACAACCTTTGCACAAATTGTATAAAATAATTTCATTTATTGCTGCAATTTGTCTTACATATTTGCTTAGGTTAGGCTTTAGATATCTAAGCATTCTTTGTACACTTCTGTAAAATATTATTGATCACCTAAATTTCTTTAAGATATGCTACATTATAGATATTGTTTTAGGTGTTCAAATAGTTTCAGTATCAATGTTGCATAATTCATTGAAAAAGTCTTGCACAAGTTGTTCCCAGTCAAAGATTGTTTAAAATGCTAATTTGACTGCTGATTTTAAGGGTTTCATTTAAATCCTTGAACTAATAATAATTGGCTCGATTTCTAAAAATGTTTTAAATTTGAATAACCGATCAACAATTATTCTCTATGCGGAATCTGACTGAAAACTATGCAATATTATATTTTTGCCAAAAATAAGTATTTGTAAACCCAAGATTATGTTTGAAAAGTTAGAACATTCATACCGGTACTTGAGATTTGTGACTTTGTATCATATTTTTTACTTGTAAGTGCAAACATTATTATTCCACCACACTAAAATAAGCACCCAAAAATTTACAGGGGAATTATTTGAAACTGCAAATACATCAGTTGCACTTATTAAACGCACATTGTCTTTTGCATGTAATTCATAAGATGTAAATTTAGATGAAAAATTCCTTAATACAGTTCTAAATGGAGTTGAAGATTTTAATACGTTCAGTTTGCCTAGTTACTTTTGATTATAGTGTATGTTGAATGTATAAATCTGGGAATCACAGTTTTACAAGTTTTTATCGCTAAGAACCCCTCCAAAAGTCTGGTCAAACCTCATTTGATTTTGTAGGGTTTCTCGGTCAACTGTTTCAAGTCTTTCATATTGTGAGATCTCAGAAATGTCAGTAATTTTATATTTTCTTACTGTGTATAAGAAATTGTGTATATAAAACTCGGTAGTTAAGAGTGAAGCATGAGCTTCACTTTACGTAGGTCTAGTTAATGTTAGTTACGTTCTGTTCTAACCTGACGGAAAGTGAAAATATGTAAATAAATTTACCACCCAGGAAATAGAGTGTAAGTTTCTCGAACGTCTTTGAATGGATTGTCAGTTGAACAAAAAATGCATTTTGAGTGTGTTGATGGTATTGCTAGCATTTACCTTACTGTGGTTGATTAATGATTAGTAAATTGTAAATTGTTATTGTTAGCGCAATCAGCGATGAATCAATCTTGTAAACTCATTCCCAGCTATAATTTGGTGTCTTATGTGTATTGGAGTGATTTTTAACTTTTAAGTGATTGGGGCTGGTTTTGAATACAATAAATATCACCTAAATTTATATTCAAGTTGATTACTTAAGAAATGCTACATCAATACTTGGTAACTCTTCTTGATTGATTTGTGCCTGTTAGAGTGTTAGTTGTAAGTCGACTTAAATATGTGTGTTGAATTTTAAATTATCATTAAATAGTTTTATTAGCGAATTTCCCTATAGGGAAGTAGCTATTACCGTAGGTCTCATGGTAAGACCTAAGCCCGGGACCGATTTACTTTTTCATTTTGATGTCCCCAGAGGCCAAAAACACCATTCGTTCAAATTTTTATATATCTATATATAGAGATATATATATATATATATATATATATATATATATATATATATGTGTCCATCCGCACGATAACTTGAGTAATTTTTGTCCGATTTTGATAAAATTTGGTTTGAAGGTGTAAGGCGGGATAAACTTGAATGAGTTCGCGAACCAGCATGATCGGACTATGGGAACGGGGGTTTATGGGGGGTTTTATGGGGTAAAAATAGGTTTTTCTCATATTTTACCCTAAAAACACAGAATTTCACAATTTCTTTTTAAACCATTTTGTAGAGCTTAAAAAAACAAATAATTTAGTATATTGAAGCGTTATTATGCGCCTAATTGTTACGGAGAAAATTCAAAAAATTGTAATTTTAAAATTCCCATGTTATTCTTATGGAGAATAAGTCAACTGTTGTAGTTAGCTTGTTTATGAACATATTTTAATCTAATTTGGAAAATACATTAATTTCTTACTAAACCACAGTACCTTTTAATATTTTATATAAAAAAAAACTTTTTTACCCTCCCTGTTGCAGCAAACCTAAGTACTCATTAAACTAATTCTGTTTAAATAGGGAAAAAATGTGATATTTTTAATGAGACATTTTAGTTTAAATCCAATCAGGCAGATGGAAATTCGCTAAGTCTGCAGGTTTGCTGCAGCAGGGGTATTTTTATAGTTGATTACAAGTGAAATTTTACATAAATTGTATAAGGGTATAGAAATTTGTTGAACTTTTAAGTTCACTTGTCTAAAGTGTGTGCATTTTGTAATATTAACTTGGACCGGTTTGACACAGCTATGATACGTTTCTGTTTTCAAACTTTGCCATGATTCACGTGTCCTTTACGAAACACCTGTCCCAAGCATATGTGGGAAAGACTCGGTAAAAACTGTTCAAATGTCCTCATAGATTTCCCATCTTGATTCTATTTTCTGTTGTATTATTATATAGATTTTGATTTATTACTGATATTTTATTTGTAATATTATATACAGTTTAGCTTCTATATAAATACTCTCTTATTTTATATTCAGCCTCATTTATCTTTCCTAGTTTCCCTCGGATAAGTCTACTTAGTCAAGTTTCAGCAAGCCAACAAATACTGCTACATCCTAGCAGTTAAAACAACTGCTACAACTGTCAACCCTTGCTCCAAGTCTGATGAATCTGACTTGAGCAAACTATCTCTCCAAGTAATTCAGTCAAGAGTGGAATGAGTCAAGAGTTGACCAGTGTTGTTAGCTTAATAGATAGACTGACAATGTGACGTTTGAATTGAAGCTAGCAGTTGTGGCAGACTAAAATGTGGAATGAGTTCAGTTGCGTGACTTCCTACTCAGTCACCTAAGTGGCATCCCCATCTCAATGATTGATTGATTGATATTCCTTGATCTCCAGCCAGATTGAGTGATTCCCATCTCTGTCTGTTCGGGAGTTCAGTTGGCCTTCCTGAACCCACAGACGGTCAGTTTTAACTGTCAGTTAAGACTGACAAATAAAACTGACCGTCTGTATTATTTATTTGTCAGTATGTTTTATTTGTCAGTCTTAACTGACAGTTAAAACTGACCGTCTGTATGCAAGATTGGCCTGACAAAATTTTGTTAAACCAAACTGACAGCAGGCCGAAAGCAGTAACTAGTCAGAATTTTGTGAAACCGGGGGGGGAGTTCCGTGGTTGGGATACTCCGTAATCCTGTAATCCCAAACATGAATGAAGGTAGTCAGGCATTTACATTGTTATCGTACATTTGAGGTTAGGTTTCCAGTTTCTATAGGTTGTAAGTTTTGGCAAACAAACCTTATTGAAGACTGCACCTCACATACCAGGTCGCAGCATATTTTTAACTAGGATATTGCATTGCTTGTAGATTTCCACTGAGGGGGTGTACACTTCTGTGTTATCACTTATCAGCGAGCTCAGGCATGAATAATTCTTTCTTTCTTTCCGAGTAGCCCTAGTACTCCAGTCACTTTGCATGAGTTCCACGTAAAAGCTGACTGGACAGTAATAAGCTCCTTTATGGAAAACTCCAAATAATATACAACTATTTCTTGCAAAGTTAATTTTTATTGACAGTCATAAGTTTCAAGTGAACTTTTGGTTCTTAATGAATCTTGGCTGAAGATATTTTCTGCATGATATTGAGATTAGTCTTTGTAGTACATACAGTACCACATGAAGATAAAGGATTTGATAAAGTAGTTCTTAAACATTACCAAATTTTTAGGTATTATATTATTAACCTCCGCCAAAAGTTCGCAACAAAGGAAATTAAAGGAAAGCACAGTTTATAAACAATAGTTTATTACAGTCAGTCTTAACCGTATAATTGTGACCTGGAATGTATAAAAGAAAACCTGTTGCTTATAATTAATTGGGCTATTGGAGAACCAAAAATAATATCTGAGCTAAAACTAGTATTCAAAAACCGCGTTAAAAATAAAATTATTGAATTTAAAATTCTATAAAAGCATTAAATCTACTGTCATTTATGAGTTGCAGAATAAACCATTTAACATAATTGTGCTCTTTTAGACCATAAATGAAATATAAAATTTAATGGAATTTGAACATCGAGAAAGATATTACAGAACCAAAATGACTCACTGTTTAACCTAATTAACTTATAATATCTACTGTGATCCAAGTTGTACACCTATTTTTCAAATAGAAAGTTCACACTAATTTAAAAATTCACATACAACACTTAGATTTGTTACCATCTCAAATTTTACGTTTCTCTTCAAATCTTAACTTAATTTGATCTAAAAAGAAGTTGAAGAACACACTGTTGAATTCGTAAATGCTCATTATGGTGCGACACTATACCATAACCTTAATCACAGTTCATCATGAGGGATGGGTTCTAACGGCTGTTCAGCTCGGCAGGCCGCAGGAGTCGTAAATGTGAGTCGGTATTCACAGCGGTTAGGTTCTGACGCTGTCGTTACGGCACTCTCTAGCCCACAGATTACGTCCACCTGGTAAGTCATACAGGTATTACTACCACAAATGTACAGTAAAAGGAACACATCTCATCATTCTTAATTGACATTATCTACTAGCTAGACAACTCGTTCTCTTTTAAAAAATTCCATTGAGCAAATATAATGTATATTTGTTTGGTTTTTACCAGTTTGAAAATAATTTGGACATAACACATAATTTTTTACACTATTTAGGAGGGTTCCTTCCCCGGCTGCTATCACGTTAACATGGTCCTACAAAAAAGAACCTCGTTGCAAGTGTTTATTGAGTTGAAATAAACTGTAAAATAACCATAAAGATCCAAAAAGTGTTTACAAAATCATTTTTAAAATCCGTAAATTAAGTCTTCATTGCATGTGATTTTAACTTCTAGATAGTAGCATTGACTATTGGATACAGAAGTTGTTGTATTAATAGTTAATGATAGTTAAAAAATAACTATTCCCCATCCATTGCAAGCTCTGATATGTTAAGAGCACAAAAAACACACAATCATTGGAAACAAATTAGTTTTAGAAAGTTGAGAGCTTTTACAATAGAGGCATTTTCAATCCCGAACTTTATTTCAATCCGTATAATCCGCCATCTTGAATTGAAATTCGGGCTGCCGAGTAGAACCCTCATAAACAAATAATTTGGTCTACAGCTGTATTGAGAAAATAATCCTAAAAAGGATGAAATATTAATATTAATAATACTTCTAAAGCAATACTTGTTACTACTTGTTACTTTACAAGTACAGTAGACCCCCTCTTAACCGACCTCGTATTAACCGATAATCGGATTATCCGCCTTCGATCTTAAAATAATACAGTTTGTTTTAACCGACCTTGCTTTGAGAGCAGCTCGGTTTAACCGCCGCTTTCTAGGAATTTTAGCATTTCCGCTCCCACGCTGGGTGATGAGAACTGAACCATACGCTTATCTCCACAGGATATGACTAACAATAAGTTATTTTGTGTTGATCACAAAAAATATAGCATAGCCTATTGTTAGAAGTTCTCTCTGAATCTCTCTGAATACTATCTACTGCCTGCCATTTGAGGATAAAATCATATGTTATTAATTGTTATGATCTATTTACTTTTTTGTTTACTTTTTATCAGTTTTGTTCTCAACCATGTTAATAAACCATCAATTGTTTTTCATCTCTTTTATTTTGTAAAAACTAATCACTCATACTATCTATCATTAACATTATTGGTCCTAAATCGAGCCGGAACAGCAACATATCAAAACACTTGTATCTATATCACTGAAATTTTATTCATCAAAATTTATTTTATGTCTACCACAATTTGAAAATTCATTATCATTATGGCATCACTGGAATCAAAAATAAAACTCCAAAAATCAAGATTACAACACCAGGTAAATGCTTCAGCCTTTTTCAAAAACAAAGATACATCTACTATAACTAAGGCTCAACTACAAACAAGACTTGAAGTTTTGGAAGCAGACTGGAAAAAGTTTGACAAAGATCACGAAAGGATCTGTGAGTCAAAGCCCGAATTGCTAGAAAATCTCGACTATCTAAATGAAGACCACTACAGCCGCGGAAAAGAAGCTTACCTCATCAACAAATCGGAAATGCTGGACCTCCTTGACTTAGTCTCAACGTCATCTCTCCAAAATGCAAGTATTACAGAAAGTAGTAAATCCAACTCTTTTCTCAGACCAAAATTGCCTCAAATATCTTTGCCACAGTTTGCAGGAGATTATCAATCCTGGAAACCGTTTAGCGATCTTTTCGATTCTTTAGTAATTTCTAATCCTGATTTAACTGATGTAACAAGATTACATTACCTCAAAAATAGCTTGGTAGGCAAGGCTGCTCAGTTGATATCTAGTTTTCAAATCACTGAGGAAAACTTTATTCCAGCTTGGGAAAAACTAGTAGCTAGATTTGAAAACAAACGGGTCTTGATTAACAAACATCTAGATGACATTTTCAATATCCAACCTTTAAAACAAAAATCTGCCAAAGGTCTTAATCATCTGATCTCAACTGTAAATGAGAGTTTGGGCTCACTTAAATCTCTTGGCTCGCCGATCGATCAATGGGATCACATCTTAGTATATCTGACTGTTCATCGTCTAGATCCTAATACACACGAGGCATGGGAGCTTCACCAAGGCGTATCGACGGAACCATCATCGCTGCAAGGCCTACAGACCTTCATCGAGGGACGTGTACGGGCTTTGGAAAATATTGAAGCCAGGGAAGTGTCTCACTCGAGTGGAATGGTAAATCTACCAAAACATCAAGGTAATGCTCAGCATTATCCAAACATCAACACAGCTTTGGTAGCTGAATCTAAACGAAAATATGTATGTAAACTGTGTAGTAATGCTCATTACATAGCATATTGCAAAGAGTTCCATGCTAAAACACCAGATCAAAGGAAAGACTTTTTATTAAGTAACAGGTTATGTTTCAACTGTCTTGGCCCTCATTTGCTCAAAGAATGCCGATCTCAAAAATCATGTGTGAAATGTGGTAATCGCCACCATACATTGATTCATGACGCTGTCAGTAAATCTTTTGATTCATCTAGTCAAATAAAATCAACTTATCAAACCCCAAATCCTCTAAAATCGGAAAGAAAATCATCAAACACACCACAGGTGTCCTTAAATCACTCTCTTCCCACTGGAAATCGACACACAGTTCTTTTAGCTACTGCTCAAGTTAGAGTAATCAGCCCGAAAGGTAATAACATTGTGTGTAGAGCTCTAATCGACCAAGGCTCCGAAATTTCCTTCATCAGCGAGCATCTAGTGCAGACTCTTCACATTGAACGCTCCTCCTCATCATCACTCTCTCTTATCGGTATCGGAGGAAATCAATCATCAACTACTCGTGGATTAGTGTCCATTAACATTGGGAGTACATCTAACGACAAAGTCATCTGTCCGTTAACAGCACATATTCTGCCAAAACTCACGGCTAACTTACCTACTATGACACCAGGTAAATCTAACTGGCATCATATCAAGGAGCTTCAACTAGCTGATCAAGATTTCATGACCCCTGGATCTGTAGATTTGATACTTGGAGCTGATGTTTATGGAAGTATCATTCTTCCTGGACTTATCAAGGGTCCGCCTCTATCTCCTATCGCTCAATCAACCATCTTTGGTTGGGTGTTATCTGGGCCGTGTGGACTTTTCATCAATGACAATAAATCATCAATGTATCATTGCCTACTGGAGAACAAAGTAGATGATTTACTTCAGAAGTTTAGGGAACAGGAGGATTTTGCCAAAGATCCAGTTCAAGTTTTATCT